>NC_081406.1:297228014-297548014 GCF_030272615.1 Cryptomeria japonica | reverse complement strand
TAGAAGGACGGTATGGGGTTTTCTATTACTATCACCTCCCTTTCCTTAACCATCTTAGGAATAAGGATCTTATTTCCATCCCTTTTTATCTATTGCATTCTATGGATTCTAATGTGAGAGATATTGTCAAAGCTAAGAAGAAATGCAAGGACTTTACTATTCTTCACCAAGGCCTTATCCTCCGCCTTTACAATTTCCACTTGGCCCTCTGTCCTCCCCGCACAATTTCGGTCCAAAATGTGCCTGAAAGCCACTCTCCGACCATAGCCGCTGTCAATCATGCTATAAGCCCTCCTCGTTTGCTTGAATCTAGCTCCTCCAGTAAGAAAAATAAAAAGTGTGCTTGCCACTCAAAGGATTTAAAACCCCCCAAGAAAGTGAGAATCTAGGAAATCGACTCCGATGTGGAGATTACTGATGAAGCTAACACTCACTGTCGCTCTGTGAGATTGGCGTCCAAACCCCAAGAGAAACCCTTAAAGGACTCCTCCTCATCCCATAATTCTGGGAATTCCATCCCCTCTGGTAATGCAACCCCATTTCATTGCACCTCGGCCCCTCATTCTGCGAGCTCCACCCATGTTTCTGAGAGCCCTAAAAATTCCATGTGCCCAGATGCTGGTCCCAAATCTCGGGTAAACTCTTCATCCCCTACTCTCAGGTTTGAAAAGATGGTGGTGGTGGAGGAAGTGAGTAGAATCAAGGAGGAAGTGGAAAGCAAACTGATGGATTTGGAGAAGAAAGTGGATGACATGATCGAGAAATTGTAGGAAATTGCCAGCAGAACGGATGCCATTGAGAATAAGTTGCATGATGTCTCTAGGTTTGCATTGAATGTCATGCACAGCTCTGCGACCACTCTTTATCTCTTGTAGGAAAGCACCCTCAAAGGAAAAGGAAAGGAGGATGAGGACTATAAAGACCTCTTCAAATTCCTCACCAAAGAATGGGCTAGGAAGCTTCTCCCCAAGAGGAGCCATGTCAAAAAGAAGTAACTTTCTTTGCTATGGAGTGGTTTTTGGGTTTTTTGAATGACTCTAATGGTCCTACGACTTATAGTTATGGTTGCTAGTTAGTCCTGGACTTAACTATCTTTTGCCATGCTAAGCATATTTTAACTAAGACTTTTATATACTCTGTTAATATGCGTAGTATGTTTAAAGTTTTTGATAGAGGAAAGTTCACAAGGCTGTGAATTTGTTGTTTCTCTGCTAACAATTCTTTATCTACTGTTATCTTGACTGTATCTGGGTCAGCCCCCTAGTTTTGGCTGCTTTTAATATTAAAAAACAATCAACATTATAATTTGTGATATTTTTTTAATATTATAAAAAATAACTAAATAATTTTAGAAAATTGAAACTATCAAATATAACAAAAAAAATGAAAAATCATAAAGACATAAAAAAAAAACAGACAAAATAAACAAAGATTACATAGACACACAATATTACATTTGATATTTCGAAGGCCTGTGACAAAGTTAAGTGGAGCTTTCTTTTCAAGGTCCTGCAAAAGCTTGGTGTTGGGGAAAACTATTAAACCTTATCAGGGAATGCATAACTATGGTTGACTACTTTGTCCTTTTCAATGGGAGCCCTTTGGAGACTTTTGGGGCTTCTAGGGGGCTGAGACAAGGTGACCTCTTTTACCCTACCTTTTTATTATCCTTGCTGAAGTTTTGGTAAAACATATCAACTCTTTGGTTGGCAAAGGGGTCCTCCGTGGAATCAAACTTGCTTCCACTATTCCTCCTAACAATTTGCAGTAGTTTGTGGACGACACCATTCTCTTTGGGATCTCTTTTGTGGTTGAGGACAAGGGATGGAAATCCCTTCTCAACCAATACACGGATGCTTCTAGTCAACACATTAATTATGATAAAAGAAATATCTACTTCTTCCACACTATTGTCAATCTTCAAGATAAAATTCAAAGGATCATGGGTTGTCAAATGACCTCCCTCCCAAGTATTTACCTTGGGTTACCTCTAACTGTCAAGGACGTCTCCAACTCCTTTTGGGCAACTATCCTTGAAAGAATGCAGAGAAAAATGGTTGGGTGGAAGGGAAGGATCCTCAATAGTGCGGGGAAGCTTCAGTTGTTGGCCTCTGCCCTGTAGGGCATCCCTGTCTACTTCCTTTCCCTCTTCAAAACTTTTGCTGCCATGGCTAACAAATTGGAAAATATCCAAAGAACTTCCCTTTGGACTAGGATGGAGGAAAAGAAAAGGCTCGCTCTTGTGGGTTGGGATAAATTTAGCTACCCAAAATGGATGGGGGGTTTACATATTCGTAAAATTACCCATTTCAATAAGGCTCTCATGTCCAAAATGACCTGGAAGCTTCTACACAAGGAATCTGATTGGGGACAAATTATGAGGGCCAAATACCTTGGAAATGTCAATTTTTTTTCTGCTTTAAGTGAAGATGGACTCCCTAGAGGGTCTAAAATTTGGAACAACATTATCAGCTGCAAGGGCACCATCTCCCAGGGTATGAAATGACTTATTGGCAATGACAAAAAGATTCTCTTTTGGGAGGATTGTTGACCTGGGGAAAAACCCCTCATTGCCTCACCTTCCCTCAGAAGGATTGAGAATATAACTAGAAGATTCTTTGGGGAAAAAGTGCCTGACTTATTCCTCAACAACACCTAGAAGAGTATGACGGATTTTTGTTTGGATCAATCTCTTCTGCTTCTTATTGCTAGTGAGCTACAAAATCTTCTGGCTGGGACCCTCCTCCCTCTCTTTCCTAGGGAGGACAAATTTATTTGGAAATGGGACCCCTCCGGGGATTTTTCTGTCAAGATTGCTTACAACAACTTGTTGTAGGAACCTATTTTGCTTGTTAGTTGGAAAGAGGTCTAGAATTATCAACTCATCCCTAAGATTAATTTCTTCTGGTGGACTATTCTGCACAACAAAATTCTGACTTAGGACAACTTGGCCAAAAGAGGATTTTAGTTCCCCAACAGATGTGTCCTGTGTAAAATTGATGATGAAAGCTCCCCCCATCTTTTCCTTCGCTACTCCTTTGCCAAAAATCTTTGGGGGATGGTCTATCACAAGCTTAACATTTCCTAGACTATGAATGAAAATATGTTGCAACTAATGCATGAGTTTGGGGGCCCCTCCTCTACCCCTATGGTCCGTCAACTTTAGAAGCCAATTCCCCCTCACCTTTGCTGGAGTATCTGGAATGAAAGGAATAATATGATTTTCAAAGATAAGGTGGACTTGCTGGATTCTGTCTTTGCTGGGTTTCTTAAACTCACCCTAGAGATCATTTATGTCACTAAGGTTAAATTGCCCCCCAATCCTCCCTCAAAATGGGATTGGGAGATTGCTAGCAGTTGGAACCTCCCTAGCTCCTTTGCTCACTTTGATGACTCTAAACGTCTGCTAAGGTAGAATACCATTTGGTCCCCCCCTCTTCCTGGTTGCTCAAACTCAACTTTGATGGGGCAGCTTGGCTGGGCCTTGTGGTTGGGGGTGGTGTTATCAGAACTCATAGGGGGTCCTGGTTGCTGCCTATGCTACGAACCTGAATGGCTACTCTAGCAATCAAGTGGAAGCTATGGCCTTGGCTTGGGGAATATAGATGTCCCTCTCCATGGGCATAACAAATCTTGACATTAAAGGGGACTCTAAGCTCATTGTGGATGTTGTCAAAGGGTGGAACAAACTTAACTGGACTATTGAAAGTATCATCGGGGATATTCTTAGGCTTATAGCTGAGTTTGAATCCTTCTGTATCATGCATGCGTATAGGGAATGCAATGGGGTTGTTGATGCTCTGGCAACCCTTGGATTATTGAACACTCGCCTAAGATGTCGGAGGAACCACAATTCCTGGCCTCCTCATGTTAACTCCCTCCTGAAGGGTGAAGTTAATGAAATTCACTCCTATGATATTGCTTTGGTTTAGCCTCTTTTGGTACTCCCTCTTGATGCTCTAGAGTTTCGAGAGGATTTATTTTTTGAATTTGAATATGGAGAATATGCTGATAACTACTGCCAATTTTTGGATGAGGTGGATTTATCAACAAGGGAATATGTCGAGTACTGCCAACATGTCCACCAAAGGGGATGTGTGTGCGAAAATCATGTCTGGGTACGGATTTTGCGATCACCTCCTCATGATGATCTAGAAGGGTGATGAAATGTCTAGATGCTAGCCTCGTTGGATTGTTTTCAAGGCTAGCCATATGCAAATACCACATGTCGCTTGTATCATTAATCAAACTAGCTTCGATTACTTGATAATTTCCTACGTGCCTAAGGTTCTGTCTTTTGCTAAGATTAATGACTCTCACAAGTTCCCTATTTACAAGGTCACTTATGGCAATAATTTTGCTTTTTGGTGCCTTGTTAGTCGCCTCGGGCTTAATTTATCTGACCCCTATGAAATTGTTAACTATATATTCTCTAAAAATTGCATCCTTAACTTTCTTTGCGTGGTTTTGCTTATGTCCTCTGCTAAGCAAGAGCCCTTGGACTTGGCCATGGGGGTGACATAGTGCGTTACGAACCTGACAATCCTTATGATTTTAAGAAGGATGCCCTGGCCTGGAATTACTATGTGGAAGGTGGGATTGCTTATTTCATGGAGCGACTTACTAGCCACGATGAGTAGCTTTTGGTCTAGTTTGCGACCTCTTGGTCTGGCAAAAGGGTTACAATTGGGGTTGTCTCTTTTGAGGTTTCAGAGGATTCTATTACTCAAGCAACAAGTCTCTCACTGGAAGGGAGAAAATGGAAGAGGACCAGCCAAGTGTCTAATAGTGAAGGTCTGAAACGCTTCTTCAGAAACAAGGAGGAGCTGGTGAATTTTGCAGGGTAGTTTTGCCTATGAAGAGTTGGAGCACCCCTGAAACCAAATTTGTTTGCTAATCATGAAATACTTTATTCTGAAAGGCCGCTTCAGGGTATTTTATTACTACCATATCCCTTTGCTCAATCACTTCTACAATAATGACCTACTTTGTTTACCTTTTTTCTTATTGCATTCTCTGGAAGCTTCTATTAAAGAAGCTTGGACCCTAAGAATGGGGACAAGCCGCCAATTCCACTTCACCAAGGCCTTATTTACAGGCTATATGATTACCATAGGTCTCTTTGCCCTCCTAGGATCTTAATGTTGGTTTGTCCCTCTACTTCGGCTTCGAACCCTTTCACGACCTTCTCTTATTGCTTGGATTTTCCTAGGTTTCTCCAATTTGCGCAGAATGCCCTTGCGGTCGCCCAATTTCTCCCCTTTGTTTCTATCACTGAAATTACCCACTCTATGCCCTCTCCCTCCGCTGGCAAGGAGAAGTTTCGTACCCCCCCCACCAAGAAAAAAGGGAAATCTCCGACGAAGCGCAAATGAATTGTCATTGATGATGACTCTTCATCGAAGGATGCAGAGGAGGAAAACCCCTCTCCGGACATGGAAGGAAGGAGGAGATCCCACAAACTTGCGTCTAAGGGATCCTCAGTGAAAAAAGTGAAAACCCAACATGTTTATGATGCTGAAGAGGATTATATTGATGACAAAGAGGGGGAAGATCTTAAGGATGTGGACACTTTTGGGCCCCCTATGTGATAGGGAGACTCTCTCAAAAGAGTTGCAATTTGGTTTATAGATTAGGAAAATGTGTTATTGTGGCTTCCTTGTTTGTTTATGGCCTGCTCTCCTTGGGTGAATCTATCCCAACACCTAAACTCCTTTGGAGAACTCTCTACCAACTAGATTGCTCCAGTTACTCAAATCCAAGGTTAGAACTCACATGAGTAAGTTCAATCTCTAACATGCCTAATTCACTTGCAGGGGACTAAGAGGGATCTAACATGGTTTACCTACTCCCTCCATGCTGTTTTGGTGTCTACTCCCTTTCATTTTCCTATCATTTTCATAGTTCCTATAATTAAGGGCTTGTAGCCCTAAGAGCCCCTTTTAGTCCTCCTTTTGTGGTTTTTGCTCTTTGGTTCTAAAACTGTCAAAGGACCCCTCGGAAGCTTTGCAGATATGAATACCCATTTGGACACCCCTCAAGATTTTCGAGGTTAGGTGGTCTGTTATGTCCGTATAGGTATTGTCCCAAAAATAACACTTTTCAAGGGTTTTGGACTTTGTACATTCACCAATGGGGTTTATATGTCTCAACACCTTGTCAAGCCTCCACACTTACACTGAGGCTCTGCCTAACATCCATCCTCAATACCAAACACTTGACACTATTAAATTTGTCCACCCCTACAAGGAATAAGGTAAAGTGCAATCATGTTCCCTAGCCGGGCTATGGCAGAGCTCGCCTAGGGCATGATTTTAAAATGATCAAATGCAACTTCCTGGTCACAAAATTTAATATTTACATTGCACATAGACTCCATAGCTTGAATCCCAAAGGCCGTTGGGAACCCACAATGGGAATTCAAGATGGAGTCATTTTTAGGGCCTAAACCCCTTGCATAGACCGAGAACAATGAGAAAAAGAAAGAATTAAGTACACCTACTAAACCTACAAAATGAAAGGACACAAATACTTTTTAAGCACCACAACAACAAGTGCTAAGCCTCCATGAAAGTACAATATGAAAACTAGTCCATTTGGTATGGACTACAATAAGCAATTTGACAAATTTCAATGAAAAACCAGGAAATTGCTTTAGTTTGCTATTGAATATTCAAGCTCAAAGGTTCTAACTCTTCTACAATGTTTTGAGTGGCCTTATATATGCCCACACAGTCATATCCATCCACCAATTGGACCACTAACTACCTCTTTTAGCATTTTTCCAAAATTGCTCACATTTTTGACAAAATGTTGTAAAGCCATCATGACAACTTTTACTCTATAATGCATTTTGACAAATATGTCAAATCTTCACAATCTTGACCACCTAGAATGATTTCCTAACACTTAATAAACATCTTCAAAAGCCTTATGAGGCCTTACAAGGACTTTTTACAAAATTTGCTATGTGATGCCATTTAAGGCTTACAAAGGCACATAGGCCCAAAACAGAGTAAGAAGCTAAGTTTAATGACAAAGAAAACTACAAAACAAACTCAAAGCACACTTTTGGACTCTTCAATAGTCCTTTATTCAACCATTGACCCAATGAGGATCAGTCACATCAAAAATTGAAAGTTTACTAAGAAACCTCAGGTGCTCCTGCACCATTATGGATGCTAGAAATAATAAGCTGGAAGGGGAAATTGTGGCCCCTATCAACCTAGTGGACCCGAAGGAGGTCATGAAAATGGCGGGCCTAGAGGATTTGGGAACCTAGGCGGTTACTGCCCCTATTGAGGATGTGCTGAAGACGGACGAAATTACCAAGAAGGACAGAGTGGACCTGGAAGTGGAGATAAGGCACAATCTGGAGCAGAATAGGGAGGGCAGTGTTGCTGATACTGAATTCCCACAAGGGATCCCTACCATGGAACAAATCCAGAGTATCAACACTGAGGTCAAGACGATCCTGAACCAGATTGAAAGCCTCGCACTGCTCCTTGATGTGAAGGCCATCATTGATGAGGTTAAAGAACTGAAACGTAGGATGGACGTCTGTGATACTCAAATTATTAGTGTTAACAAATTTTGCCTGCAGGTTCTTTGCAGCTAGGCTCTGACTCTCTCCCTCCTGAGAGAGCATATTATGGACAATAATGCTGATAAGGAGTAGGCCAAGGAACTGTATAAGTTCCTCTTCAATGAATGGAACATGGTCGTAGATATGACATAGGTTTGCAAGTTGACCCCTTAGGTCTTTTTCTGTTGGTTTTGGTTGGGGCTGGTGTCCCTTGTTTTGTTGGTTCGAACTCTTGGTCTCTTTTGGTTCTAAAAGACTTTGGCTTTTAATTGTTTTTGTGTTGTAAGGGTGTTGTTGATAGTTCTTGCTATGTAAAAAGTTAGTGCCCTTGTTATCACTGTTTTTTTAATCAAAACCATTACATTTGATATCATAGATTAGGACCTACTAATTGTAACCCTAAGCCCTATCCAAAAGAAAATTAAAACTAGCAACTTGAAACTAGCAACTTGAGCCAAATAGGTTTAGCATCAATAATTGTACAGATCCATGTTAGGGTTAGGGTTTTGCGGGAATGCAATCTGGCATATATGTGAAGCGTGAGGTGGAAGCAATAATAAAGTCTGCCATCAATTGCTGTGTAAGAACCAGTTGAGATGTGGTTGATCTCTTCAGGATTTGGGGGCTGTAAAATATGGTTGATCTCTCCAGGAGTGGGGGGCTGGGTAAAGACGACTTCACTCTAAATCTTAGATTAAGCGGTCTTACCGATGCCTCCCATTCCCAGAGAAGTCTCAACCTTCTTTAAGATGCCGGATCTGTTTTACATATCGATCGATTCAGTCACGATTTTGACCTTGCTATTTATTCAATCTGATTTGTCGGCTATTTATATTGTTGATTATTTCAGACATGGATTTCTAACTTTTATGTTTATTTTTTCACTTTTGTAAGGAATACAGTAGCCACTTTTGTAATCTTTAGAAAGAAAGAGGGCTTTAGCACTTTTATGTTTATTTTTTCACTTTTGTAAGGAATGCAGTAGCCACTTTTGTAATCTTTAGAAAGAAAGAGGGCTTTAGCATTTTTCAGTAGGATAGAAACTGTGGTTTCATAACTTGGTGAATATCCTTATTTATTTGTTTTTTCTACCCTTCAGTTCAATTTCCGGCGCCATTAGATCTGTCAGTACTTGCGAGTAGATATTTACCAGTAGAGTTTTATTATATTTTAGCAGATTTGTACTCTTTTCTTACGGTGAACCAGAGATGAATTCATATGAAATTTGAAACGGCTTGGTTTAATTTCTGATGTTGACCGGATCTTACAGGTCATACTTTTAAGTTTAATTGGAGGCTGCCATGGTTGCCATGAATCCTCTTTCCTTGAGGATAATGGTACTCTGACATTGATCAGTGGTGCGAGAAACTCCTGAGCTGCTCATGGGGGAAGATGATCCATGTGACTAATTACAATGTGGGGTTCGATAAGGGTTTCACTGGCAATCCGTAACATTTTTAAAGCCATCTGGTTAAGATCGAACAACATAATTGCACAGGTGATATTTTTTCAGAGCATCATTCATTTGTAGCAGAAATGTTTTCCACTGGAAAGAGGATAATCTTATGTTTCTCCATTTCGTTTTATCTTCATTTTGCTACTGTACAGGGTTTGGTGGTGCATTCATGGACCTGGACGATATTCAAAGACGTTATTTTTGTTCTGTTTTAATTAATTCTATGTAGCCTTTAGATTAGGGTTTTTTTTGAGCTGGTAAGAGCCAATATTGTTTAGATTGCGGCGATTATGGATTAGAGTACCGATCTGATTCAGTTTTATGTTAACATTATCTTGACCTAAAAAGTTGAAGTTTTGATACATCCAAAAAGTTGAAGCATCTATGCCTTTATTTACACTCCAAGTAGTTTGAATTAGTGGAAATCTATCAATCATAGTCATTGTCATGCATTGAAACATAAAATTAATAAAGCTTCTCGTCTTTTGCATAAATCGTCTTTTTCAAGTATTTAATCTACTATCTAGATTTTTTATATATATTGTGATAATAATGTATTAAAAATTTATTATATAAATATAAATTAGTAAGCTGGGCAACGGGTATGTCAAAGAGATAAAACTTAGTATAAACTAGCAAGTGCACTTCGATGTGCAATGGACATGTCAAAGAGGTGTGGAAGGTCAAAAGAGGTGTGGAAGGTCAATTAGAGAATTTTGATTTATCCTTTCTTTCATACATTTTTGAAGCATATGAGGTTAAATATTGGAAGGACATTTAGAAAATGATGTTTTTGCACAAATGTCTAAATGGATAGCTTTAAATCAGCTATGCTTCCACTTACGATAGGGATAAACATATATGGAAAGAGTAAATATATAGAGAGGGGAAGAGAAAATGAGAGGAAGAGAAATAGAAAGATAAAAATAGGGACATGAAGTAATATATGGAAGGGAAATGGAGAGATAGGGATAAACATATATGGAAGAGTAAATATATAGAGAGGGGAAGAGAAAATGAGAGGAAGAGAAATAGAAAGATAAAAATAGGGACATGAAGTAATATATGGAAGGGAAATGGAGAGATAGAGATAAGGTTGCACAAAGATAGATATAGAGGTCAATGAAGAGGGAGAGAGAGAGATGTATGTATATAGGGAAAAATGTGGGGAGAGAGGAATATAGAGGTAGAGATAAAGATAGAGTGAGAGAGGAAGGAGACAAATAAATTGATAGGTAGAGATAGAGCATTAGATAGGGGGGTAGAGAGTGATATAAATAGAGAAATAGGGAAAGAGATAGATATAGAGATGAGGAGATAGAGGTAGACAAAGAGATAGAGAGAGGAGTTAGAGGGAGATTGAGAGAAGGGGGGAGGGGGCAGATTGTGTATGAGTGTGAGGTATAATGAGATAGAGAGGGACATATGTATAAATAGATAAGAAGGGAGAGATGAGGAGGGAGAGATGAGAATTTGAGAGATAGAAAGGGGCAGTGATAGGGAGAGGGTGAGATATAGATATAAAAGGGAGAGATAGAAATATAAAATTTGGGAAACATAGAGGGGGTGAGAGAGAGAGAATGATAGGGGATAGGGAGAGGGTGAGATATAGATATAAAAGGGAGAGATAGAAATATAAAATTTGGGAAACATAGAGGGGGTGAGAGAGAGAGAATGATAGGGGATAGAGGGGACGAGAATGAGATAAAGGAGGTGACAAGACAAATAATATATAGAGGGGAGGGAGATAAAGAGAGGGTTTGGGAGATAGAGATGGGGAGAGAGAAACATGAAATGTGTATGTGGGAGTTATTAATATATAACATTAAATATAATATATTGTAGGTATATATTATAAGTGTGTAAATGGGGAGCATATAGAGATAGGAAGAGAGATCAAAGAGAGTGTGTGAGAGGGGTTATTAGCTCTATTACAAAAATATACTTTAAATATAAATAAAATATTTTGGGTATAGATCTTAAAGTTGTTTATGTATTGAACTATTTAAAAATTAACATTTTTAAGGGATATTGTTTTTATAAAATAGACTATATATATATAGAAAATAAGATGATAGTAAAATCCACCAATGGTAACATGCCCTAATTCATTCGTCATACTTTGTTTTCTTGTGTATGCACTCAACATCACCCTAAAATTTGCATTACCATTTTAAAAAAAACTCTCTATCAATTTCTAATTAACAATCAACAAAACATCATTAAAATATAAAGATGTTGCTATTAATAGTAACAATATAACTATTGTGAATGACATCAAAATTGCTACTAAAATTAATTGTGAGTAACCTCAATATGCTAATGAAATTTATTTCTTCATGTGAATGATCTCACCTATAAGTCCTATAAAATTGACCTAGGCTTTGTAGAAGTAGTTTTATACCATAATCTTCCCTAAATCACAAAATCATGTATACCACAACAACACAATGATTTACATGGGGAAAACCCTTTCGGAAGAAAAACCCAATTAGAAATTGTCAAATGACATTAACGAATTGTTTGAAGCGCCAGAAAGCTCGCAAAGTGCTCTATTGCCTCGTAAATCGCTATGTTGTTTACACCCACTATTTAGGGCGTTTCGGGGCCTCTAAAGTCCTTAAAATTAAATTTAAACCTTTCATTGCACCCCTCCATAACGAAAACTTTAATCTATCCAACTAGAAGCTTTGGGAAGAATTTCACACCATTTCATGCTAAAACGAACAATTTACTATAAATAGTAACCTTTTGTAAATGTAAGGTTGAGACACCATTTTTCCCAACAAAGAGCACCAATAGCCATCATATTTCTAATAACCACACACTTATTGTCATAGTGACCCCCAATAGAGCCGATCACTTTTTGTCAATTCCACAATTTGTCAATTCCACAAATACTGACGATTTTGAGTGGACGGTTATTGGAACATCTTTAATTAGGTATCAAACAACACTTTGAAATGTATATTTTTTGACATTTATGTGCATAATTGATCCCACAACGTGCATCACTACTACCCATAAACCAGAACGATAGCTATAAGCAGGTAAGTCTCATACGAAGACAACTAAAAAAAAACGTCAAAATCTAATGTATCATTTAGGATGGTGCTCTTCCCCTATATGCATTTGGGTAGTAAAGTTGATTTGTTTTTTTTTACTTTCAAGGTATTTCAAAGCAAAATGGGTATGATAATTTGCTACATTTTCTTTACAATTTAAAAGGCATTTTTTTTTAATGTGGCATGCGTATGCTTTTGTAGCTATTTTATTGCTTAAATGATGAAAGTGTATTAGAATTGATGTATTATTTGTGTGGAGGAATTTTTGAGTTATTCCCATTCTATTTCTATTTTTTTGGTTTATTTTGACCAAATTTCTGTAAAAGATTTTCTTTAAATAAAGATTTGAATACACACCATTGATTTTTGTTTTGGTGTCAATGGAGTTGGTTGAAGTAATTTATGCTTATAATTTGTCTCAAAATTGTTTAGCGGCCATATTTATTCTAATGCATAGTTTTGTATTTTTTTTAATTATTTTTGGTAAGTAATTGTATTTATGTCTTGCAGATGCTCCATGTGGGGGAAATATTTTGAGGCTTTTGGAAAACTAGCACATTTCTATGAGTTAGAATTGAATGTTAAAGGTTTACATACTTTGGATTAGAGTTTAGATGATTATTTAAGCATTGTGAATTTACAAGGTGAAAATCAATACTCTTGAGAATCCTACAAACGCAAATATGAAAATGAACGTTATAGCCAACATAGATACTATGGTGTATCAAGGCCTTGTAAAATGGATGGTAAAGAAGTCGATGAGCCTAGCCCTCCATTTGTTCCTATAACCCTTTGTTATCTCCATTTTTAATGCCTTGAGCGGCTAGAGAGAAGAAATGATCATGCCCTTGCCACCTGAACGTCATTTCCCACATAGTTGTAAAAAATTCTTGCCATTTCTAGCTATGTCACATCATTTCCCATTAAAATCAAACTCTTCATCAAACCGACATAACAAGAGATGACCTAAAATTCCAAGGGCAGAAATGCTTCCATAGCCATGAAGTTTCTAGAACAATTTCAATGTTCTCAGATATAATAGATTGGAAGGTAGAGAACATATATTTCCTTGTCAAATTTGAGGGCCATGTCGCCATCTCTGGGTGAATGGATATTGAATTGGAAAGGAGAACACAATTAAACTACATTCAATACCAATGTAAAATTGTTAGTATGATGCTTTATTTCAAAATGATTTTTATTGCTAATCATTTTATCAATAATATCTTTAATATATTTTCGTAAGGTAAATATGATTTACTTATTATACAAATATTTTAAAACTATATATATCATATTATTTATATATTGTATAATACGAATATAATAGATAATATGTAAATAATATAATTTAATACACATGATATATTATTTGTTATTATATAACATACATTATAAATATAATATAATATTATATATTATCAAATAACATAATATGATATATTATATTATTAATAGTAATTTGTCGACGGGCTATTTTATGTAGGAAACTTCTCATGGGATTCACGATTCTCACGCTTGGAATTTTTTGCGCCAAAAATTTAGTAATAGATACCATTAACCGTGTTTAATAATTAATTGAAAAAAACTCATTATATTTTAATTTTTAATTATTTAAAAAACACGATCAATTATAAATTTTAGATACTGCATGGACAATTCGCCTCATTTCACCCTCACTCAAGCTTGATTCCCTAAACATCCATGTTGCATGGCTTTTCACTTGAATGAAGCACCCAACAAAGTCATCGACCAAAGCAAATGGCTTATTCACATAAAATAGGGCTTTTAAGACTAGCAATCCATCTTTGACCCCTCACTTGTCAATATCTTCACCATCTCCAAAATCCTTGTCAATATGTATTTGAACCCCTTTTTGATGAGACCCAAATTAAGTCGATGGGATTTGCAAATTGCGGGACAACGTGAAGCTAGAAAATCAAATTCCCCTAATCATCCTGACAAGATTTTACAACTAGAGAGCAAGTCTAAAAGAGAAGCATATTCCAACTTGTCCAAATTTCTCTTAAACGCCACCTCTTTATTTACTTGATTTGAACATGATTGCCCCTGCCTTTGTCACAAATATTTTTTTTCACTTCTTGCATGGTTTAACCCTCTCTCTCTTTGTCAGGACAAGTTTGTTGTTGCTTCTTTGTCTTCAATAGTGGAAATGTAGTTTAATTATGTTCTCCTTTCCATTTCAAGATTATGCATTCACTATTAAACATTGGTATTGAATTTTGCATGGCTTATTACTAGCAAGGTAGACCAACACTAAATATGATTTTCATTTAGCTCTGATTTTCATTTAGCTCTTCCCATCAACATCTTCTACTTCTATCCTCCACCAATCCCTTTAACCACCATCAAAGTCTATAACAACAAAGGTAACAACAAAGGCAACTCTTGAGAAAGTGATATATGCACAGGCATGAAGGACATAATCCAGTCAAAGAAATTTAGTGTAGTAAATCAAACGACTAGATTGAGGTGGTAAATAGTGAATTAATTGTAGTTGGTATAGCATGTACATACCATGGAAAATGAGGTTTTGAAAACCCACAATTTAATTTTTGCAAGCTGACCCATTTCTATTGTAGGGAAATATCTTGCTTATGATTTGAAGGATATGGTATTGGATCCTTACGATGCGGAAGATGTGCGTGGTAGAATTGCCAAGCAACCCTCTCAATTTCTGAGCAACAATGACCATTGGACTTCATCTACTCTAGAGCTTTGGATATTGATCTTTCTTAGAACCTTTTGCATCAGTAGATGGGTCTAGTTGTTTGTTTGTTATTTATCACTATGTCAATTTTATTTATTTCAATGTGTGTATTCACAAGACCCATGACTTTCAATTTGAATTTGGGTGCTTTATCAGTTTTCTTTTCTGCTTCTTTCTTTTCTCCGAGGCCAACTCATAGAATTGTAGGGGCCCTTTATTATTAATTAGTTTAATAATTGACAATAATGGATAAGTAACCAAAGATATTGATTCCCATCGAAAGGAGTGTGCTGAATAGTATTTTTGCAACTTTATGCTCATTTTTAGTGCCTAAAATTGTCAATGCACTCTATCTGGAATTTTCACCAAATAAAATAAAATTATATCTCTACTTAGATATTTGATTACCCCATCTTCTGGTTTGTATGTTCCTTAGGCATGAATGTGCATTGCGTTAAATTTATATTGTATGATAGACAAGAAAAGCATGAGACTACATATCATTGAGTGAGAGGTCCTACTCTTTAAGCAAAGGTTAATTTTAGGGATCTATCATAGTGTCTAGCAATGAAATATAGGATCTCTTTTCATTTTTAATACAAGGTTCAATCAATTTAATTTGTATGGTTTTAAGGATTATATTTAGCAATAGATTTTTTTTTTTAAATACATAAATTATATCTACATATATTAGTATAGTATCTGAAATTAGTAATGTTTTGGTCCTACTATTTAATTTGGGCTATGGTTTCAACCTAATTTTTGGATTATTTTTCAAATTCTAGGGCTTTATGAAAAATAAGCAAGAATCTATATTCTTTTGGGGGGAATGTAGATTTTATAGTAAAATTTTTGGGAAGTGAATTTTGCACCTCAATAGCAAGGTCTAAGCCATGAGCGATTTTTCCTCTTAAATATTGCATCTAATTGGAAGGACATGCTACATGATGGTATGATGAAAGAATAAGCATCCGGTCAATTACTGAGAGGGGGGGAGGGGGGTGAATCGGTAAATAGAAAAACTGATACAAACTTTCCCAATCTCAAAAACAATCTCTCAAAGTAAACTTATCAACGAAATATCACTGTCAAGATAAAAACTCATAAGATAAACCGGTTGACTGTTACAACAAATTAACAGTAAACAACTTCAAACTCATAAACATCCAAATGCTTTATCATATGTCAACAGACTTCATTTCTCAATGCTTCTAGTTATCATGACTTATCAAAGTAGTTAAGTAGTTAGTCAAATCAACCATAAGATCGTAACCACAAAAACATTCACCACTTGACATAAATATTTTTGACGTGGAAACCCAAATGGAAAAAACCATGGTGAGATGAGACTCACAAGATAACTATCTAAACTCTTCTAAAGTTCACCCTGTTAGGAGTCAAGCTTGTTAAAGCTTTACAAAAGTCATGTTAAGAACTGATCCTGTTAGGAACCACCCGGTTAAGGGATTGAATAAAAATTCCTTGTTAGAAGCAATACCTTGTAAGGAGTAACCTCCGTAGAGGATTTGAAAATCCAAGCTAATGGATCACCTTGTTAGAGGATTTGAAAATTCACCAAGCTTGTTAGAGCTTACCCGGTTAGGGGATTTCAATTCTACTATAATTGTTAGAAAACAACATGAGTTTGTTGATCTATTTGAATAACACTACACTTGCTTGATCAAATCCTTTTCATGCTCCTATCCGCCTTTACTCAAAATGTAGATACATCACCCGGTTCGACAACCACACACTCAACTGATTTTTGCCAACTCTCTTAAACTAAACAACTTCATCGACCTTATAAACAAATCAATTAGGTTTGTAACACAATCATAAACCTAATTCTCATAGAGATTACAAACAAGTCGGTTTAAGTATGACTGTTGGATTACATAGCAATCTTTGCACATCAATCAAGAAAGCCTCAACCGCTCCTTGATCACCTCTTCATCGATCTCACTAACTCATCACGTGCTTTGCATTATATGCAATACACTTTGCTCATTCTCTAGACAAAAAACCATTACAACAACGTGCCAAAATCACTTGAAATTGTCTTCATACAATAATCATACGTGTCATAATCATTACCACTCATCATCAGATCATAAACCAACATAACCAATTCACTAAACTTAATCGGTTAGGGTTTAACAAAACAACAGGTAGGGTTTACCGGTTACATCAATAGATAGGGTTTTACTGGTTACCGGTTCAACTCACAAACTTACATACCAATTTACAGTTTCCTTCACTTAGCTTTTCCTGCCGGTTACAAGACAATATCAACAATATCATTACCAATTAATTGACATCAATGACAACATACATATCATTAATGCAATCTTCATACAAATGCCAACAATCTCCCCCTTTGGCATTGATGGCAATACAAATATCAATACCATTGATTGCTGCTGCGATTATGAATAGGAATCCTGGTTTACATTACCAAGTATTCACCATGCTCTCCATGTCTTCAGCTTGTCACTGGTTCTCTTCCTCATAATCACATAGTTCTTCTCCCCCTTTGACAGCAATGCGAAAGTGAAAGTAAAACATGTAATGTCAAATTTCACTGTGCAACAACAACAACCCACAACTTGATACTCCTTTTGTGGAATAACTTCCACTTCTACACCAATCCTTCTGTAAAATTCTGCAAGTAGCTTAGGGACTGATGTAATCTACATCATGCTCAACTAACCTCATGAAGGGGTACAACCCCTAGCTGACTTCTAAGATACTCAAATGTAGTCTTAGGTAGAGGTTTAGTAAAGATATCCCCAAGCTACTCCCTGGTAGAAACATGCTCTAAGATAACATCTTAAACATGCTCTAAGATAACATCTTTACTTTGCATTTTTTCCCTCAAGAAATGATACTTCAATTCAATATTCTTGGTTCGTGCGTGCAAAATAGGGTTCTCAGAAATATTTATGGTATTTGTATTATCACATAAAATCTTTATAGGTTCTAAAATCTTCATCTTAAAACCTTCCAAAATGTGCCTTATCCAAATAGCCTATGTGCAATTCATGTAAGCTGCAACATACTCAGCTTCAGCAGTAGATTGTGAAGTACAACTTTGCTTCTTACTAGTCCATGAAACAAGTCTTCCTCCAAGAAAGAATGCTCCACCGGTTGTGCTTTTCCAGTCATCAACATTTCTTTCCCAATCTGCATCTGTGTACACCTTCAAGTCAAAGTTTCCTTCATATGGATACCATAATCCATTGTCAACAATACCTTTCAAGTATCTAAAAATCCTCTTGGTTGCTATTAGATGTGTTTCCTTAGGATTCTTCTAGAATATAGCAACTATGCCAATTGCATGAGCTATATCCGGTTTGCTGTGAACAACATAGTTCAATTTTCCAATCATTGACATGTATTCCTTCTCATCAACATACAGATTCATCTTCCTTAGACAACTTACAACCTGTAACCATTGGTATCCCAACTGGTTTATAGTCACTCATGCCAAATGTCTTTAAGACCTCTTTCACATACTTAGAATGTATGATGAAAATACCATTCTTCATTTGCTGTATCTGCAAGCCTATGAATTTTTTTATTTCCCCCACTAAAGACATTTCAAACTCATTTTTCATTTCACCTGCAAAACTATTGCTCATGACATCATTACCTCCAAATATGATATCATCTACAAATACTTTGCTAACCATTATCTTATCTCCTTCAGATTTGAGATATATGTTACTATCATCACCGGTTCTTAGAAAGCCTATCTTCATCAGATGTGTATGAAACCTTTCATACCATGCTCTCGGTGCCTGCTTTAATCCATATAAAGCCTTATGCAATTTGCATACCATGTCTTTCTCATCAGTCAAAACATAACCATTTGGCTGCTCAATGTATACTTCTTCTTCTTGTATCCCATTCAAAAATGTAGACTTAACATCCATTTGGTATACCTTGAATTTCTTATGTGTTGCAAATGCAAGTAAAGTTCTGACACCTTCCAATCTTGCCACTGGTGCAAAAGTCTCACCATAATCTTCTCCTTCCTCTTGTGCATAACTTTTGCAAACCAACATAGCTTTGTTGCTATAATGGAATCTTGTAGCAATTGGTGGTGTTTGTTGATTTCACATTGATTCTCATAATGGCAATTGGAATAGTAACAATGTTTCTCTTTTGAAGAGACAAATTATTAGAGCAAAGTATTAGATGCAAGGCTCCAACGCATATATGAAAGGTAATAGACATATTGTTCAGTTGCAATTGAAGGTCAGTTTCACAATGGTTGTAATTGTACTACACTACAAGAATATAAGAAATCTAAAACTATAACAAAAATAAAATGAATAATTTCATACAGAGTTTTCCCCTTACTTAAACTTACGAACAAATAGATAGTGGTAGACCAAGTTTCAGGACCACTCACCCTCTGATTTCTATACCATTGACTAGCTATGGAAGAAACACAACAACAACCACTTCAACTACAATGTATAGCAAGGTATCCTAGGAAATTTATGAAGAGGACCCTAACTATTGATTTATATTTCTTGTGGCAAGGTATCCTAGGATATTTATGAAGAGGACCACAACTAGGAATCTGTCAAGTATTTCCGCAATACTAGTGAATCCTTTTCTCCTATTGGCCCAAGTAAAAATATCATTCTTTGTTTGAATATCCTTGAGATGGTTAGAATCCACAAAGGCTTGGAAGTCTTGTTGTATGCTCGTGATGTTTGAAAGGTCCCCTGCCTTTTCAATTCTATTTAAGGTCGCATTAAAATCTCCTCCAATAATACCTTTTTCTTCCCTTCTTCTATTCAATGCATCTCTTATTTGATGCCACAACTCCCTTTTTTCACATGTTTCCACTGACCCATACACATTTATTAGAAAAGAACTCTCATTCTTTTGGAGTAATCCGCAATTTATCAGGATCTAATTTTGATTCTCCTTAATCACCATGCCCTTAATGTTAAGATGATTACAAATAACCCCCAACCCTGCAGATGCACCCATTGAACTTACAAAATATAATGCACATTATCTCTAGTTGTTCATTCTCTTTCTACTTTCTTCACCACTCCACTTGGTTTCTTGTATCAGTATGATATCTACTTTTGTTTGGTTCATCTAGTGCTTGACCATGTGCCACTTGTTAGTAAAATTCCATGTTAGGATCCTCATTGCCTCCCGAGAAGGACAATGTCCTTCGCAAATCTAAGTTTTCTCTGTCCTAGAGCATTATCAACCATTGCTAATTTAACCTTATTTGATTTTGGTCCCGGTTTCCCTTTCTGTTTGATGTTGGATTTTTTAATCTTTGATTTTGATTGTTATAGCATTCCTATTTCTAAAATTTCCCCTTCTTCCTATTCACCCTCTACATCTATATCAATCTCTTCTTCATTCTCCTCCAGTACTTGTGTGAAGTCATTGGTATTTTCACAAATGCTTTGGACAATTGGGATTTGCCTCATGTCCCCCTCTCCAATTTATTCTAGCTTATTTGTCTCCTTAATGCTCTCATTTATTGGAATCATGTTGCCAGGTGTTGGATCCTCACTTAGATATATATCATTTCTTATCGTCGCATCAGTTCTATGCAAGTTTGTTTGAGATGTGTTTTGTCCCAGGTTGATATCATCTCTGTGCTCTTGTGTATCAACTAGACTCGCCATGTTCTCTTCCATCTTCCTAAGGTTAGAGTGATTTACCTTATTCTTGCTAGGAACAACTTCTCCTGAGATGCAAACTTCATTGGTTGTCTCCTTCCCACAAGGAACTATTTCTCCTTGAATACAGATCTCACTGGCCTCACCATCCTTTACTTTTTATGTGCTTTTTTATTTTAATTGCTCTATTGTTATCATTACGTTCTCCTTTCTCTCCTATATATATGCTTCAACTTGTACATATTTTTCAGCTTTATTATATGATACTTTAGCCCAACATTCCACTGAATCATTCCCCTTGGATTTGCACTTAGGACACAAAATAAGTTTGTCCCTCTCTTTCCACCTTTAGATACCACACACTCAAGTCTATGTAGATTTCTATCTCTTGTGGGATAAGACGATAGGGCATTAAGTTTAGGTATATCCTCGCATAGGTTCCAAATTGTCTATCTTCCATCATCTTATCCACTTGAATAAGTAGTCCAATACTATATCCAATTTCCTTCAAAATCCCTTCCTCCCAGTACTCGAATGGTAGTTTATATAGGCGGACCCAAACAGTTCCAACCTTCAATGATCAAAATTAGGTTTCCATTATTTCATGTAGATACTCGTACCATCCATCAAATATGGCCTGTGGTTCAGGATAGTCCATATGTCTTTCTCAAATGGAAATTAAATCAAGAGGTAGTCATTTGGTATAGCTTTCAATTGCAAATTGTTGCCCCATTTTTTTGTCACACCACCCATTTATTTTTCCATAAGTTGGCCATCCTCCCCCTACTTTATAAAAATACCTACCTCTTTCAGTCTATCTACTAAGTTCTTTATTCGGGATTGACTCAATTAAAAAGAGGTTCTTTTACCAGTATGTGAATTAGGGTTCTGAGGCATACCTTTTTGGTGCTCCATATTCAATTGTGGAGCTTCTCTGGGAACATCGTCTCATTCCCTTTCCATGGTTTGCTAGTCCTCCTAGATTTTCTATTCCATAGCTCCACCAATTGTCAGTTTATTGAAGAGTCAATAGGAGTGTCTCTTTTTTCACTTGTACTAATGATTCCCTGCTCTACCTCAAAAGTTACGATTTCTCAATTTCTTCTTTCGATCAAACCCCATCTTGTCAAAATCTTGAGTCCTATTTGTCTGATCCTTTCTTACTCGACATTCCTTTGCATTGCTCATCTGCATTCCTCCTTGCTTGTGGAAGATGAATTGACATGCACTTGTCCACCCATTGTCCATTTTCAAAGACCCATTGCAGGATATGTCCATTCCTCTATGCTTTGTTCTTTTGGTTGGTATTCTCCTTGGCTGAGAACTCCATGCTGACATCTCCCCAGTCTTTGCCTTCTAGGTCGCTTGCCTTTTTTCGCTCAATCTCCAGCTTGCTCGCCATCTTTTTGATGCCGATAGTATGAGTTAATCTTGCCCCCAAGTGTATATTGCAATAAGATGGGGGATATACACACAACACTTCTTTACCAAGTTTTTATCATGGTACTTACCCAAGGCACCACAAGAAGTGGTTTTCGCCATTGGATGGATTTTCATCTTTACTATTTACTTTTTTCTTTCTTTTTTTCTAAATCTTTTTCTCTTCTTGATTTTTGGAATAGTTTGGATGAGGATGGATGAGGATAAGAATGTGGATAACTGTATTTTGGAAGATAGTGGATATTTGATAGGGATATGGTGGAAAGACTCAAGCATCTAGTTCCATAGATAGTATTCTCAAAATATGTGCTATAATAGACCAAGACAATTGGAAGCACGCTCATAGATATTAGTAGAAATGAATGGAGAGATATAATATATGGGAGATGAAGGAGGATAAATATTTATGCAAAGGATTGGATTAAAGGGATAGAATTATGTAGAATAGATGTTGGATAAGGGATGGGGTGTTGGAAGACACATAGATATTTGGATGAGGATTATGGGAAGATCAACGTTGGTAAACACCTTGAGGGGTGATGGAGTTTAGGAGAAGTGGGTTTTGAATTAAATGGAGGATTAAGTGTAGACTTTGGGACATGAGGACCCAAAATAGATGAAGGGGATGATAGACTTAAGATAGTGGATTTTGGGACATAAGGACCCAAAATGGAGTTGGAAAATGATATATTTTTAGATGGAGGATTGGAAGACTTATGAGTGTAGGAAGCTTTTGGATTAGCAAGGTTGGATGCCAATTTGTGTTTCTCTTTGATATGAATTGCTTCTATGAGTAGTTTGGGAATCCACATGGTTTTTTATTTTTTCCTTTTGGGCCTTTGTGGCCTTTTGGAATTTGCTTGCTTTTGGATTATATGTGTCTTGAATAGGTCTTTGGAATGGGACATGTTGATCTTTGGATTTTTGTGGATTTTTTGCTTTATCCATTTTAGATTTGGCATCCAAATTGTTTCCAATAGAAATGGTATGGGTGTATGAGGATGTATGGCTTGGATATTTTATGGATAGGGTGGTTGAAGGAGCGTGTGGGAAGGGATTCAAGGATGTGTGCCTTTTTTATATTTCTTAGTGAACTGAGGTGATGGGTTGGTGGACTTTGAGATAAGGCTGATGGATTAATGTAAGGACCCAAAATGGATGGAAGGGATGAAGGATTTAGTTTTGGAACATAAGGACCCAAAACGGATGTGGATAGGGAAGCAATATAATTGAGGACATAAGGGCCCAAAATGGATTTGGAAGATGAGCGATGGTGGGTTTTTTATTTAGATAGATGGATTATAAATTTGGAAGTTTTGGAAGGAGTACCAACATATTGAGTATCAGATTGGTAGCCAAGGCCAAATGAATTTGGATTTTTTTTTACTTGAAGGGATTCCAATATGCCTTGTTCATGGAGGCCTAAGCCTTTGTCTTGATAATGCAGTTTTTGACAAATATTTTTACCAAGAGGATACTTATTATTTTGGAAGCAAGATGTGAGTCCATTATGAAGGAGATGGGAGGTGGGAGAAATTATAATTTCTTGGAGGAAATCATAATGGATGAATGTGGAGGAACCAAGTTGATAGGTATGGGATTCAAGGATATCTTGGATAGGGGTGATGGGATTTTGTGTTGGTTTGAGATCATGTGAGGGATTATAAGGAATATTAGAATCTTAAGATGGATTGCGGTCATGAAATGGATATGAAGGAATACTTTTATCTTGACTTGGGAGAGGATCATGAGGGGTATTAGGGGGATTTCTTGGTCTTGATTAATAATGAGATCATTGGATAGAGGAATGTTTTGTTCTTGAGATGGGATGGAGGAGATATGATCATGAGATGGAAGGGGATCATGAAAAGGATTAGTAGGGATAGTTGGATCTTGATATGGAAGGGAACCAAGAGATGGAATGGATGGGATGCTTGGATCTTGAGATGGAGAGGTATCATAAGATAGAGAAATCTTTTGTCTTGAGGTGTAGAGGAATATATGATAGCATGATTTGGAATAAGGTCTTGGCATGTTAGAGGTTATGGGCATGATGTAATAGAGGTAGATATGGACTCTTCAACTTGGGTGGATGAAGGGATGGAAGACTCATGAAGGTTAGGGGATTGAATTTTGTCTTGATTTGGAGAGGATAAAGGTGGATGTATGAATGGGGGAGATTGCACAACTTTTTTTAGGGGTGGGGATATAGTCTTATTTTCAACATTGATTTTTTTTTTTAAAACAGTTCTTCCAATATACGCGACACACGTGTAAGAATCAAATGACCGAATATACCAGTCGAAAATGCAGAAAGCTTACGTCGAAGTGAAAAAATAATACTTTGTATTGTGGGGGAAACTACAAGTCAACATAAGGCTAAAAAGCATATTGATGTGATCTTGAAAGTTAGGGTTAGGTTTGCGAAAAAATCTTGAGATCTGCTGTATTTACAGTGAATGTCTCTCCAGATTTGCGCATTTTGTTGGTGCGATTGTGGGGAATGGTTCAGGCAATGGCGGAATAGTGGGAAAGTTTGAGGAGTGGGATGCTAGGAAAGACTATTTTCTCTTAGTATTACCGTTATTTTATACTGTTTAGTCTTTCCTACGCCTCCCATTCCCTTTGCTTTAATCACGCATGGATCTACTGGAGATATTCTTGCGTCACATGATTACTGTGTCAGTACATTTTAGTGTCTTTCGAGAGGGCAAAGCTCGATTTTGGGGGTTTTCTCCTCCCAGACCTAATCTCTCCACCTAGCTTTAAGAGCTTTCTTAACTTCTGAAAGGCTGGAGATCCATTTTTGGTAGATTCAGATCGGCTCTTCTTTTGCTTGAGCTGCGTTTTTTCTTATAGGTAAGGTATTTTTAAGTTTGCGAGTTTATTTTGTGGTTTTCTTTTGTAGGTACATCTTTCTGGTACATACTATCTAGGGGAGGGATTCAGTTTGCTTTGTACCAGCAAACAGTAGCGTGTAAGGGATATATAAACTGGCTAAATGTTTATATTTCTGTTTATATTTTGATTTTACCTGTTTTATTTTCTCTCTGTCTGAAAAATAGTGGCAAATAAAATTTGCAAATCATTTGTAGATTTGCAGCACATTCCAATTGTTTATGAGGGAAGTTTTCAGTCCTACTGTTGATTGTCATTGTTTCAGCTTTGTTGTGTAAGCTAAATAGTTAGTCATTAAAATTTGTATGTAGAACACTCTTTTTATGGATGTGATAATTTGGTTGAATTGTAAACTTTTTTTAATGACATCTTTGTCCTTTGAATTAGCTTAGCTGTTATTGTTCAGGGATCCATTGCACATGGCATCTGTCTTTAAAGATACTGGTAAAATTTGTAGATTTGCAGCACATTCCAATTGTTTATGAGGGAAATTTTCAGTCCTACTGTTGATTGCCATTGTTTCAGCTTTGTTGTGTAAGCTAAATAGTTAATCATTAAAATTTGTATGTAGAATACTCTTTTTATGGATGTGATAATTTGGTTGAATTGTAAACTTTTTTTAATGACATCTTTGTCCTTTGAATTAGCTTAGCTGTTATTGTTCAGCGATCCATTGCACATGGCATCTGTCTTTAAAGGTACTGGCTAAATGTTTCTGTTTTTTTCTGATTTTACCTTTTTCATTTCCTATCAGAAGAAAAAAGTGGCAAAAATGATTTGTAGATTTGTAGTACATTCCGGTTGCTAATTAAGGAAATTCTGTCCTATTGTTGAATGCCATTGGTTCAGTTTTGCTGTATAAGCCAACTCCATTCACTGAACTTCCTTTTTATAATGATTAATCACTAAAATTTGTATGTTAACTGTGGTTGTTTAGAAGCTAAGTTTGGGTGTAGTAGTCATTATAGCTAATTTTGTGCATTTTAAGTTCTTAAATGGTACAAAACATTTTTTTTTTTTTTTTCAGATGTAACGTAAGTGTTTATAGCTATCAGCACACAAAGTTTAAAAAGTGGTCATTTGTTCTCTATTGCTCTATTAGTTATCATTCAATTTGATCACCATAGAATTTGTACATTGCCCTGTTAATCATCATTCCATTTGACAACTACATAATTTGAACAATTGATCATAATACTTGTGCACAAATGCCCTAGTTATTATGCACTATTGGTTAAAAAGTGGTCATTTGTTTTCTATTGCTCTATTAGTTATCATTCAATTTGATCACCATAGAATTTGTACATTGCCCTGTTAATCATCATTCCATTTGACAACTATAGAATTTGAACAATTGATCATAATACTTATGCACAAATGCCCTAGTTATTATGCACTATTGGTTAAAAAGTGGTCATTTGTTCTCTATTGCTCTATTAGTTATCATTCAATTTGATCACCATAGAATTTGTACATTGCCTTGTTAATCATCATTCCATTTGACAACTACAGAATTTGAACAATTGATCTTAATACTTATGCACAAATGCCCTAGTTATTATGCACTATTGGTACCAATAAAGATGCATAATTCGTCCACTCATTATCTTTTTTTTCCAATTATTGGATATACATACCAGTGGGTGATTATTGACCCACCCACTAGATGTTTTTTTAGTGGGTTTTTAATTAGCATAATACAATGTTCATGTTAATGGAACATTCATGTAATTGGACCCCTTCCCCTAGGGAGGGTTGAAATAGTAAGTTTTTGGAAAAAAAACTATGTAAATTTGCTAAGTAGTTTACATAAATCTATACACAAGATTTTCAAAAGAAATAAAATGTAGATATAATTTTTTTTTATAGTTTTTAAAATTGTATTTAATTGTTATAAATAATAGAACTATTTTTACACAAATCTATATATAATTTCTAAATTAGTGGTCATGATTTGTGAAATTATCAGGGCTTATAATAAAATATAATGGTTCTTATTAAAAATTATTTAGATTTATTTTTTCTGGTTATGTTGAATAGGTGTTTTGGTTAAAGACAATAAGTTTCCACAGTCCATGTTAGTGTATTGAAAGCTTCTGGACTCAATTGGTGTATTTTTTTTAATCAACTTTTTGGATCATACTTCATGATCCATCACTTGATGTGTAGATTCTTCTTTATCTAGTTATGTAGAGGTGAGTTTGAGTAAATTTCATTTTCTACATCTGTCAAGAGGGACTCAACATTTTTATGGTTATATCTAGATAAGATAGAAAAATTCTTGAAAAGTCAAAATTTTAATATTTTTTAATATTTTATATAAATAAAATATTGAATACGTATTTAGAATTTACTGTGGTTATGTAGAGGTAAGTTTGAGTAAGCATTAAGAGGAACTCAACACTTTTATGATTGTATAATTGATAACTTAGGAAATTTATTGAATAGTTTAAAATTTTAATAGTTTTTTGTTTTATATAAATAATAATATTGAATGAGTATAATTAAAAAAAGTTGTCAATTGATATAATTTCATTGTATTTTCATAAATTCTAAGAGTATAGATCTGATCATCAATTTTTTTCTGATTGCATTTGTAGGTATAGAAATTTAGATCCAAGACGACTCTCTCTTTTCTTATAATCTGTGATTTGACTCTTTAAAGATAAAATGTGTTAATTTGCGTGTTATGATATTATATTGAAAGACAGATTCTAATTCATTATTGATCAGCTAGAGGAGCTCCATTACATAATGATTATCATATTGAGAGCATATTATCTGACATTAACATGAATATTTTATTGATTTTTTTATTTTTTATTTTTTATTTTTTATAAGTGCATTCTAGAGTTTAGAGCACTCTGGAGCAATTAGTATTGGACCTTGTTAACATAGATTGGTCAAATTGATAGTGAGAGCAAGACTAGAGAGGTCAGGGAGTTGGGGGCTCGAAGGCAAGGTTTGAGAGTCCAGAGTTTAGAGCAGCGACCTCTGGAGCAATTAGTATTGGACCTTGTTAACACAGATTGGTCAAACTGATAGTGAGAGCAAGACTAGAGAGGTTAGGGAGTTGGAGGCTCGAAGGCAAGGTTTGAGGGTCCAGTGCTACAACAGGACCATCATCCACAACACGGGCAAATCAAGAGTTCAGCCTATGACCTGGGCTATATAAAGCAACAGTCGAGACTGAGTAAGCTGACCCTAGGGGTCATGAACATTCTATTGATTAAGATCTAAGGGTTGGACATGAAGAGAAGATCATAGCTTTACAAGTTCCAAAAAGTATTTGGGGTCATGAACATTCTATTGATTAAGATCTAAGGGTTGGACATAAAGAGAAGATCATAGCTTTACAAGTTCCAAAAAGTGTTTATAAAATTTTTACAAGACAAGATTAATCTTTTGCTTATAAGTACTAAATTTTTACTATCAACAAAATTGAATCTGCAGCTACAGATCAATTCCATTAATATAGTTCAAATCTGCACCCACGAAATTTAAAACATTACAGTAACATTTTCAATCAATAAAAATATTGTATTACCAAAATATCAAGCATTGCTACTGAATATAAATCACAAATGATAATTCTACATCATTTATTTCTGTATAAATTTACTGTTACAATTTCATCTACTAATCTAAAATTCTTTTTTATTGTTGTCTATTTTATTTATACAGGAATATTTTATTGAAATGATTATGGAGTGAAAATTTGCACTTCCCATAATGTATTTACAAAGACCCCACTTTGTAAATACACTATAAAAATGCAAATTTTAACATGATAGACAACACCACATTTCATTACCTACACCAAGCAATTTGATAAACCATAATGTGATGGCCAAAGTTGCATCACGAATGGTGATGGCTCACGCCAACATGGTAGTTTATTAGCTTAAGTATCTGTGCGGGCCATGCCAATCTCCTTTGTCCGTTCGCTGTAAATTCTGTTTTGTGATTATGTTGATTTTTTTTAATTATAACTGATAAATAGCTCCTACTGACGAGAGCTGGATTTTTGATAATATGGTGATTTTGTTAATATAATATATAATTTGATGTTGGTTTCAGTCAACTTCATTCTGATAAATACTTAGTTGAGTATAGTGAGTGAGAGATGATAAGTTATTTAATTATGCGACCTATCAAAATTCAAATCATGTACTCTTCATTTTTAGACAGACTATTAAAACAAATCCACCAAAGAATATGTGCAATAAAAGTGACATCAACAAATTGACCATCGTATATGTGCATCAAATGTGTGAGATCAATCAACCATCTTATTCTGCATATTCTTAAATTATTAAAGAATAATGTAGCTCAGTGCCCCTTCCTCCCTTAACGGGGTACTCATAAAGGAGAGATGAACAGTCTGCACATTAATGGATTACGTTCTGTGTAAAGGATCTCTTGATTCTATTCCAATTCAATTATCTGTGCCTGAAAATTATATTAATATTGTTATCTAGGAATAATATAGATAAGTGGTATTGATTAATAAAAAGATGTTGAAAATATTGGGCACATTTCCTTTGAACATATCCGTTACCAAAGCTGGGATTTTCTCTTGGGGTCCAGTTTGCTATTGTCTTGTTTGGTCTTTTTAAAATTATATTGCTATCTTTTTAGGCATTGTAATCTATTTGAAAGATAATTTTTTAATTTATTTTAAAATAATTGATTGTGCTGAGATTGATTTTTTTAAAGATTTGAAATATTTTTTTGGTTTTTAGATTGGTTAGTTTTGTCATATGTAAGTTTTTCTTATTTCAATATAGGAAACATTTGTTATAGGTGTTAGTCGTTTGAACATAAAAGTACAGATTGTCGTCTAACAATATCAAGAACTAAGTTAAGTCATACATATACGATGCCATCAAGAACTAAGTTAAGTCATATATTTTCTAGTGACACTCAAAAAAGTGAGGAAGGATGAACTACAATGAGAAACCACATGAATAACCAAACCAATAGGACAACTGACCCATCTTCCATTGTTGGAATGTAACAAAAGAATTCCAATCGTTTTGTTTTAATACTATTTAATAAGGTGAAGGATATAAGCATCTTCCAACATCTTAAATAATTCTCTAAAAAAGCGAGTAAACCTCAATTTATTAGAAAATTGCTTGCTATCAACATTTTTTCTTCTTAAACAAAAATATTGGGTTATTTGTCTTCCTCTTCTCCTTGGTGATTTTAAGGTGCTCTTGAATCTCAACTTAGAGTTTGGCATATAGGAGAATGTAGTCCAAACTAGCTACCAAACTATAAAGCTATAACCTAATGATGGAACACGAGTTTTAATATAATAACCATGAAGCTCTTGATGAGCTCAATAGCAATGATATACTTTTAGATTCTCATATTGCACAAATTCTTTGTGATGCAATGTTCAAGATTTGGTAAACCTCAAAAAATTACACTAATGTTATAATACATGACAAAGATTTGCAAACTTGAACAATTTTGTTTGCAAGAAGTTAAAATTTCAGACTTTCTATTTTTTTGCAAGTTGTGTCAAATGGCCAACTAGACACATTAAATTGTGTAACAAACATGAGACAAGACATGGTGTTGTTACATTAATTAGAGCTTTTTGATCCCAATATTGGCCACTATCATAATTAGTTTGTATTATATACATTGAATAATCTTTACTCAACTAATACACAATTTGAATAAACACATTTAGGTGCTCCTTTACAAGGTCTCCATCATTCATCCTCAAGGAATAAAAATTTTGAAGGCTCCTAGTGGTTGTCACTTCTAAAAACACTCAATAATATTGAATCTCTGAGGAAAATCCAAACAAGGATCACCACCTTTTGTCAATCACGACCCAATCTTCATCTTTCATGTCAAAATATTTTTAACCAAAAACCACTACTTATATATTGATGTCTATAATAAAATTATCCATCTTGAGCTTCCAAAGATGAAATTTATTTTCATTGAATTTTTCAGTATCCATTTATAATATGATTGTCATATTTATCCCTAGAACATAAGATCACACTACAAAGCTTCCTCTAAAACAAGGATTAGTTACATAACTAAATCCTCCCATGGATATGTTAAATTGGCTTTAATACCGAATGAAAAGAAAATATGTCCGGATTCCTTCCTAATCTATTTAGGAGAGTAGTGCAAGTATACCTATACCATATCTAATAAAATTTTAGAAAAGTTTTGACATGTAAGAATCAACTATAATGAGAAATAACATAGAAGAATTGAACAATCACAACATAGAGTGACACTGATATATCTTGAAAAAACCCCACAAAGGAAAATGCCCAAAATGCAAAGCACTGAATAAAATGTACTATTAACAACAAGAAAATTAGACCCAATAGTGCTTAGGGTGAGCACCATAGTGCATTTTTTCAACTCATCATCAACACATCCAATCTCGAAGATTCCGCCTACATTTTTGGTCAATTGAACTTTTCATCAAGGCATTGGACCTTACACTACCTTGTAGCTAGTTGTGGTCATTCCTAGATAAAGAACTATTCCACGTACTTGATCTTAATCCCTTGATTCAATCTCTTACAAAGAAAAAAATATTAATTTAAAAAAAAATGCATTTAAATTATTCTTTCTTCAACTTCAATTTACCTAAATATCATTGGTTTTATTTATTTATCTTCTAAACAATAAAATAACCTACAATATATTACACTTTAAATAATTTAAATTAATTATACTTATATATTTACTAGTTAATTAACTAAACTACACTTGAAAGTATATTTTTTTTCCTTAAACATATTTATTCACCCTTGAACATTGATATGAAAAACATCAAAATATTTTCGTTTTTTATATGGCAACAAAGGGATTAAGATAGTCTAGTGATTATCTTGAGCAACAATAGCAATTACATGTTTCTCTATGAATGCAAAGCCATTCTTCTTGTGGAACGTGAGAGTAATTGCAAGTGAAAAAGGAAGTGCCTTAAATCAAAGAGAAGTTCGTTACCAAATTTTGAGGAAATTAATTATGCAAATTAATGTTGTAGATTAAATAAGAAGTACAACGATTTTTTGGAGAAATATTTTATTGGTGTATCATTTGGAATCATATGATTTGTTGCTTTCTAGATCTAAAGAATGCATTTAATTGAATTATGAGCAGTCATGATACAATTTTAAAATCACAACTACTAGTACTATAATATTAAATTAATAAATGCTATCACAGCTATTGGAATGTCATTGCTAAGTTTCCTAAAGTCTGTTTATACTTATGAAGCATGGAAAGTGAATATACAAGTGAAGTGTTGTACTTGTGGATAATGGGAGTGCCTCAATTTACATGAAAGTCCAATGTTTATGTAATAAATATGACTTGATTCATATGAAAAAATGCATCCATTAGTACAAAAGATTCTAATAAATGTTAGTATAAAATGTGTCATACATTTAAGATATAGAATTCAAACAAGAGGAAAAATACAATAAATAATGACAATCATGATGTCATATGCATTATTAGTACAAAAGATTCTAATATATGTCAGCATAAAAATGTAGTACTTGTAAATAATGAATATCTGTATTGAAATTTAGTACTTTGTGTACTTTTAAAAAATAAATATTTTGATTCATAAGAAAAATACAAATATTAACATGTACATTAAATACATGTAAATAATAAATATAGATATTAATACATTATATATTTGTAAATAATAGATATATCTTAATTAGTAATTTTTATCATACCTATCTTTAGAGGAATATAGTGAATTATGTTGAAAGATGTTATATTTGTTCATTATTCCACTTAAAAATTTATTATATTATGATATTGTAATTAATATTAAATTATTATTAAGATAATTATATTATTATGTTTAAATATATTATTATTTTTATATTACCAAATTATTATTATTATATTTGTATTTTATGTTCCTTCTTATCCTTATCCTTAAAAAAATGTATAATATTAGATTGAGATGATTAGGAAGTATATTGATTGCATGATGGAGATAGACAAAGTGAATAGCATTTGAGAAGTGGAAGTGAACTTTTCTTACATTTAAATGTCACAAACATACATTTTTACGGTTGTAGCTATTCTCGTTCCAAAACGGACCTTTCGTACATCGTGTTTGTGACATGTTAGTCGATCGCAGCCATTAATTGCAAAATCGACGGTGTAAAACGCGCAACTAACACGCATGTTAGTCGATCCGTACTGTCATTTTGAAGCTAGAATAGACGCGTCCCATTTTTACATCCACATATAAATATAATACCTTTTACATAACTAATAATTTTAAAATAAATAAATAAATAAATTCCATTATATAATTACAAATAATTGCACGTACATTATATATATATATATATTCACATTCTTGATTCATTAAAACATAGAACCATTATCTTTTCTAAGAGTGAGAGATGGGTGAAAATGATATGCAATTTTGCAGTATAAGTGTAAGGTCTACATCAAACTTATTGTATGGTCAGAGCAGCTTTAGTTGAGTTGAAAATTTGCATTTCTTCCTGCTGGTTTGGAAGACTTTTTCTTAGGTAATGTACAGACAGACACTATGAAGAGAATCCTTGTGAGGAATTTGTGTGTGAACTTGTCCTTGCTATTATTCCTATTATTAATGCTTTGCATGGAATGGAATTGTGGGTCCCTGGTTGAATAGTAAGTATCTTCCGTTGTCACACCAAACAGAAAAAGGACTTTGAGAATCTTTTTTTGTCTATACACAGCTATCAGTCAGTATTTGTTTATTTGGATTTGGGTGGCTATTTTCCAAATGACAGCTATTTGTCTGCACAGCCTCTTTGCTCCTAAGACCCCATGACTTTATGTAGCGTCATGATCAAGCTTCTGGCATATCAAGTTTTCTAAAAAATAAATGTGAAGACTGAGGGATCAGCATGATGTAATTTGTTGTTTTCTTTTTCTACAATTAAATTTTTTTGAGAGTATCATTCATGTTTTAATAATTGTTCCTTTCTTGTTCATCTAATCTTTCAATTATTAATTTTATTAAAAAAATCAAAAGACAAATAACTAATAGTTCATTAATAAATTACATTTGTACTAATAGCTGCTCGTTTTTTAGCTATTTTGGATCATAATTGACCCATTTGTGCATCTTTATTGGTACCCATAGCACATGATTGCTGGGACATTTGTGCATAAGTATTGACGATTTTAAGTGCATAATTATTGGGGCATCTTTAAACAAGTATTGGGGGACACTTTGAAAAGTGTATTTTTTGACCCTTGCGTGCATAACGGATCCCACAACATGCATCGTTACTACCTAGAAGCCAAAACAATAGCTATAATCAATTAAGTCGCATGTAGAGACAACCAATGCAAATTATAAAGAATGTAAGCTATCAATAGGTAGTTAAAGGAAATAAAACATTGTCTTGCAATGAGTACAAAGCAGCCACTAAAATGGTTGAGAGAGGCATTCATTTCATATATTGAACGACTTTACATTGACAAATATTGTTATTAGACCGAAATTTCCAGTTTGAGTCATTTGATTTTTGGTATTTAGTACTTGAATCAAAGGGTAAACAAAAAGTATCTAGGCATTAGAGAGCTTGTTTGGCATTATTTTCATTTTCTTAGAGTGAGCACAGAGTCATCAACAAAGTAGACATTGGCAATTGTTGGGAGGAATTAGGAAGATTAATACCTTTAACCAAGATTTGAGAAATAACATGAGCTAGAGAAAAGACAATCCTTTTAGTAATGAGCTCGTGGAGAGTTGGGATAACATGACATCTCTAATATATGGCATAGAAAAGCCAAAAAAGGAGGGCTAATAGAAATTGATAGTAATACAAGCATAAACTTCCTCAAAGAGCATTTGCACAAATTATAGAAAAAGGGGAGCGAAACCCAATGCTTGTACTAATATATAAGTATAAATGGTCATTCAATGTGACATGGCATAAGCTTTTAAAAAATCAATTTTGATATAAATGGATTGTTGTTGAGAAAATTTGGCCCATTCCATTCCTTCCCACATAGTAATGTATTCGGCAAATCTAGTTTTCTCAAGATGAATAGTTAGAAGAAGCAAATGGAAAATATTGAAAGCAATGCTCTTCATGATGATTTTTTGTAGGAGACATTAAACAAGGTGATCGACTTCCAATTGTAGATATTTTCCAAATCTCTAAATATATGTATGAATTTGATAATTACTTCCATTGATAATAGTCTTACTTGGATAGAAATCATAGTTGTGGTAAAGAGCTTAGGTTTGATGACCATGAATTTCTAGTTTATCTACTTTATCTAGTCATTAGTATTGAATATGTTTTCCAAATCGATCAATCCCTTCATTATTTGGTTAGAGGTCAAATACATGATAGATAGTCACCATACACCTTAGGCAATTTTTCTCTTAGGTCATTCAAATATTTAGCCTTATTTTGAACGAATAGGCTAATGTCTTTATCATGTTGTAAAATATTTTCTTATGGATGCCATTGTCAAGGATAGATGGGTGAATAATAATCTTTATTTATGACTCCTGCCTAGATTTTCATTGATGGAAAAGACTAGAAATAGGATCAATATTGGCTTCTGTAGTGTCATAAAATTGCGCCTCCTACAATTTTAACCATATTTTAGGTCCTCACCTCGGCGACAACATCTTCGTCCCCAACCAAGACCTATTTCTGCATTTTCACCCTTGACCCCTTCCTGTTTGAGCCCTGAGATAGCCTCAGGACCCTGTCCAGGCCCCAAGATAGGGCAGGACAGGGGCGTGACGCCCCTGTTCCCCCTAGGACAAGGGCGTGGCACCCTTGTCCCCCTTGGATAGGGGCGTGGCATCCCTGTCCCACACTGACCCCATTTGCACTTTGGGATCCTAAATCTCCCCGATGTTGGCCTTTTATGAGATGAATTAATCTTCAAGAGGCATGTATAAAAGGGAGATGGTTTTCTCATTTGCATAAGGAGGAATGGGAGGCGAAATTCAAGCGAAGGTGATAAGCAAGCATAGGCAAAGATATACATCATCAAGCATTCAAGTATTATTCATTCATCCATTGGAGAAACATTACAACATTCATGTGCAAGCATGTGTGTGTGTTAGGGTTTTGTCATGTTACATGCCATTTTCATACAACATTTGTGATTACATTCAAGAAGCAAAGCAATCATCATCAACAAGTTGCAGATCTACAAGGTATACATTTCCATTGTTTACATTCAAGCATTTGCAATTACTTTCTTTCAAGGTTGATTCCTCAACCGGGGTTTAACTGAGGCAAACCGCTATCCACAACCCCTTTTCCTCTCTTTTCTGTGTGTAGGTTGTAGGTGCGCACCTGTAATTGCAAGTTTGGGCTTCATTTGTAGAGACGGAAGAACCCTTTTCGTTTCACGGATTTTGTGGAGGACCATGTACATTCCCACCATAGTCCCAACAAATTTTCTCCAAATTTACAGGGCAGATCCGTATCAGTCTAATTAGCTCAGATCCAAAGTTACAGTGCGATCTCGAACTGGTAGACCCTCATTTCACTCATTTCCTCTCTCTTTTCCGCATAGTCAACAAGTCAACTTTCTCATTTACAAAAGAGGGTAAATCACACTTCAACCCTTGCAATCCACTTGGAATTCACATCCTTGTTTCCCTTGGATTTGGATCTAGTGGATTCGAGCCCTTCTTTTGAATGTAAAGTTCTCCTAAGTGAAAATCATCCTAGTGGCTTCCTTTCTCTCTCCTAGGTGTGGAGCCACTAGGATCCAATTTTCCACTTTACATTTTGGTGAACCTGACGTCTTACACATTAATTTTGATTTCTCATTATTAGATCTGAATAATTGCAATTTGAATTTCAAATTTTCATTTCCAAGTTTGATCTATTTGCAAATTTTAGAGGTTAATTGCATAAAAACCCTAATTTTTCATTTTGAGGAAATTAAGCTTGTGAAATGTAAAATTTTAATTACTTGTTTCAGATCTGATTTCTATTTTAAAATTGCAATTCAAATTTGTCTTTTTATTCTGAAAATTCAGTGGTTAATATCTTTCTATTTTCGACCTTTGACTGCAAATTTGTCCGATCTAGACATCTCCAAATCAGCTATTTTTTTGGATTCTGCAATAATATCATAACACCTATCATCCCTAAAAATTTCGAAAAGAGTTGGTCGAATCGTGTGCGTTCCCGCCACGGTCCACGGTTTTTTTCCCGAAATTTCGGGAGACGGAATTGACTATATTTTTCTACTCAGATCTAGAAAATCAGCATACTTTATCAATTTTTACACCCTCAAAGGTCGAACACAAATTCAAATATCACAAATTCAAATTTCAAATTTGTAATTCAAATTCCATTTTTCTCTCCTTTATTAATATTTCTATGCATGTATGGGTTGAACATTATTATGGTTAAATGACATATGAGTTTCTTGTTTGATCATAAGTGCATATGGAGTTCCTATCTTATTTTTCTAATTCAATTTCGAGTTACATTAAAGACGTTCATGATGTTCCCTTTCATGCATATGATGATAATTTAGTTCTCCCTTTCATTCATAGCTATGATTTACCTTCTCCCAAAATTGATCTCATTAATGTGGGCATATTGGTGCAAAAAGGGAATATGGACACTTCTTTAAAAGATCTCCCTCCTAAAGATGAATCTTTGGAGAATTGTGTTCCTTCTTCTCCTAAAAAGTATCTCCCTCAATAGGATTATTTGGTGCAAGAGGATGATATTATGGCTACTTATCCTAGTGATACCATACCTTCTTTTCATGATCTTCCTTCTAAAGATGAAGCATTAATTACATATGATAGTCCTTTTTATAATGAGTGTCTTGAACATAAAGATACCTTAGAAAAAGAGGATGGTATTATTTCTCATGATAATTCTCTCTCCTAAAAATCAAGAGCCTAACAAAAATCAAATCAATTCCATTCATGTTGTTAGGAAACCAAGAATTCTTCCTGATTATCATACTGTACCTTGCACATATACTAATGAGGTAGTTGATGAGAACATAAGTGAAGCATCAAATGCTTTCTTATTTCCTACAATCCTCTCTCCAATTCACTCAAATACCCCATCTCCTACTAATGAAGTTCCTAAAGAGGAACTCTTAGAGGATGATTGGGGGTCCTTAGATTTCACTCCTACCTTTTCTAGCAAGTCTAAGATGCCTGAATTTCATATTCCAAAATTTTCTCCTAACACAAATCTTGAAATTGATTGGGCCTCTTTAAACTTCAATCCAATTCCCCCTAAGAGTGAACCTTCTTTTTAACATACACATGAATATAATGGACAAATACTTGAATGTGAGCGACAAAGTCATGAGAAATTACATTTCCTTTGTCCACATCTTCTTCTCCATTGTCTTGTAAATCCACACCTTCTCATTCTAATTTTGAGTTACAACAAGAAAGTGTGTTGACCAATCTTCTCAATTCCAAATTCATATCTCCTCTTCATCCTAAATGAAGAAGAAAACATAAACACCATTCTCAAAATTCTTCTTTTTGTAAATATCATCAAACCCATGGCCATTCTATTAACGAGTGTCAAGCTTTGAAAACACAAATACAACATTTCATTGTTTCAGGCATGTTAAAAATAACATCTGACAATGAATGACATATTCATCATGATAATTTAAAATAACATTCAAGTTCCTATTATGTTGCTCCTCACTATGTGACATAGTTAGCCTACCTATTGGGGGCTCCTTCTCATTCGTGGTGGTACAATTTCAGGTGCAATCATACTTAGTGAGCAACATAATAGTATATTTATTTTTTCCTCTATGCAGGGGGCAAGAATATTCCTTTTTTTTCTTTCTAAGGTTTCACTATTTTCTTTATGGAGTGCTTTATTCATAAACTTGATGTCCTTTCTTGCATGGAGTTTTCCTTCATGCGAGTGCATGTCTGTTCCATGCTTAGGATATTTTCCTTGCTTGAAACTATACGTCTATTATGAACAATCTCTCCTTAGAAAACCTTTGTGAACCTTCTTCTTTCTCTCTCTTTGCAAATTACCTCTTCTATTTCATTATTCATAAACTTGATGTCCTTTATTACATGGACTATTCCTTCATGCGAGCGCATGTCTGTTCCGTGAGTGGGATCTTCTCCTTTCTTGAAACGGTACATCTATTATGAATAATCTCTATTTAGAGGACTTTTGTGAACCTCCTCCTTCTTCTTTCTCTCTCTTTGAAAATTACCTCTTCTATTGTGTTATTCAAAACTTGATGTCCTTTCTTGAATGGAGTTATCCTTCATGCGAGCACATGTTTGTTTCTCGGTTAGGATGTATTCCTTGCTTGAAACAGTATGCCTTTTATGAGTAATATCTCTCTAGAAGTTGTGTAATTCTTCTCATTGTCCTATGCTTGGGGAGCAATGATATCTCCCTCTCTCTTTCTCTAAGGATCCACCTTTCCCTATTATGTGGATGGTGTGAGATTTATTACTTGATGTCATTCCTTGTGTGAAATTGTTGGTTGTTTGCTCAAGGATTCTCTCTTATACAAGAGGTGTCAGTCCTTGACTATAACCTCTTTTCACACTAGGTAATGTACATCTATGATAAATTCACCCATCCCTCTCGGGGCTAAATGTGATTCATCCTTCATCGAGAATCCCTTTCACCTAGGAATAGGAGGAAGGATTTCATTCTTGTTCTCTTCATTTGTTTGTGCTAGAAGATGTTATATTTGTCTAAAACAAATCCTCTTGGGGGTAGATGTATTTTGAACAAAGATATCTTCTCCTCCAAGGATCACCTTTACACTTACAACAAGATATCTCTTTTCAACTATCTTATCCTTTCTTGAAGAGTATTCCCTCTCTTGCTTGGATTTATGACATTGTTGCTGTGAGGCCTCACCTCGACTCAGTCTGACATTCAGTAGATTTTATATTTAGACTATTATGGATACTTTATTTTGATGCATTTAGAGACTTAGAACTTATATGATTTCAGGATTTGGATAACATTGCTATGTTTTGATGATCTACTTATATGCTTTATGAGATAGAACACTACATGATTGTTAGATAGGATGATATTGCAATGATAGATGTCGTTATTGAATTTGCAGGACTTTACTATGATAATAGAACTATGATGTATGGTTAAGTTTATGTGAATTGGGATGAAATTGCTTATGTGAAATTGCTTGATAAAAGATGTATTTAATCTGTGCAGATGAAAATTGTATGCAAGTGATGATGTGTATTGTTATTCCTTTGAATTATATTATATGTGGATATTTGTAAGTACTAATGTGTAAATTGAGATGCGCAGGAAATTTACCATGTGACCATGGAAAATTACGGAGAACCAAACCTAGACTTATGTATGTTCGTAAGCCAGGGGTTGTCTATTTGGAGAGACAACACCCCATTTGTGTTGTGTTTTATTCGTAACAGTGTATGCTGCATGGGTGTTAAGTGTCATTTAAGTTTAGTGTGTAAAAACCACAAGAGACGATTTCATGTTTTAATTTGTAAAAGTGTTTTATTTGTGTCACTTGACACATGTGTGGATTTAAATTTAAATGTTTTATTTTTGTCTCTTGGTGGGAAAGTGTTCAACTATAGCTTTTTCAAATAATATAACGTGTTGTCAATAAATACATTGGGAAAGGAATCTTTGGAGAGGTCAACATATGTTTGACCCGAAAATAAACTTTAGGGGGGTTTAAAATGGGTTAAATGAACACCTAGGGGTAGTTTAATAGGGTTTCCTAAAGCCCATAAGGTATACCTAGGGGTTAGGGGTAATTTTAGGCAAGTTTCTACTTTTAAGTGACCTTTTTGACACTTTAAAAATTGGCTTTTTTGAGTTGTGCGAAAATTGAAAATTAGAAGTTTAAATCTAATTGAGATTTTTCCTATTCGAATGGGAGTCTTTTTCCCATTCTGCTTTACTTTCCTTTTTGGTTTTTAGAAACTTGTGAGAACTCAGAGAATGAGCTTCTTAAGCAAGAATTGGAGAATTTGAGGGTAATCACCCACTCTCCATTTTTGGAGACAAGAGAATTTTTGAAAAGAAAAGAATAGTTTGGAATAGAAAATTTGACTAAGGGTAGAAGAAGAAGATCCGTGGATTGGGCAACTCTTCCTCAAATATTATACTACCATTGGGCAGATTAAGGTTGGTTTGATTATTCTTTAAAATGTCTATTTTCTTGTATGTGTTTGAGTGTATGATTGGTGTAAGAAATCTGTGTTCTTGAATGTCTTGTTTTTAGAATTTCATTTGGAATTTTTGCATTATGTTTTGTTGTGTTTTGGGAGTTTTCTCAAGACCTCTTACTCTTGGGAGAGAGGAGGATCTTGTGGGTGGTAGCAGTGACAACCCTCGAGTGAGAGACTTTCGTTTGAGAGCGATCACAAGGGATCTTTGTGTGACCCTTGCTGCATGGCCTGTTTGTGCAATGGGGGTCATAAGGAGGGATATAAGGCTAGAATGCCTTTGGGGGGCATAAGGAATAAGGGGTTGAGATTTTTGATGTATTTATTGTGCCATGAGGTGGCTACTTGTTTTTCCATACTTGCAGTTCTCCTCAGGGTATTGGTCCACTACCACCCTTAAAAAGGTCATCACCAAAGTGTGGTGCTGTGTAGCCAAGTTGGGAGTGTGTCTGAATATCTGTGTGTGTATTTTTTTTGTCTTCTATGTGTTTGCATGTTTGTTACCCGTCTAGGGCTTGGTTCTCCGAGCTCGGGGGTGGCTACCAGTTAGCCTAGGCTGGGAGGTGAGCACTCCGTGGTCATATTTGTATTTTATTATGCAGGAATGTCAGGAGAAAAGAACAGTAAAAGAGAAAAGTTGCAGAAGATTATTGTTGAAGAAATCTAAATTTATTTGCAGTTATTAGTTTTGATAGGAGAAATACGCCCTCATTCATTGAAATGAGAGGCAAGTTGTAAATTTGAAATATAGACATGAGAGTTGGGATTGTAGTTGAAAAAAAGAAACATCCTGTAAATTTTGCAGAATATCTTAGAGTTGTAAAAAGCTTGTTTTATTTCTATTCCTGTTTTTAAAAAAAGCTACTTTTGATTTGCATGCAATAGTCATTTTGATATGAAAATCAGTTTTATTTGATTCAGTATTTTCTCTTATCTGTGAAATTTCCTACATTCTACTTGCAGAAAAATATGAGAAGGATTTATTGTTAGCATCTAAATGAGTGTATGCATGTTGTTTTAAGTGTGTATGTTGTAGTTTAAACTTCCTATTGTAAGATTTAAGTTTTTGGATCCTAGAAAATAATAGTTGCAGGAATGAAATTTCATAATTAATTGTAGGAATAAAATCTAAAACATTTTCTCTCCTCTAATCCCTTATCTTTAGTTTAATAAACTTTAGATCGTTAAGTTGCTATTACATTTATTGATATTTGAAGATTTACCAAGCTACAAAAATAGGAGTCAAAAGCTCAAAGATAGTTGTTTTATTTTAAATCTGCCGTTATTTTAATGCAGGAAATAAATCTATAGCTATTCACTTTGTTGTGTTCTTTTTATATTTATTTACCTCAGATTTTAGCAAAATCATATTTATGCCTTTGATAATAAACAGTAAAAAAAAAATCAGTGTTAAAAATATATAAATTCCATCTAAATCCTATATTCACCAAGCAAATGGACAAAAAAAACATTATACATCTCTGTCATAGAAAATATAAATAAACTTCTATCAATGTTTTTAAATATTCATAATAATAAACATATATATATATATATAAATATATATATATATATATTTATATATATAATATATATATATATATATATTATATATATAAATATATATATATATATATTTATATATATAATATATATATATATATATATTATATATATATATATATATATATTTTTTTTTAAAAAAATTAAAACAAAAAAAAAAATTGTTTTAGTAGAGGGTTTCGGCCGGGGGCCGAGCTCACTGTGCATGGCACAGTGGCCGGTGGCCGAGTCCACATTGTATTGCACAGTGGCCGGTGGGCCGAGCTCACTGTGCACTGCACAGTGGCCGACGACCGTGCACACTGTGTGATACACAGTGGCCGGCGACCGAGCACAGTGGGGACTTCGGCGGCGCCGACTCCCGCCTCTCGCCTCCTCCCTGCATTCGCTTATTCCGTTCGCCGTTCGCTTATCCCGTCCGCCGTCCATGGTCGCCCTGCATAATGTAGGGTTCAAAAAAAAATAATAAATTAAAAAAAAGAAAACCTTAGCTCGGTTAGAGCTAGGGTAGAGGGGAAGATAAAAAAGTTTAAGAGATTTAAAAAAAAATAAAGTGTCAAAGAAGTAATTTTATAATGTAATTTTAAATTAGGGTTTACATGAAAATTACTTTTAAAGTTGTGGAAAAATTTATATTTAAAATTAGTTAGGGTTTCAATTTAGATAGACGGGGAAATTTTAATTTCCAATTAATTATTTTTAGAACTAACTATTTGTGAAGCCTTAAATTAAATAGAAGGGGAAAATTAATTCCTTGAAAACTAAATTTGACTTTGGAAAGATAATTATCCTCATCGGATAATGTCTTTAAGAAATTAATTTGACACTTTAATCCATTAAATTAATTAATGATTTAAAATGTCTTTTAGACAATATGGATTCATTGGAGATCGATTTTTATCTACGTCTACCATTTAAATGAATTTAATAAATTAAACTAACGACTATTTGATGAGAAAATAAATTAAAACATTTAGTTTTCTGCAAATAAATTTTAATTAAGTTTTGATACTTAGTTAGTATCAGAGTTAGTTTGATTTTTGTTATGGCCAACATGTTAACACATGTCGTGATAGCGAACTTTGTTAATTAACTAGTTGTTAAAAAAAAAAAAATCATTCCGTTTTTGCCTTAATTTTTGGGCATGACAGTTGCATAACATATATCTTCTTTGTGATGAAGGTAGGTATCCTTGTTCTTATTTCCTTAAGTTATCAATATTAGTCTATGTTGACATCTTAAAGGGGGGGCACCCACATTGCTCCTTTGTACTATACTTCTCTCATGCAATGCACAGTGGGACATTCTTGGAACCAGAGGGTGACCTCTTAGAGAAAGGTGTCATCACTTTTCTTGTACAGTAAGACATTCTTGGAACCAGAGGGAAGCCTCTTAGAGAAAGATGCCATCACTTTTTACAGTGGGTCATTCTTGGAACCAAAGCACGGTCTCTTAGAGCGAGATGACACCACTTTTATTTTATGCGGGGTGACTATTCTCGGAACCAGAGCACATACTCTTAGAGTAGGATGTCACACCTTTCTTGACACTTTTATACAGGTTCTAGCGTACTCAGGCATAGACTCCTATGAGGCGCTTCGAACCTCACACACACACACACACACACACACACACACACACACACACACACACACACACACTATAGGTTGGGTGGAACTAACGATGTTCCCACTCTCCTCCCTTACATGGATCACCTAGATAGGCTCTAGGGGCAAGATTTTCCACATCCTTCTCTCCATGGATCTCCTAGTTTTAGGGGTGAGACATCCATTGTTTCTTTCTTTCTCACCTTTCTTCTCATGGATCACCAAAGTGTGTATTCATGTTCTCTCTCTTCTTCCTCTCATGAACTCATAGTTTTACTATTGATGGTTTATGGATGATGTTAGCTTTGCTCTTTTATGTGACCGCTTGTGTTTATGTGATGGCATTGGTTTTTGTGTCCTGATTAGTTGTTGAGATATAATAGTATCGAGGTCTCTTCAGCTAGTTGGTTTGTCATCTTGTGTCTTGTCTTGTTGTGTGTCTTTTGTGCTTTGTTTTTGTTTTATGCGTCTTGTTCCTTTTGTTTTGTGTGCTCTTGCATATGTTTGAGTGAGTTAAGATCCTAAGATTGGGGCCTTGGTTCCTCAAGATTAGTGACATCTTATACTCCTTGTGATCTTTCTCTGCATCTCTCATCTTCATCTCTCTCTCTCTCTCTCTCTCTCTCTCTCTCTCTTCTACTTTACCAGTAGTAGTGGCGTAAGCCATAATCCCGCTAAAGTGGGGGCTAAATGTAGTGTCATAAAATTGCGCCTCCTACAATTTTAACCATATTTTAGGTCCTCACCTCAGAGACAACATCTTCATCCCCAACCAAGACCTATTTCTGCATTTTCAACCTTGATCCCTTCCTGTTTGAGCTCAGAGATAGCCTCAGGACCCTTTCCAGGCCCCAAGATAGGGCAGGATAGGGGCATGGTGCCCCTGTCCCCCCTAGGACAAGGGCGTGGCACCCCTGTCCCACCCTCTTAGGGTGGATCCAAGATAGGCCCCCCTGGCCCCATTTGCACTTCGAGATCCTAAATCTCCCTGATGTCGGCCTTTTATGAGATGAATTAATATTCATGAGGCATGTATAAAAGGGAGTTCGTTTTCTTATTTGCATAAGGAGGAATGGGAGGCAAAATTCAAGTGAAGGAGATAAGCAAGCATAGGTGAAGATATACATCATCAAGCATTCAAGAATTTAAGTCTTATTCATTCATCCATTAGAACAACATTACAACATTCATGTGCAAGCATGTGTGTGTGTGTTAGGGTTTTGTCATGTTACATGCCATTTTCATACAATATTTGTGATTACATTCAAGAAGCAAAGCAGTCATCATCAACAAGTTGCAGATCTACAAGGTATACATTTCCATTGTTTACATTCAAGCATTTGTAGTTACTTTCTTTCAAGGTTGATTCCTCAACCGGGGTTTGACCGAGGCAATCCCCTATCCACAACCCCTTTTCCTCTCTTTTCTGTGTGTAGGTTGCAGGTGCGCAGCTGTAATTGCAGGTTTGGGGTTCATTTACAGAGATAGAAGAACCCTTTTCGTTTCACGAATTTTGTGGAGGACCATGTACATTCCTGCCATGGTCCTAACGACTTTTCTCCAAATTTGCAGGGCGGATCCATATCAGTCTAATTAGCTCAGATCCGAAGTTACAGCGCGATCCCGAACTGGTAGACCCTCATTTCACTCATTTCCTCTCTCTTTTCCGCATAGTCAACAAGTCAACTTTCTCATTTACAAAAGAGGGTAAATCACACTTCAACCCTTGCAATCCGCTTGGAATTCACATCCTTGTTTCCCTTAGATTTGGATCTAGTGGATTCAATCCCCTCTTTTGAATGTAAATTTCTCCCAAGTGAATATCATCCTAGTGGCTTCCTTTCTCTCTCCTAGGTGTGGAGTCACTAGGATCCAATTTTCCACTTTACAGATTCTATAGTAGCCATCTAATCAAATTCTTTATTTTGGATTCATATGATTTTTTTGTATGATAAGTGTATCAAATCTCTTAGATCCCATGCTAGTGCCTATATGTCTTCACAAATGAACTGTTTGTGGCAAAGATGGGATGAACTTTTCATACAACTAGTTTGGCATTGTTGAAGATATGTAGCTATTTGGTGCGTTGTTCATCATCTATATGCAATACTTGAAGGAGTACCTCATATTTAACTATGCTATTTTTGTAGTGGAATTGGACTTAGAAGGAGTAGGATGATTTACTCCTAGAGGGAGATACAAACATTATACTATGCTTTCTCCAACCCTACACTTTTTATCGTCAAAATTTATTTGACAAATGAAACCTAGTTGGTTTCCCTCCTCACTCAACAATAGGGGAGGTATGTAAACTTATTTCTCATTAGTATTATAATTCTTGAGATCTCGATCATTAATTAGATTGAATCTTTTGAATTATTGGTTGAGAAGCTTGTGGCTGGCCATATAATTAGTCTTATATGCACTCAAACTCCATGGTTCAATCCTTGGATGAGTTTCTTCTTTATCAAAATCATAGGCACGAGACTTCACAATTTGTTGCATTATCACCACAAGATAAGGGTTGTCATTAATTTTTTGGGTGAAGTAGGCTCCACATGATGTGTTAAAATGGTAAATTGTTATTGATCCAAACCCTTGTAGGATAGTGGATTTGTGCATGCAATGTGATTAGTCTAGGAATACATATCTAACCATTCTTGCAATGAAGTTTATGGATAAGTAGATTGCAAAGAATGACAATAAGTCAATGCCATATCTTATAAAATGGTCACACTTGGGCACAAATGACTTGAGTGAAATCAATCCTTAATGATGCCAATTACATGGAAAAGTGAATACCATTCAACAAGGTAATGACTTTGACAACCAACTCATACACGAAACTAATGCCATCAATAATTGAATTTAGAATGATAGTTCTACTTTAGTGACAATCATGCAATTGTGAATTAATTTATATTTTATAATGAGAGTAAGGTAGTAAGGTTTGGTTTTAGGCTTTACTTCATTTCCTTTGGTGATGCAAACACTAGGTGGACCCTCATCTTGATTATTAGGCATCTTTATTTGATCATCCTTTACCATTTCAGATATTCTTTCAATAAGTTGACTTGTTTGGGAAGGGACAAATATTTTCACATAGACAAGTTCAATAGATGCATTTTTATCAGTTTGAATATACTAAAAGGTTGAGGATTGGAGGATGTCTAGACTATGTGATAGCTAGAGTGGCCTTATGTACTAGGTTAAGCCAAAATCAAAATATGTAGTATCACTTTTGGGGAGGTAGAGAAGTTGCCTTCAAATTTTTGGGAATCCTTGATCCAAATTTTGTGAAGTATGATGAATCCAAGACACCAGTAGGACATCTTACCTTTTTCAACACTCCCCTTTTAGCTCAGATGAAGTGGTTGTGAATAAGTTCATTGAAAAAAACTCCTCTTCTCAAGGCAAGTGCATCATTGGCTATAAAGTTCATTAGAGGTAAATGAGGAGTCTCCACAAAGATCCTTAGTTGAGATATAATAACTGGGTGAACTCATAATACTGGTTCCCACTTTCTAGTACATCCCAATTTTTGTTAAAATCATACATTTTTTAGAAAATATAATGATTTAAGCTTTAAGAGGTCCCATTTGAAGTAATTAATTTAAGAGAGTTAGATCAAAGGCTCTTAGATCAAAATTTCTTGGATATAACCTCTCTACTTTTAAATCATACTTGCAATGGAGTCTCCTTTGCATCTAACAAATGTTGATAAAAAACCAATTTTACATTAGCTTTTGGGTCAAATGAATTCATTGAGAGTTTTTTTTTTCTTTTAGTATTTATTCCTTATTATAAGCTTTCCAAATAGTATAATTTTTAATATATCTAATTTCATTTATATATTTTTTTTAATTTCTTATGAATGTAGGTTTTTCACCGAACATGAACTTATTTGTTCAACGCATTGGGAAAAATAGTAAACTAATTCAAAAAAATTCTGAAAAATATCTATGCCCTGGGTATTGATTGTTAGGTCCTGGAGACAACTGAGAGAGGGGGGGGGGGAGTGAATTAGTTGTCAAATAAATTTAAATCAAAAGCAACTTAACCAACTTAATGCATAATACCGGTAAACCAGTCTAATATGCCGGTAGACAGTTTTAACAGTTAATTGTAATACTGGTAAGGATTAATGCATGAAACAAAAAGACAAAGTCATCCACAACACATAACACCAATATTTATACATGGAAACCCTGTAAGGGGAAAAACCACGGTGAGAAACCTTACCCACAATCAGATGATACTACTGCAAATAGTAAGTGTATACAAATGGGGTCTGCACATGCAGAAAGGCCAAGCGCCTAGAGCTCACTGCTCAATCACAAATGGGAGTCACACTGACTACAATTGGATGGTTAAATCCAATAAAGATGTGCTGTTCAAATCAGCATCTTTCTATGCTGGATTCAGTACTGGTATAGTTTTGATTGTCTTCACAAAAACCCTCCTTCAACCTTCAAATGATGTCTGCGTGTATAGCTCTGCTTATTCTCGCATATACCTCCACACAATCCTTTTTCACCTTCCACATTTGATCTTACATTTATACCATACCCTAAGACCAATTTTAGTAGGTCAGCTCTAAAGGATAATACAATAAAATCAATTTACAAATAAATTAATGCTCGATGCAATAACCGATTCAACATGTCGTCTTAATGCATTTACAACAATAATAAGTCATCTCCATAGTGTGCCATGCTGATCTGGAAAAGATAAACCTGCCGGTGTGTAACCTGGACCTGTTTACCGGTAACAACAAATATGCAAATACGAATATGCCAATTAACAAAACTTTAAGACAAAGTGTCCAAATGATGTCTTCGACATAACCATATGATTTTCATTCCATTCTAAGTGTCGGTGATCATTATATCTTGCCGGTGTACCAGATACCGGTGACTGTTCATAAGTCATTTGCTTGCCGGTGAATGTTGCTGATTCTCCAAAGTGCCAGAGTTGATAAGTGTTTAGTAGGTGTTGACATCAATGACAAAACCATACCAAAATACCAACAATCTCCCCCTTTGGCATTGATGGAAACACAAGATGGAAAAACCATCAAAGTGCCAAAACAGAAATGCCAAATACCAAAAACCAACAATCTTCCAAAAAGAGATCATGACCAAAAATCAAGACATAGATACAGAGAGTAACAATCTCTCCTAATGAAGAAACTCTCCCCAAAAGATAATGTGTTTTTCCATATCAATCTCTCCCCCTTTGACATCAAATGCCAAAGAAAAAGATACAAAATACCAACCAATTCAGTATACCAACTACTCCCCCTGAGAAGTAGCTTCCTCATCAAAAGCCGGGATAAAAGATTTCTCTTGTTAATTCTGCCGGTTGATGACAATCATCAACTTCCTAAGTCTCTACCAGTGGGGGTATGACCCCAAGCTAATCTCTAAGATATTCAAAAGTCTTCTTAGGTAGAGATTTAGTGAAAATATCTGCAATCTGCTCTTTAGTATTCACATAAACCAGTTTTATCTCTTTTGCTTCAACATGTTCCCTTAGAAAATTCAGTTTGATAGAAACATGTTTGGTTTTAGAATGTAATACCGGATTCTTAGATATATCAATTGTTGCAGTGTTATCACAATAGATAGTAATAGGTTCCTTGCATTTTACCTTTATGTTCTTCAACATTTTCTTAAGCCATATTACCTGTGTACAGTTAGTTGCTACTGCAACATATTCTGATTCTACTATTGATAATGATGTACAACTTTGTTTCTTACTCAACCAAGAAAAAATGCTCCATCGGTGGTGCTTTTTCTATCATCCAAATCTCCTGCCCAATTTGCATCTGTATATGCACATAATTCAAAGTTTTCATCTCTAGGATACCATAATCCAAGATTTGTAGTGCCTTGTAAGTATCGGAAAATCCTTTTTATTGCTGATTCATGATTTTCTCTAGGATTACTCTGAAATCTTGAAACAATACATACTGCATTCATAATATTATGTCTGGTTTGTGTCAAATATAGTAAACCTCCTATCATAGATTTGTACCTAGTCGGATTAACAGGTGTAGATTCATCCCTTAGTGACAATTTGTCATTTGTAGTCATAGGTGTACTTACCGGTTTAGAGTTCTCCATCCCAAATTTCTTTAGTAACTCTTTTAAGTACTTGGATTGACTCAAGAATATACCATTATCAGTCTGAGAAATCTGCAATCCTAAAAAGAATTTTATTTCTCCAATCATAGACATTTCAAATTCTTGCTGCATTTTAATAGAAAAGTCTTTACATAATCCATCTTCTCCTCCAAAGATTATATCATCAACAAAAACTTCTATGACCAAGATGTCATCATTAGTCACTTTATAATATAAATTACTGTCTGCATTAACTTTAGAAAAACCAATCTTCAAAATATACTTATCCAATCTTGCATACCAAGCTCTTGGAGCTTGCTTCAACCCATACAAAGCTTTCCTTAATTGGCAAACCATATCTTTGTTTTCTGTCAAAGAAAATCCACCAGGTTGTTCAATGTAAACTACTTCTTCAAGATCTCCATTCAGAAATGCACATTTAATATCCATTTGATATACTTTGTAGTTCTTATGTGCTGCAAAAGCCAAAAATAATCTAACTACCTCAATTCTAGCTATCAGTGCAAAGGTTTCATTATAATCAATTCCTTGTTTCTGAGAATATCCTTTACACACTAGTCTTGCTTTATTTCTGATTACCTTGCCATCTTCATTAAGTTTGCTTCTAAATACCCATTTGGTTCCAATCACATTTTTATCTTTAGGCCAGGGAACTAATGTCCAAGTGTTATTTTTCTCAATTTGTTCTAATTCTTCTTCCATAGCTTTAATCCAGTTTTCATCTTCACATGCCTCATTAACAGATGATGGTTCAATTTGAGAAATAAGACATACCTCTTCATTTGCCAATCTTCCTCTTGTCATAACTCCTTTATACTTGTTTCCAATTATCTGATCTTCAGAATGATTCAACCTTACATACCGGGGTGTCTTGGTTTGCTGTTGTTTCTCAGTTATAGTGGAATTTTCAGATGATACTGGGGTAACTGGATCTTCATTCTGTACCAGTGGATTTAGTGTAGGTTCATTTGTCAAAATTTTTGTTGCCGGTTCAGAGTCTATATACCTTGAAGTTCCTCTGAGTTGTTCATCAATCTTCACATTTGTACTTTCAACAATTTTCTGCAATCTTTTGTTAAAACATCTATATGCCTTACTCTTGGATGAATAACCAAGAAATATTCCTTCATCACTTCTAGGATCAAATTTTCCAACATACTTATCTCTTCTGATATAACATTCGCTTCCAAATATTTTGAAATATTTAAGAGTGGGAGTAATACCAAACCATAGTTCATGAGGGGTCTTACTGGTTTCACCTTTGATGTGAACTTTGTTGAATGTATAGACCGTTGTACTTACTGCTTCTCTCCAATATACATGTGGTAGGTTTGCTTCTGATAACATACTTCTGGCTGCATCCAAGATAGTTCTATTTTTCCTTTCTACAACTCCATTCTGTTGTGGTGTCTGAGGTGCTGATAGCTGTCTTCTGATTCCATTCACTTCACAGAATGTATTAAATTCCTTAGATGTAAATTCTCCTCCTTGATCTGATCTCGACATTTAATTTTCTTACCGCTTTCATTTTCTACCATAGCTTTGAATAGTTTGAACTTTCCAAGTGCTTCTGATTTTTCTCCGAGAAAAGTAACCAACACATTCTAGAATAGTCATCAATGATTAGCATGAAATATCTATCACCTTGTAAACTTTTAGTTCTAGCTGGACCACATAAATCAGTATGAATTAAGTCAAGAGCATTATTAGATTTTTCTGGAATACTTTTGAAAGTAGCTCTAACTTGTTTTCCAAATTGACATTCCTTACATACTATATTGTGAGGTTTGACAATTTTAGGTAAATCTCTAACTGCCTTAGTAGTACTGATTTTCACCATACAATCAAAATTTACATGACAGAGTCTCTTATGCCATAGCCAACTTTCATCAATATGTGCAATCAGGCATGTCTTTTCACTGTTATTCAAATGAAAGATATTATCTCTAGTTTGATTACCGGTTGCAATTTCCAAACCAGTTCTATTCATGATTTTGCATTTTCCATTTTTGAATTGTACTGAAATCCTTTCTCAACTAATTGACCAACACTCAAAAGATTATGCTTTAAACCTTCAACATAGTAGACATTGTCCGTATTATTCTTACCATCAAGAGATATTGTACCCTTACCTTTGATCAAACAAGCTTTATCATCTCCAAATCTTACAAGACCTCCATTATACTATTGAAAAGTTAGGAATTTACTCTTATCACCAGTCATATGATGTGAGCATCCTGAATCAATGATCCATTCATCCTTAACTTCAACTTTAGCTGCCAAGGCCTGTTCTACCGGTTGAGCAGTAGGTGTCGGTTGATCTTCTGTTATAGCAACAAAAACCCATCCATTGTCTGTCGGATCCTCATCAAAATCATCAGTCACTCCTTCATCAACAATGTAACAAGATTTGTCTTTATTCTTCTTAAATCTGTATCTTTGATATTTAGGGTTAGGCTTGTATGTTCTTCTAGCTTCTTCTCTTAGTCTAGCATGTCTATCAGGGAATCTTGAAGCCATATGACCAATCTTATTGCAATTAAAACATTTAAAGGGTGCTTTACCTTCATACTTACTTCCCACTGGACCTTTTGACATTTTCCTTGCAAATAGTGCTTCAAGTTCTTCAAGTTCTTCATTTTCTTTCCTGCTTTCTTCAAGTTCTCTTGCATAAAAGGCTTTCCAATCAGACTTGTCAAATGATGTAGATGCTTTAAAAGCTAAATCTGTATTTATAGTAGCAACATGGCCAAATTCTTCAATTTCAAAAGATGAAAGTTTTCCAATCAATGTATCCCTAGTTACTGATGTATTAGGCATTGTTCTTAACTCATTTATAGCAGTGACTTTCATTTTATATGCCAGTGGAAATCCTCTTAAATTTTTTGAAACAATTTCATCTTCACTTAAAGTTCCTCCACAACATTTAATACCTAAAACAATTTCATTTACTCTTTCCATAAAAGCAGAAATCCTTTCATCTTCTTCCATTTTCAAATGTTCATACCTGACTCGGAAGCTTTCAAGTTTTGCAATCTTGACTATGGAATCTCCTTCATTCGGTGTTTCCAAATGATCCCAAATAGCTTTAGCAATAGACCTATCTGATAATCCCATGATTTGCTGATCTGATAATGCGCTCAAAAGTGCTTCTCTTGCTTTGCAATCATTTTCTTCATCTTTAGTTAAGTTTGCCTTGTAAATACAGGAAAATCCTTTTCATTGCTGATTCATGATTTTCTTTAGGATTACTCTGAAATCTTGAAACAATACATACTGCATTCATTATATCAAGTCTTGTTTGTGTCAAATACAGTAAACCTCCAATCATAGATTTATATCTTGTCGGATTAACAAGAGATGAATCATCCTTCAATGTCAATTTATCAGTTGTAGTCATAGGAGTACTTACCAGTTTAGAGTTTTCCATACCAAATTTATTCAGTAGCTCCTTCAAGTATTTTGTTTGACATATGAATATACCTTTATCAGTATGTGAAATCTGCAATCCTAAAAAGAATTTAATCTCTCCAATCATAGACATTTCAAATTCTTCCTGCATCTTATTAGTAAAGTCTTTACACAATCCATCTTCTCCTCCAAAAATGATATCATCAACAAAAACTTCAATAACCAAGATGTCATCATTAGTCACTTTGAAATATAGGTTTCTATCAACATTACCTTTAGTGTAACCAAGCTTCAAAAGATATTTGTCCAATCTAGCATACCAAGCTCTAGGAGCTTTCTTAAATCCATACAAAGCTTTCCTTAATCTGCAAACCATATCTTCATTATTTTTCAATGGAAATCCATTAGGCTGCTCAATGTAAACTTCCTCTTCAAGATCACCATTCAGAAATTCACATTTTACATCCATCTAATATACTTTATAGTTCTTATGTGCTGCAAATGCAAGAAATAACTTGACTGCCTCAATTCTAGCTACCGGTGCAAAGGTTTCATTGTAGTCAATTCCCTCTTTCTGTGAATATCCTTTACATACTAATCTTGCTTTGTTTCTGATTACCTTATCATCTTCATTAAGTTTATTTCTAAATACCCATTTAGTTCCAATTACATTTTTATCTTTAGGCTGGGGAACCAATTCCAATGTCCATGTATTGTTCTTTTCAATTTGTTCTAATTCATCCAAAATTTATCTTCACATGCCTCAATAATAGATGCTGGTTCAATTTGAGAAATTAAACATACCTCTTCATTTGCCAGTCTTCCTCTTGTCATAACACCTTGATACTTATTCCCAATTATTTGACTTTCAGAGTGATTCAGTCTTACATACCTGGGTTTGTTTACTTGTTGTTGTTCTTCAGTCACTGTGGAATTCTCTGATGATGCCAGTGTGACTGGATCCACATTCTGTACCGATGCACTCTGTATTGTTTCATTTATGATCATCTCAATTTCCGGTTCAAAATCTATAGACCTTGAGTTTCCTCTAAAGTGTTTATCTATTTTCACATTAGCACTCTCAATGATCTTCCGCAATCTTTTATTAAAACATCTATATGCCTTGCTCTTAGATGAACAACCAAGAAATATTCCTTCATCACTTCTAGGATCAAATTTACCAACATACTCATCTCTCCTAATATAACATTTGCTTCCAAATATTCTGAAATATTTAAGAGTAGGAGTATTACCAAACCATAGTTTATAAGGGGTCTTACCGGTTTCACCTTTGATGTGAACTCTGTTGAAAGTGTAAACCACTGTATTTACTGCTTCTCTCCAGTACACATGAGGTATATTTGCTTCCAATGTCATGCTTCTAGCTGCATCTAGAATAGTTATGTTCTTACTTTCCACAATTCCATTCTGCTGAGGTGTCTGAGGTGTTGATAGTTGTCTTTTGATTCCATTCACTTCACAGAATGTATTAAACTCCTTGGATGTAAATTCTCCTCCTTGATCTGATCTTAAACATTTGATTTTCTTACCTATTTCATTTTTTTACCATTGCCTTGAATTACTTGAATTTTCCAAAAGCTTCTGATTTCTCCCTGAGAAAAGTAACCCAACACATTCTAGAATAATCATCAATAATTAGCATAAAGTATCTATCTCCCCATAGACTTCTTTTTCTTGCTAGACCACATAAGTCAGTATGAATTAAATCAAAAACATTATTGGATTTCTCATAAATACTCTTAAAAGTTGTTCTAACTTGCTTTCCCATTTGACATTCCTTACATATCGGGTTATGAGGTTTTATAATCTTAGGTAAATCCCTTACAACCTTAGTTGAATTGATCTTTACAATGCAATCAAAATTTACATGACAAAGTCTCTTATGCCATAACCAACTTTCATCAATATGTGCAAACAAGCAAGTCTTTTCACTATTATTTAAATGAAAGATATTACCTTTAGTTCAATTACCGGTTGCAATCTCCAATCCAGTTCTATTCATGATTTTGCATTTACCATTCTTGAATTGTAACTGAAATCCCTTTTCAACTAATTTACCAACACTCAAAAGATTATGCTTCAAACCATCAACATAGTAAACGTTGTCAGTATTGTGCTTACCATCAAAAGATATAGTGCCTTTTCCTTTGATTAAACAAGCTTTATCATTGCCAAATCTTACTAGACCTCCATCGTATTCCTGAAAAGATAAGAATTTACTTTTATCACCAGTCATATGATGTGAAGATCCATAATCTATAATCCATTCATCTTTTTCTTCAATTTTAGCTGCCAGGGCCTTCTCTACCGGTGGAACAATAGGTGCCAGTTGATCTTCTTTTATTGCAACAAAAGCCCATCCATTGTCTTCCGGTTCTTCATCAGAATCATTAGTAACTCCTTAATCAGCATAGTAACATGATTTATCTCCGTTCTTCTTAAATTTGTATCTCTGATATTCAGGGTTAGGCCTATATGTCCTTTTAGCTTCCTCTCTCAATCTTGCATGTCTATCAGGACATCTAGAAGCTATATGACCAACTTTATTGCAGATAGTGCTTCAAGTTCTTCTAGTTCTTCATTTTCCCTCCTGATGTCTTCAAGTTCTTTTGCATAAAGTGATTTCCAATTAGATTTTTCAGATGATGATGATGCTCCAGATGATGATGCTTTGAAGGCTAAATCTCTTAATTATAGCAATAGGACCAAATTCCTCAAGCTCAAAAGCTGAAAGTTTTCCAACCAAGGTATCTCTAGATACTGATGTATTTCTCAACTCATTAATAACAATTACTTTCATTTTATATGCAAAGCTCGTAAAACTTTAGAAACAATTTCATCTTCACTTAAAGATCCTCCACAACATTGTATTCCCAAAACAATTTCATTAACCCTTTCCATAAAAGCAAAAATTCTTTCATCTTCTTCCATTTTCAGATTTTCATACCTGACCCGGAAGCATTCCAGTTTTGCAATTTTGACATTGGCATCTCCTTCATTTAATGTCTCCAGTTTATCCCAAATAGCTTTAGCAGTATATCGGTATGATAATCCCATGATTTGCTGATCTGACAATGCGCTCAAGAGTGCTTCTCTTTCTTTGCAATCATTCTCTTGATCCTTACCCAATGTTGGTGGATTAGGTTGATTCGGTGTAGGACCAACATAGCCATTCTTTGTAACTTCCCATATGTCTCTTCCAATGCAATTCAGATGTGTCTCCATTTTGATCTTCCATATACCATAGTTAGTTCCATCAAGTTTCGAACTGTCCTTCCTGAAAATTTTTCTTGCCATAGGATCTCCTCAAGCTGTTAGACTTTTGCAAAAAGAGGACTAGGCTCTGATACCAATTGTTAGAACCTAGGAGGCAACTGAGAGGGGAGGGGGGGGGGGGGGGGGTGAATCAGTTGTCTATTAGTTTCAACCCAAATATAACTTAATCAAACATGCACTAATACATTTGGCCTAAAATTCCGACAAAGGTTTCTGACGGAAAAGACATATTGTGACCAAATTTGATTTTTTTTTTGAAAAAATGCCCGCATTCGTCGGAATTCTGACAATAATTCAACATTTTGTTTTGACGGAGAAGGAATTGGAAATGAGATTTGTGTTTTTTTTGAAAAAGTGCCCACGTTCGTCGAAATTCCTATGACCACGGGTATTACTTAAAAAAACAAAAAAAACCAAGTCATTTGATAAACATTAATCCAGCCTCTTCATCCCATCAACCTCTACGATATTCACAAAAAAATTGGGCATTACAAGGAGGGAAACAATTCTGGATTGCGGTGCCACCAAGATCTGATTGAAGAAAAAAGGTAGGGTAATCAACCAATTCATTCAAGCAATGTTTTCTTGAAGAAAAAATCTTTATGTTTGTGACAATGTGTTGAATTTGCTTTATGTAGTGATGAAATTGTTTGAAATATACATAGGAGGTTGCATTTGTGTTGGTTGATGATCAAGTTTTATCTTTATTATAATGAATTTTCCTGCTCATAATTTTTTTTTCCCTAGCTCATATTCAATTCGATAGAAAAAGAGAAAAATAAGATTGATTTGGATGGTTGATCAAATGAAATGATCAATTATCCTCTTTATAGGCATAACCTCTTAGGGCAGACCCTAATTAAGGACCGAGATGACCTAAACCTGTGTGATCAAATAGGGAAAAACACAAATTGTGCCACTCTTGTATCCGAGATCCGTTGGAAGTGGCCTGAACATAGGCACTAGCTGAGGAGCTTACCTTGGGTATGGATGCTGGTATATATGGCTGTGATAGAAACTCCCTACTACAAGACCGTAAGACCACTGTGTAGTGATAGAGTGCCATTTAGGACAGTAGTAATTAGGATCTTCTAATTATGGTGGGGCCTAGCCAACATAGGGTTATATGAGGCAGGGGTAAGTTCAACAATGATGTGTATTAAGATTTATACCTATAGTGATATGTGTTATTGTGCCCTGGATAATATAGAGTCAAATGATATTATCCTCAAGCTGTTAGACTTCTGCAAAAAGAGGACTAGGCTCTGATACCAATTGTTAGAACCTGGGAGGCAACTGAGAGGGGGGGGGGGGGGTGAATCAGTTGTCTATTAATTTCAACCCAAATATAACTTAATCAAACATGCACTAATACATTTGGCCTAAAATTCCGATGAAGGTTTCCGACGGAAAAGACATATTGTGACCAAATTTGATTTTTTTTTTGAAAAAATGCCCGCATTCGTCATAATTCCGACAATAATTCAACATTTTGTTTTGAAGGAGAAGGAATTGGAAATGAGATTTGTGTTTTTTTGAAAAAGTGCCCACGTTCGTCGAAATTCCTATGACCACGGGTATTACTTAAAAAAACCAAAAAAACCAAGTCATTTGATAAACATTAATCCTGCCTCTTCATCCCGTCGACCTCTGCAATATTCACAAAAAAATTGGGCATTACAAGGAGGGAAACAATTCTGGATTGCGGTGCCACCAAGATCTGATTGAAGCAAAAAGGTAGGGTAATCAACCAATTCATTCAAGCAATGTTTTCTTGAAGAAAAAATCTTTATGTTTGTGACAATGTGTTGAATTTGCTTTATGTAGTGACGAAATTGTTTGAAATATACATAGGAGGTTGCATTTGTGTTGGTTGATGATCAAGTTTTATCTTTATTATAATGAATTTTCCTACTCATAATTTTTTTTTCCCTAGCTCATATTCAATTCGATAGAAAAAGAGAAAAATAAGATTGATTTGGATGGTTGATCAAATGAAATGACCAATTATCCTCTTTATAGGCATAACCTCATAGGGCAGACCCTAATTAAGGACTGAGATGACCTAAACCTGTGTGATCAAATAGGGAAGAACACAAATTGTGCCACTCTTGTATCCGAGATCCGTTGGAAGTGGCCTGAACATAGGCACTAGCTAAGGAGCTTACCTTGGGTATGGATGCTGGTATATATGGCTGTGATAGAAACTCCCTACTGCAAGACCGTAAGACCACTGTGTAGTGATCGAGTGCCATTTAGGATAGTAGTAATTAGGATCTTCTAATTATGGTGGGGCCTAGCCAACATAGGGTTATATGAGGCAGGGGTAAGTTCAACAATGATGTGTATTAAGATTTATACCTATAGTGATATGTGTTATTGTGCCCTGGATAATATAGAGTCAAATGATATTATCCTCAAGCTGTTAGACTTTTGCAAAAAGAGGACTAGGCTCTGATACCAATTGTTAGAACCTAGGAGGCAACTGAGAGGGGAGGGGGGGGGGGGGGTGAATCAGTTGTCTATTAATTTCAACCCAAATATAACTTAATCAAACATGCACTAATACATTTGGCCTAAAATTCCGACAAAGGTTTCCGACGGAAAAGACATATTGTGACCAAATTTGATTTTTTTTTTGAAAAAATGCTCGCATTCGTCGGAATTCCGACAATAATTCAACATTTTGTTTTGACGGAGAAGGAATTGGAAATGAGATTTGTGTTTTTTTTGAAAAAGTGCCCACGTTCGTCGAAATTCCTATGACCACGGGTATTACTTTAAAAAAAAAAAAAAAACCAAGTCATTTGATAAACATTAATCCTGCCTCTTCATCCTGTCGACCTCTGTGATATTCACAAAAAAATTGGGCATTACAAGGAGGGAAACAATTCTGGATTGCGGTGCCACCAAGATCTGATTGAAGCAAAAAGGTAGGGTAATCAACCAATTCATTCAAGCAATGTTTTCTTGAAGAAAAAATCTTTATGTTTGTGACAATGTGTTGAATTTGCTTTATGTAGTGATGAAATTGTTTGAAATATACATAGGAGGTTGCATTTGTGTTGGTTGATGATCAAGTTTTATCTTTATTATAATGAATTTTCCTGCTTATATTTTTTTTTTCCCTAGCTCATATTCAATTCGATAGAAAAAGAGAAAAATAAGATTGATTTGGATGGTTGATCAAATGAAATGATCAATTATCCTCTTTATAGGCATAACCTCTTAGGGAAGATCCTAATTAAGGACCGAGATGACCTAAACCTGTGTGATCAAATAGGGAAGAACATAGATTGTGCCACTCTTGTATCCAAGATCCGTTGGAAGTGGCCTGAACATAGGCACTAGCCGAGGAGCTTACCTTGGGTATGGATGCTGGTATATATGGCTGTGATAGAAACTCCCTACTGCAAGACCGTAAGACCACTGTGTAGTGATTGAGTGCCATTTAGGACAATAGTAATTAGGATCTTCTAATTATGGTGGGGCCTAGCCAACATAGGGTTATATGAGGCAGGGGTAAGTTCAACAATGATGTGTATTAAGATTTATACCTATAGTGATATGTGTTATTGTGCCCTGGATAATATAGAGTCAAATGATATTGGGTTTTAAGGCTGTTTTTGCTTATGGTGGCATTGCACAACATGATTTGTTGTGGATTAGTGTTCAAAATGAAACTGGTTAATTAATCATAATTAAGAGAATAGGCCCTAAAAATGGACTCTAAGGTGATGGGGATCATTACTATTTATAGGTACTGTAGTTATATTCATTCGTCTGATTTAGAATTTGGCAGGTTTGTGTAGTAGCCGAATTATGACTTGAAATATGAATGGAGCCATTAACTGGGAAGACCCACCATATGAACATAACCATTGACCAAGTAGGGTCCAACTTGTGGTGACAACATTGATGCATGCATGCTATGAAACACTTGTCAAATTGGTTGTAGTCCTAGAGGAGCTTTGATGTTCATATCATTAATTGCTTCAGTTTTCCTGCCATGATATACCTAATGTTTGAGTAGAATGCATTGCATTCTAACTATAGAACAATTGTTTTCTGTCTGATGAAGCAACCTGTAACACAATTCACTTTTTCTCCATTCCATTGTTTCCCTTGGAAGACTTGATATGCATGGATTTTAACATGGGTTGCCATGCCAAAATCAAGCTCCCCTTCTCATCGTGATTAGGTGGGTCATGTGGTTACTAATATCAATGACTTCTTTGAGTGTTTTCTTGAAGTAGTTATTTTCTTTCACTAGGATTTACTAGAATTAGCTTATTTGAGTTTTCTTTTGTTTTCAAGAGATACCTAGTTTGATATGCAAACATACATGTTTTTTTGCTATTGATTTTTTTGAGAATTATAAGTTCCTATTTTCTTAGACTCATTTTCTCTTTGGGAGGAAGCCAAAACCAAAACTTGTAGCTACACAACCAAACAAAAGAATTCTTAAGGAAACCCAAATGAATTTGTAAAGAAATCGGGTATCATTCAAGATCCAAGTTGAAAGTATCCTCAAGATTTACCCTAGTCCTATTGGACACGTTGCTTGAGCAGTAGCAAGACTACGGCAACCTTAACTGAATGTCATGCCCCTAGCCAGATTTCTAATCACTGTTGGTAACACAAAATCATGTTTACAATTTACATCTCTTCTGTAGTGTTGCATTTCTCTTGACTGTTTCTCTCTGATGAGCATTGAGGCCAAAACTTAAAGAGTTGCACTTTGCAGTGATGACACAAAGTTTTGATTGTCTATTGATTTCAGTATTAGTATATACATTATAAACTCATCTGAATCAGAAAACTAAGCAGGCATCTCAGTAACTTTTGATGGTTGCCTATTTCTCTAAACATGATTAGGCTTTTTCACTATGTTGACTACCACCTTTAATGGACTTCCATCATGAAGACTTATTACTATTTCCCTCTTTGACTATCACAAGATGACTAAAATGTTTGCATAGATCTAGGACTAGTAAGATCCTTATATAGTTACTAGGATTCATGTCAGAGACACATAAAAGCATAATACCCAAGTTAGTAAGATCCTCTAATACTTAGTCATAGATTGCATTCTAACAACAAATAGAAGGTCATATCTTGGTAACCTAAGTAGTCCATGAGTAGTAGCTCAAAATGTTATCAAAGCTAGGTTAGGTTAGGAGCCCCAAGAACCTATAATGTGTCTTATAATGGGTGTTGAAAATAACCTACACTCAAGCCAACAATGGAATGGTAAGAAAGGGAGCAGTAGCTCAATGGTAAGAAAGGGGGCAGTAGCTCAGGGGGTAGTAGCTAACAACCTCTAGTCACCTTCTTGTACCAAATCCACTAGTGCCACATCTTTAGCATGAAAAATCCTTTACTTATCATCCACCATATGGCCTAATTATCACATTTATTTCTTCTACATGTAAAAGCCATATGCACAAGATGGAATGATAATTGGTAGATTTAAAAGCCATATTCCACAACCTTTGCTAAAATCCTTTTTGCCAGTGCCAAAATGTGAGGTTTGTAATAGGATGCGACATCCATCGAAGCATAATAGACATGAGATTTCATAGTGTTTTAAAGAAGATTTCATAGTTTTTCCAAAAAATGTCAAAACCCTGCCTAGTGTTTATCGAGAGGAGTAAATAATGTATAGTTTGGTCTCCCATGCATATAAATTCACCCAAATGTGTGGGAAGGCCTTTGCTCATTCTATGTATCATATTATGTTGTGTGCATGGCTCCAAATTAGATTTGGTACATGTTTGGGCATGAGGACAGTCTGATATCTCTTATGTATCAGACAGTAAAAGGCGGTAAGAGTGAAGAATTTGGTGGGAAGACCAAGTGATTAGTATTTTGAAGTGGTTGATGATAGAGAGAGGGGTGAGGTGACCCTATGCAACCTTCAGAAGGGTTTGTGGATAAAAACCAAATGAAATAGATTAAATTTCTATGACTGTCCTAAGGGTATTGATTGTCATAGTCATAGTTTTACTAGTGATATTGTTTTTGTTTTGACAAAGTTATGTTTGTAAACCCAAGTGTGGACATGTAATGGAGCCATGAGATGTCTTAAGACTACATCAATACTTAACAACAGCATAGTGTGTAGGCACCTAAAATATGAAAGGACTACATATTGGAAGGCGCATGTGATGATGCCATGAAAGGTCTGATATCCCTTTGTATCAGACTGAGAAAACCAGTGAAAGACAAAAAAATTGCATTGAGAAGGCAAAAGGTTGAATTGCCTAATGTTTGTTGTTGAAGTGATGTGTGGGGACCCTGCCAAGTCAAATACCTTGTTGTAGTTTCAAAGGTTGGAAAAAGAATAAGCATTTTATTTACCGTCCTAATAGACCATCCATCATAATAATTATTACCAATATTGATGTGTGTGTTGCAAACAAAGTTCTAGAGGAAGGATCTTTCTATTGTAATACCAAGTGAGTGTTCATAGAACTTGTGTAGGGTCCTCCAAGCCTAGAGTAAGGAGTTCAAAGCCTACATACATTGATTTGGCCTTGTGGCCATCAATGAGTGTTGACCCAATAGGAGAAGTCTTGAGACTGACAATTTTGGAAGTGTGGCATTATTGAGAGACAACACTTATGTGTGAACCCCATCCTCACGTATTATGATTAGTTGCCATGATACTTGATCCTATCCTCATGGTGTTGGCTCAATTCATATTAGTGTGTTTTGTTGAAGAAACATGATGTGAGAAGTTTGATGTAGAGGCAAGGGTAAAACTCAGTATTTCATATTAGGACATCAACCACATTGATTAGGCAAGTCAGATAAGGTCTCTCCAATGTTTAGGATACTGAATTCACATTAGACACTCATGGATTACCCCAATTAGACATTAGTCAACTTAAGATATTATACAAGGATTGCATACCACAAGTCCATTAGATATGTTTTGAGATGAAAAAGAAGAGTTAAATGGTTTTGGTTCAATGATGATAATTTCTATTTTCAAGTAATTTAATTTGGTATATTATATTGAAACGTGATTTCATAACTAACATTTCAACTTCTATATAACTAGTTCTATAGCCCGATTTTATTGCTTGTGAAGAAAGACCATGTCAGACAATATCAACGAACAACAAAATAAGGAGACAATTGCTAGATTGTGGTCTAACCTGAAAAGAAAAGGTGATGGAAAATGTTATTGTCCTTGCAAAATTTGTAAGGGGTTAAAAACTAGAAGACTTATAATAAAAACAACTAAGAAACATTGTAGGCTACATGGTCACATTGAAGGTGGACATGATTATCATCCATTAGTAAGTTTTTCATTATATTGTTTTAACAATTTATATACATAATAAATCACTTGATGATGAGATCATGATCATGGTTTATTTATGTTTATCAATTTTATATAGGTCGAGCACCTCGGAGCACATGATATGGATCAACACAACCCGGAGAATATGGTTTTCGAAGTGGACGAACATGGAGGTATGAATATCGAAGCTGAAGATAATGATCCCATGGAAGATGACGATCATGAGCCACAAAACACAATTGAAGATGATGGTACAAATACATTGATCCATGACACATTTAGTACTCGCGCAATTGATCACGATGATGAATATGACCTTGATGTTGTTCATGATGTCCCTCTACTTGAGAAGGCATCTGAGGCCATTTATGAAGGCTCATAGACAACTCTTCTCTCCGCTGTATTGTTGTTGGTGAACTTGAAGGTTATGAATGGTTTATCCAACATAACAATCTCACGTATGTTAAGGTATGTCATATATGTCATAATAAATGGTGAATCATGTGGTACCATTAATATTCTTTATATTAACAAATTATATTTTTTTGCTGTAGATTGATAGGTGAGTTTTTGTTACCACCATCAAATATTCTACCTCACTCATACCGAGAATTATTTGCCATTATGAAAGATATTGGGATGGAGTATCAAGCAATAGATGCTTGTCCCAATGATCATATTATATATCACAAACAACATGAATTTTGAACTGAATGCCCTGAATGTCATATCAGTAGATATCGAACAGATCAAATAACAAAAAGGGTTCCTTGCAAGGTTCTTCGCTATATTACCATTATTCCACGTATGCAACGATTATTCAAGTGCACTAGCTTGGCACAATTTATGGATTACCATGCACGCAATAGAAGTCAAGATGACATTATTCGAATGCCTGCGAATGGTTTCGCATTTATGGACATAGAGGAAAAGTGGCCACACTTTAAAGAAGAACCTCGTAATCTCAGGCTTTCATTGGCAGCAGACGGTGTCAATCCATTTGGAGAGATGAGATCTGTTTACTCAGTGTGGCTTGTTTTTGTTATCATTAGACTGGGATCTTTACCTCAAGCAGTTAAGCTTATAACACAGAGGACCTGGAGGATTCTCTGATACCAATTGATAACACAATGATGAACGAATAGTACCCAACCGGTACTGAGAGGGGGGGGGGGGGTGAATCAGTACAGACAAAAACACACTCTTGAACCGGTTTGTCTGCAGACACTATGCATTGAAAGACAAACATTGACACCGGTCCTTAAACAAAGTACAACAAAAAAAACCCAGAATAACTGAGACAAGCATAAACTGGTTGACACTTATCTTCTCATACAATCTAGCACTTCATTTCCATTTCACCCTAATGCATGAATAGGTAATCTACCATCAAAGATATACATATAAGCAACTAGATCAACATGATTCACTGCTAGACAGAAAACAATATAGCATCACATGAAAAAGACATCACACATGACACACATATTTTTCATGTGGAAACCCAACTAGGAAAAACCACGGTGGGGATGAATACCCACAAGCTTGTTTTGAACTCTTTAGAAGTTCGCTCTATTAGGAGCCTTGCCTGGTTAAAGACTGATACAATGGGTTCTGTTAGGAACCGATCTTGTTAGGGATCACCCGATTAAGGGATGGCTAGAATACCCGGTTAAGGTTTAAACCCTGTTAAAGGTTACCTTGTTAGAGGATTTCAAGAACTCAATGGTTTTGAGTCACCCTGTTAAAGCATTTACAACAAGCCTGTTAAAGCTATCCTGTTAAGGGATTTCTCAACTATTGAAGTGGTTAGAGATCAACAGGTATTACAATGATTTGGTAACAACACTCAATGCCAATGTAGATCCTCTTAAGCTCCTCTTCACCTTCTGCACTTACACTCTGCAGGTATCACTTCTCTCCTTTGGTCTGGCAAGAATCACGTATCTCTTCTCTTGGATACACACATACAACTTTTGCCAACAACCCTAGAAAGAGTCACAACATCGACCTTATAGGAGAACAGATAGGTCGGTAGCATAAACCCTAAACCCTAAACCTATTAGGTTAAGGAATTCAAACGGTTCAATCCTGATCGTTGAGCACATTGCATTAATCTCCATCGTTCATTTTCCACCGATTTCATGGCGACTGATAACCCATCACACGTTATCACCATTTACAGACTTCGCACATTCTCGAGGTAGGTAGGAACAATCTCCTTCATGCAAGATCCTTCACGCACACAAGGCTTCACGTGGAAGCACAATCTGTTATTCGTTATCATGCTGACTCATCATACAAAGTCACTGGTTGAGCCACATAGGCTTGAAGCACTTCAACCGGAAACTCTAAAGTTGAGACTACCAACCAGTAGTCATACAACGCTTCCATGTGCTGGTTCCTGTAACCATATGCCGGTTCACTTTGAACAAGCACACCACTTCACTTTGGCACAAATGCCGTTTCACAGTGTTATATCGGTTCTCACATATGCCGGTTCTCACCTCTTCAGCATATTGACATCAATGACAACATACAATGTCATTATGTCCTCATACCGGTTCACATAATGCCAGCAATCTCCCCCTTTGGCATTGATGGCAATATACAAAGATATCTCTCCGCTTCACATCTTCTCCTCCAATTTCTGTAGATATCTTCTCCGCTTCACATCTTCTCCCCCTTTGACAACAATGCCAAAGTGGAGGCACAAGCTTTCCTGTTCCATTATGCTGCTTCCCCTGAGGAGTAGCATCCTTCAACACATCAATCCAAAATAAATTTGACTATGCAATACCTGACTGATGTGGAACATATGCTTTTAGTTTACCTCCTGAAGGGGCCACACCCCTAATTCACCTCTTAAGTACATAAATGTAGCCTTTGGGAGAGGCTTGGTGAATATGTCTGCTAACTGCTCCTTACTGGAAACATGTTCCAGTGCAATCTCTTTGTTTTGAACCTTTTCCCTTAAGAAATGATACTTAAGTTCAAAGTGCTTGATTCTAGAGTGTAAAACCGGATTCTTGGAGATATTAATTGCACTAGTATTGTCACAAAATATACTTACTGGTTCAGATACATGAACTTTGAAGTCATTTAATACATGCTTCATCCAAATCGTCTGTGTGCAGTTCATGAAAGCCGCAACACACTCTGCTTCCGTTGTAGACTGAGAGATACAACTCTACTTCTTACTCATCCATGAGACCAGTCTACCACCAAGAAAGAATGCACCACCGGTTGTGCTCTTCCGGTCATCTACATTACCAGCCCAATCAACATCTATGAACACTTTCAGGTTAAAATCATTATTGTATGGATACCATAACCTATAGTCAATAGTTCCTTTCAGATACCTAAGAATCCACTTGACTGCAATCAAGTGGGATTCTCTTGGACTTTTCTGGAACCTTGCAGTAATGCCAATTGCATGTGCAATATCCGGTCTACTATGCACTACATAATGCAATTTACCAATCATTGATCAGTATTCCTTTCATCAACCAATACCGAGTCATCCTCTTTGGATAGTTTACAACCGGTCACCATCGGTGTTCCAACTGGTTTGCTATCTTCCATGCCAAAGGTCTTCAACGCCTCTTTGACATACTTAGACTGAGTGATAAAGATTCCATCTTTCATCTGGTAGATCTGCAGTCCAATGAAGAACTTAATCTCCCCTATGAGTGACATCTCGAACTCTTTCTTCATCTCGTCTGCAAACTCATGAATCATCTTGTCATCTCCACCAAAGATAATGTCATCAACAAATACCTCACAGATCAGGATCTGATCTCCTTCAGACTTCAAGTAGATATTGCTATCTTCACTTGTTCTCTCAAATCCAATCTTCACAAGATGGGAATGCAGACGTTCATACCATGCTCTAGGTGCCTACTTTAGACCATATAAGGATTTATGTAGCCTACATACCATGTCACTGTCTTCAGATAGGGAAAACCCATCTGGTTGTTCTATATACACCTCCTCTTCAAGTACACCATTTAGGAATGCAAATTTTACATCCATTTGATATACTTTGAAGCCTTTAAAAGCTGCATATGCAAGAAACATACAAACTCATTCCAATCTGGCTACAGGAGCAAAGGTTTCTCCATAGTCTTCTCCTTATTCTTGAGCATATCCTTTGCACACCAATTTGGCTTTGTTCCTAATCACTGTGCCATCCTCATTCAACTTATTTCTGAAGACCCATTTGGTACCAATGACATTTTTATGCTTCGGTCTAGGTACCAAAGACCATGTACCATTTTTCTCTATCTGGTCAAGTTCCTCTTCCATTGCCTTGATCTAGTCTTCATCTTTATGTGCCTCTTTGAATGCTTTAGGCTCAGATTCAGAGATCATACATGAGTTTTCTCTGACCTTTCTTCTTGTAAGGATTCCTGCATCCTTATCTCCTATGATCTGCTTAGGATCATGATTCAGCTTAACATACCAAGGAATGGTCTTGATGGATTCCTCTTATTTTTCTTCTTCATCCTCATCTCCATCAGTATCAACATCTACATCTACCAGTGTAGGAACATTGTTACTGGTACTCGGTTGACTGACAACCGGTTCCCAGAAGGTTGCAACCGGTTCATTTACTGCTTGCTTACTGCCAGTTTTCTCAAAGGTTTCATCAACTCTTACATTGATGCTTTCCATAATTCTCTGAGTCCTATTATTGAAACACTTGAGAGCTTTGCTCTTGGTGGAATACCCTAGGAATATTCCCTCATCACATTTAGCATCAAATTTGCTCTGGTGTTCACTCCTCTTGATGCAACATTTGCTACCAAACACTCTAAAGTAGCCAACCACAGGTGTCTTACTGGTCCAATACTCATAAGGGGTTTTATCCTTACCTTTCTTGATGAGTACCCGGTTCATTGTATAGACTGCAGTGCTCACCACTTCTCTCCAAAAGGTGTGAGCTACCTTTCCTTGAATCAACATGGTTCTAGCTGCTTCAATCATAGTCCGGTTATTCCTCTCTGCTAGGCTATTCTGCTGTGGAGTCCGGGGGGCAGACAGTTGCCTTTTGATGCCATGTTCTTCACAGTACTTATTGAATTCACCAGAAGTGAATTCCCCTCCTTGATCAGTTCTCAGGCACTTGATCCTTTTACCGCTTTCCTTCTCCAGTAATGCTTTGAAAGCTTTAAACTTTACAAAAGCTTCAGACTTATCTTTCAAGAATGTGACCCACATCATTCTTGAGCAGTCATCCATGAGAATCATGAAGTACCTATCACCCTGCACACTCCTAGTTTTCATAGGACCACACAAATCAGTATGCACAAGATCAAGCAGATTGTCAGCAGTGAAAGATTTACCTTTAAAGGTTGAGGAAGACATTTTCCCCAATTGACATTCTCTGCATAGGGTATTATCCGGTTTGCTTAGCACTAACAATCCTCTATCTGCCTTGATCTTACTAGCCTTCACAATGTTATCAAAGTTTACATGGCAGAGTCTCCTATGCCATATCCAGCTATCATCAAATTTAGCCATAAGACATGTACTTATATTTGCATTTAGCTGAAATAGATTACCTTTGGTCTGCATGCCAGTGGCCACCATTTCACCATTCTTTCCTTTGATTCTGCACACTCCATTCTTGAATTCCAGAGTGAGACCACTGTCATTCAGCTGGGCAACACTTAGAAGGTTTTGTCTGAGACCATCAACCTAGTACACATTGTCAGCACTACTCTTTCCATTCAGAGAGATGAATCCTCTGCCTTTGACCATGCATGGTGCATCATTACCAAAGCGAACCACACCACCATCATACTCTTCCAAGGTTAGAAACTTGCTACGGTCACCAGTCATATGGTGAGAACAGCCACTGTCAATGATCCACTCATTGTAATTATCAAACCGGGAGACAAGAGTCTTTTTGTCTGACACATCTTCCTTGACAACAACAAACACAATATCTTCATTTTCTTCATCCTCTGATTCCTCATCTGTGACACCTTCATCAACTGCCACAAAACAGTTTCTCTAGTTTCCTCCTTTGAATTTCTTGAACCTTTCCGGTTTGTCCTTGTTGTTGCCATTAGGACAATTTACAGCAATATGTCCTATCCGGTTACAAGAAAAGTATTTCAAAGGAAGCTTACCTCTGTATTTGCCAATTCCTTTAGGAAGTTTCCTGGCAAGGAGAGCTTCAAATGCCATCAAAATCTCCTCATCATCCATTTCTCTGCTCTGTCTTGGTTCACCACTAGTGCTAGCTTCTTTTCCTTTTCTGGATGGTACAACATAAGCTTTAAAAGTTGATTCAGTCTTTGAAACACTACCATCAAAGCTATTTAGCTCATAGGCTGTCAACTTTGCAATGATGGAGTCTAAGGACACCTTAGTCTTGTCTATTGATCTTAGCTCCTGAATAGCAACAACCCTTATTGCATAGACTGACAATAGGGATCTCAGGACTTTGGTTACCACAGTGGAATCTTCCATTTTACCACCTGCACTCTTGATATCTCCAACAACGGTTTTGATTCTTATTCCATACTGTTGAATGGTCTCACCTTCAACCATCCACATGTCTTCAAACTTCCCTCTAAGGCTTTCTTCCTTAGCTTGTTTTACATTCTCATCACCGCCATAGATATTTTCAAGAGTATCCCATACCTCTTTGGGATTTACCTTATCTTGGACATCAATAAACTAAATGTTAGATAAACTACTAATTAGGGCTTCCATGACTTGCCCATTCTCCTGCATCTCTCTCTTCTGGTCATCGGTGAGAGTACCGGTAGGGGCGACATAGGCATTCTCAACATAGCTCCAGTGTTGAGCACCCATGCTTCTGATGAATATCTTCATTCTGTCTTTCCATATACTCAAATTTTCTCTGTTAAACTTTGGACCTTCCCTCTTCATCATTAGACTGGGATCTTTACTTCAAGCGGTTAAGCTTATAACACAGAGGACCTGGAGGATTCTCTGATACCAATTGATAACACAATGATGGATGAATAGTACCCAACCAGTACTGAGAGGGGGGGGGGGGGGTGAATCAGTATAGACAAAAACACACTCTTGAACCGGTTTGTCTGCAGACATTGTGCATTGACAAACAAACAATGACACCGGTCCTTAAACAGAGTACAACCAGCAAAACCCAGAATAACTGAGACAAGCATAAACCAGTTGACACTTATCTTCTCATACAATCTAGCACTTCATTTCCATTTCACCCTAATGCATGAACAGGTAATCTACCATCAAAGATATACATATAAGAAACTAGATCAATATGATTCACTGCCAGATAGAAAACAATATAGCATCACATGAAAAAGACATCACACATGAAACACATATTTTTCACGTGGAAACCCAACTAGTAAAAACCACGGTGGGGATGAATACCCACAAGCTTGTTTTGAACTCTTTAGAAGTTCGCTCTTTTAGGAGCCTTGTCTGGTTAAAGACTGATACAATGGGTTCTGTTAGGAACCGATCTTGTTAGGGATCACCCGGTTAAGGGATGGCTAGAATACCCGGTTAAGGGTTAAACCCTGTTAAAGGTTACCATGTTAGAGGATTTCAAGAACTCAATGGTTTTGAGTCACCCTGTTAAAGGATTTACAACAAGCCTGTTAAAGCTACCCTGTTAAGGGATTTCTCAATTGTTGAAGTGGTTAGAGATCAACAGGTATTACAATGATCTGGTAACAATACTCAATGCTAATGCAGATCCGCTTAAGCTCCTCTTCACCTTCTGCACTTACACTCTATAGGTATCACTTCTCTCCTTTGGTCTGGCAAGAATCACGTATCTCTTCTCTTGGATACACACACACAAATTTTGCCAACAACCCTAGAAAGAGTCACAACATCGACCTTATAGGAAAACAGATAGGTCGGTAGCATAAACCCTAAACCCTAAACCTATTAGGTTAAGGAATTTAAACGGTTCAATCCTGACCGTTGAGCACACTGCATTAATCTCCATCGTTCATTTTCCACCGATTTTATGGTGGCTGATAACCCATCACATGTTATCATCATTTACAGACTTTGCACATTCCCGAGGTAGGTAGGAACAATCTCCTTCATGCAAGATCCTTCACGTACACAAGGCTTCACGTGGCAGCACAATCTATTCTTCGTTATAATGCTGACTCATCATATAAAGTCACCAGTTGAGCCACACAAGCTTGAAGCACTTCAACCAGAAACCCTAAAGTTGAGACTACCAACCGGTAGTAATACAATGCTTCCATGTGCCGGTTCCTGTAACCATGTGTCGGTTCCCGTAACCATGTGTCGGTTCCCGTAACCATGTGCCGGTTCACTTTGAACAAGCACACCGCTTCACTTTGGCACAAATGTCGGTTCATAGTGTTATACTGGTTCTCACATATGCCGGTTCTCACCTCTTCAGCATATTGACATCAATGACAACATACAATGTCATTATGTCCTCATACCAGTTCACATAATGCAATGCTTCCATGTGCCGGTAGTAATACAATGCTTCCATGTGCCGGTTCCCGTAACCATGTGCTGGTTCACTTTGAACAAGCACACCGCTTCACTTTGGCACAAATGTCGGTTCACAGTGTTATACCGGTTCTCACATATGTCGGTTCTCACCTCTTCAGCATATTGACATCAATGACAACATACAATGTCATTATGTCCTCATACCAGTTCACATAATGCCTATAGAGGGAGCACATAATGTTGGCAATGATTGTTCCAGGTATTTTATCATTTAAATATAGTCATCTATATTTAATTATAAATATTGCAGTAAAATGGTCATAATAATTATGTAATGTTTTTGTTCATTCGATTAGGTAAGTACCAAGTTAAAGATATGAATGTATATATCGAGCCTCTTATCGACGAGTTGCTGGAGTTATGGAATGGTGTCACTATGTATGACGTCTCTAGACCAATAGGACAAATACAAAGACAAGAGAATAGTTGGATAGAGGTCCTTGCCCTACTCATTTTAAAGGTCAAGTTCATCATTGTGTACAACAGTGAAGACAGGGAAAGATAACAACCCATATGAGTATGAAGACAATAATCATGTCCAAAATCATGAAAAGTAGGGCCATATAATGTATGTAAGAAAGTGTTGTGGAGTCAAAGTATGAAAAATTTTTGTTGCATTTTTGTTTTTAGTGTATCAAGAAGCTCTTCAAGGTAGAAATCTAAAATAATTGCCTTCATTGTGTCCATGGTGGGCCTTTGTTGCTGTTGTTGTAATATTAAAGTTGTTGCAAGCTATCAACATTGTTTGAAGTATATGGATCCTATTGGGCATGTTGAAGTTACAACTATAAGAAAAGCATACAAATATAAGGTAATCAAATTTAAGTTTCATATAATTGAGCTCCAGACAACTTGTATCAAGTAGAGAGCAAGGAAATGCTAGACACTTCTCAACTTATGTCTACAGTGAAAAGTCATGCATATAGGAAGTGTTGAAATAGTAGCTAGCTCAGATACCTGTCTATTGTATTTTAATATTGTCAATGAAAATTAAAATACACATGTATTATCTCTCATACAATTCGAACTATTTTGGGCTGGACCCAAACGCATGTAACGTGAAGGAAAATGATGTAACTTAGGGCTGCGATCAAATACATGTAACTTGTAATTATATCTTGCTATGGATAGGACAAGACCTATGTATAATGTAACTTGTAGATAGGGTAGGCCCAATTTGGGCAGTAAAATCAAATATGTATGTTGAGCGATTATGTAATTAGGCTGGGTCCAAACTCATGTAGTGTGTGGTAAAAGGCAAACAAGCAATAACATGTTAATAGGTCAAGACCTATTTGGACGATAAACATAATATTATTATTAAATTAATAAGCAAGCCGACTTAGGGTATTGGCGCCAAAGGTTGGATATAAAACCAACAACAAATGAAGTCATCTTCATTATCACATGCAATCTGCTCTCCAATATTGACGATCTCTCTCTCTCTCTCTCTCTCTCTCTCTCTCTCTCTCTCTCTCTCTCTCTCTCTCTCTCGTGCGAACTTGCTTCTCATCTACTGTGTGAAGTTATTAAGGCTGGCTGTTAGGTGATGCTATCAAGATCATCTTGCGAAATTAACGAAGACTCACCTTGTGTAAATTTGATGTTGATCTTCCTTAGTCATCTAATGCTGATAAGGGGTACGATCTTCATTGTTATATAAAGAGAAATTCAGATTTGCTAACCTGCTGATTGGACAACAGTTTGAGATAAGTTCACTTTCCTTGTAATTGCCTACATTTGAGATAATACATATTCTACTTTGTTGCTGGGTTTTTCACCTCCAAGAGGGAGGTTTTCCAAGGGTATTGGTGTGTCTTGTCTTGTGTTTTCATTGTTGTTACTGTTATGTTATAACTTGATTATTTAAGATTAACATCTGATTGCTTAAAAATTAACTTGGGTAAAGTGGAATAAGGTATGTAGAGACCCTAGGAAGTGTTGGAGCAAGTTGGTGAGGTTGATAGTTCTATTTGGGCATCTTGGTGAAGCCTAGTGAAAGAAGGTGAAACAAGAAGAGTTGAGTTTTCAAGAAGAAAGAATGATGAGTTGCATCCGTTCTCTTGATGTTGTACTTATAAGATGACACTTTATATGAGATTATCAATTTGGGATATACTTATAAGAAATATGTGCATATATAGTAGATAAATTCATTTCATGTATATATATAGTAGAAAATTTTTGGTAGCTCCCAAGAACAACTAACTTAGATAAGGTAGATAAAGTCATTTCATCTCCCTGATTGGATTTAAAGGCTCTTATATTTGGGTTAGCTAATTCCCTATCAGCACCATTTTTAATAGGTTTACCAGTACTCAGTGGTTCATATAGTCCTCTTAGGAGTTGGACCATCTCAACCATGGTGGGTCTGATCATATTAGCTTGAAACCAGTGCACCTCATATTAGCTTCAAACCTATGCCCCCTATTGGTAGCTGATGGGGATAGAATATCATTAGTTGTACATATCAATGAGGTTTGCTTTACGTCTAGATAATAATATTTTTTAAAAATAAAAATAAATGTTCATCGGAATGACGACGGAGACTAAGCTTTCCACCGACGATGGAATCATCAGACCAACAACGTTCTCGTTGGTGCAAAGTTTCTGGAGTCATCGAAATTCTGACTCAAACTACACAAACATTCGACGAGGATGTTGTATGTCCGACGACACTTCCTTGTCAGAAGTTCATTGATGCATATTAATGGACCGGCGACACAATCGTTGGACAAACAACATCCTCGTCGGTGCAAAGTTTCAGACTTCCATCGAGTTTCCGACGCAATCTAAACAAACATTCGATGGGGATGTTGTATGTTCGATGGCTTTTTTGACCAGAAGAGCGATCATGCCCGTTGTCGGCAGAGTCCATGGGATTGTCATATTTCCGACGGTCAGAGGTATCGTCGACAAGTCCGACAATGAGTTTTCGACGGCTACTTTTGTCGGCACTCCGACGAAAAGTAGTCGCAATTCCGACAATCAGCCGTCGGAAATTAGCCCCGATTGTACTAGTGATGGTACTTAATACCGGTAAACCAAACTTAATGCCGATTGATAGATTAGCAGTTAATATTAATACCGGTGAAGCTTAATGCATAAAACAAAAAGAGAAACAACATCCACAACTCATAACTCAAATATTTTAACATGGAAACCCTTTAAGGGGAAAAACCACGGTGGGAAACCTTACCCACAATCAGATTATACTACTACAGATAGTATGTGTATACAAATGAGGTCTGCACATGCAGAAAGGCCAACTGCTCAAATGAGAGTCACAATGACTACAGTAGGATGGTTAAATCCTAGAATAATGTACTGCTCAAAATAGCATCTCCAATGTTGGATTCAGTATTGGTTAAGCTCTGATAATCACCTTCAAACCTTCCTTGAACCTTCTCTATGGTCTTCTCATATGATCTTCAATATTCACACATACCATGTTATAACCTTACATACCATATATCATCACATATCATCTCACGAATGAGATCTTACATATATACCAAAACCTAAGACCAAATGTGTAGGTCGGCTCACTAAGAATATTACAAATAAATCAATTACAAATAAGGCAAGATGCGATGCGTCATGTCGGTTCAATACATTTACAACAATATCCAATCAATAAGTCATCTCCACAACATGTCGTGCTGATTTGGAATAGATAATGCATACCGATCCATAACCTAGACCAATTTGCCAGTAACAACAAATATGTCAACCCGATTAGACCAATAATAACAACACCAAAAACAAGTATCCAAACCATGTCTTCGACATAAACAAGTGATCTCTAGATGATAACAAGTAATCATCAGTGTCAGTGAACAATATAACCTGCCGGTGAGCAATATACCGATGACTATGCATAAGTCACTGAACTTGCCGATGAACACAATGTGTCGGTTCAACATAACAATAGATCTCTTGAAGGATAAGTGTTGACATCAATGACAAAACTAATGCAACACATCCATAATACCAATAGAGGAGGGAGGGAGAGAACTAGAGAGTGGATATATATAGACCTGAGATACCTAGAGGGGGAGAGATAGGTGAGAGACTTAGAATGGGAGAGAGAGAGGGGTGAGATATATAGTGGGGGATAGAGAGAGGTGGGTAATGAGACATGGATGGATAGGTAGTGAGGTAGAGAGAGAGGAAAAGAGAAACCTAGAGAGGGGAGAGAGAGAGAGAGATGGGGGTAAAGACATAGGGGGAGATATAGAGGGAGAGAGGAAGAAAGGGAGTAAGAGACATAAAATGTGAGAGATGAATAGATGATAAAAAAAAAGAATAAAGAGAGATAGAGGAGTAAGAAGAGATGGAGGGAGAGGTAGACATAGAGAAAGTGAGAGGCCTAGGGAAAGAGGATACAACGAGGAAGAGAGGTGAGAGACCTAGAGGTGGAGAGAAAGATGAGATGGGGGTTTAAGGAGGTCTGAGTGGGAGATAGAGAGGGAGATAGAAATAAATGGGGGAAGAGACCTAGAGAGGGGAGAGAAAGGAGGAGAGAGAAAAGAGGTGAGGCAAGAGAGAGAGAGAGGGGGGATGGAGGAAGAGGTAGACATGGAGGGAGTGAGAGACCTAGCGAAGTTGGAGATAGAGAGGAGAGGGTGGAGAGAGAGAGAAGAGTAGGAGGAGAGAGTTCATAAAAGGAGAGGGGTGGGGGGATAGAGATGGAGAGAGAGGTAAGAGACCTAGATGGGGAGAGGGGTGAGATAGATATATAGTTTTAGAGAGATGTGGGTGAGGAGAAATGGATGAAGAGGTAGAGAGGTGGAGAGGGAGGAAGGGAGAAACCTAGAGAGAGGAGAGATTTTGGAAGAGAGACCTAACAACCTAGACAATAGAGACAAAGAATAAGAGAGAGTGGGGGAGGGAGATATATATGGGGGTAAGGAAGGAGAGAGAGAGAGAGAGAGAGAGAGAGAGAGAGAGAGAGAGAGAGAGAGAGAGAGAGAGAGGAAAATGAGGAGATAGAGGGAAGCATCAATATAGGAAATACCCTCAATCCTATGTACCCTAAATCTTGTACCTTAAACCGTTGACCTCAACCATATATACTAAACCTTGTTTTTACACCATATTCCCTAAACCCCATACAAGGGAGGGATAGGTGATCAACTAGAGAGTGGAGGGAGAGATGAGAGGAGAGTGGGAAGAAAAAAGAGAAAGATGGAGGGAGAGATAAAAATGGAGTGATTGAGAGACATAGAGAGGGGATATGTGGAGAGGTGGGGGAGAGAGAGAATAAAATGAGAGAGATAAGTTGTGAGGGAGAGAGAGAATAAAATGAGAGAGATAAGTTCAAAAAGAGAGAAAGATGGGTAAGGAGGAAGAGATAAAGGTGGAGAGGGTGGGAAATAACTAGAGAGGGGATAGGGAGAGAGGTGGAGAAGGTGGGAAAGAACTAGAGAAAGGATAAATATAGAGGTGAGAGAGCTATGGGGTAGAGAGGTTGCTAATGAGACAAGGAGGGAGAGGTAGAGAGGGAGGGGGTGAGGGACATAGAGATGGGGAGAGAGAGGTAGTGATTGGGAGAATGGAGAGAGAGGGGAGATGAACAACAAGAGAGGGAGAAAGAAGAAGAGAGAGGCAGGGAGGAAGGGATAGAGATGGAGGTAAGGAAGGAAGGTAGGGTAGACAAGGAGAGAGGGTGGAGAGACCTAGAGAGGGGAGAGATAGAAGAGAAAATGCATTTTCATTTGGATAGCACCAAATGTTTTGTATTGGGAAATTCCAACCCTTTGGGTTGGATTTGCTTTTTTTAAAAGGTGAAAAATTTCACATATTTTTGGTCATGCTTTCCACTAGGTTCTCACACATTTCAATGCAAATTTTTTAAAAATACCATGATGACGTTAAGCTCTCTCCTAGCTATCTAAACATGTCATTTTTTTATTTGTTGATTATGTTAAGGTTTCCATATTTAATTTCTTTTGTTAGTGTGTCCATTTTTTTTTTCAAAAACCAACATGTGGTATTTTGGGTATAATTTTTTGCACATTCATCAAGTTTTGAAACAAATTACATTTTAAGAAAGTAGACTCCATTCTACATGTATTAATTTTTATTTTATTTATTTCCAATTAATTTTAACAAATTTCTATTTTTCAAGATGTGTCCACTTCAAAAATTAGTAAAAAATCATATATTCATTTAAAATTAGCCAATAAATCTAGCATAAACTATATGTTCGCTAATTTCTCACTATAGTTTTTTTTTTCTTTCATTTTTAAAAAAAGTTAACATTATAGGGAGGCACAATGGATGCTATATTTTGTTTTAAAATTAAAATATGACCAATTGTATGACACCTCTTTTTGAAACCCTTAATCTTCATAATTTAAAAGAAAACAAGTACTTTAAAAAGAGGATTTAGAGCACCATAATTCTTATTTTTGTTACATCTTCAGATTTTGAGTGCAATTATCTTCAATTTTTCATTAAAGTTCAAATTTTACTTATTTAAAAAAAAACATTTGCATCTTAAGACCCCTTTTTGATCCCCATCTTGATGCACTTACCCTAATAAAAAATCAATCATACTCGACAACAATCATAATTTCATCCTCTAAGTGCTCCTCATTTATGTTTGAAATTTCTACTACTTTCACTCAGTCTAAAATTAGATGGTCCAAAGACTCTTCAAAATCTTTAATACCTTCAAATGACAATGATTTGTGATCCACGTAATCATCATGATGCCCGATTGAATAAGTTAATAGAGAACATATACTTATCATTGTCACCTTCACATGGAACGAACCTTTCTAACTCTGCCTCATAAGGAACGAAGCTAGCATAGGCAGTTTTTGTGATCAGAAAATTAATATGGTGTATACGTCTAAAACTTGCACCCACGATAATACAAATGTATTGCATGATGAGACAAGGGAAATTGATGAAGTTTTTCCTTGTCATAACTTAGTTGATGAAGAAGAAAATGCACAACCAAATTCATAAGTTTTTCCTTGTCACCTTTTTATCAAAAGCTCCCAGGTAGACAACCTTTCAGGGATATCACTCATTGTATTTGCAAATCTCAGATTAAATCCTTCTTTTTGGATATCCATGAATTTGCTAAAATAAATGAAAGAACATCATTCCTTTCATCAAACTACTCAATAAATACTAACAACGATTCATTCCATGAACTAATTGAATGTGTAGGCAGATCAGAGAATCAATTTCATAGCTATGTCCTTAGCATCAACTTCATAATCTCCTATCACATTAATGAATTCTTGTAGATGTTTGTTTGCCAATTCAGAATTATATCAAGTGCACTTTAGTATGTATTTTTTGATTCTATGCAAAATGCAATGTGGGAAACCATGTATGTTACTAAAATTTATTTCTCTATATCTTTCAACGATAAAATTTTTTCTATGTGGATACAATTGGGGTTGTATAATTTGCATTCTTACACTTGAATTCATGTGGATACAATTGGAGTTGTATAATTTGCATTCTTACACTTGAATTCATGTGAGAATGCATTTGTTGATGATACACGCTGATATGATTTTACAAACATTTTACAATTCCCACAACCAAAAACTCATAGTTCTATTTTCTTGTACAAAAAAACCTTAAGCCTTTGTAATGCATAACCTTATTTCAATCATGGGTAAGATCTCTTTAATGAGCTCATTTAAAAACATGCATACTTCTTCAACATTATTTATAGGCTGTAATTAATTAAACCAAAGTAGGCAAACTTACTTGTGCCATTTCCCTTTCTTAGTGACGTCATTCATCTGATAGGGAAAAAATCTATTCCTTATACATTTCACAAGTGGTCTTCATGTCTAAAATCATTGTTGTTGAAGAATAAAACATATAAAATACTTGGATTTGTTGCAGCTGCTGCAAATCCTCTTCACTGATTGAAAACTTTGGAAGCCTAGAATTTTCTTCAAAGTTCTTTCACAAAGAGTCACCACCTCTCTTTTATGAGGATAAAGCTTTCAAGAAGCTAGAAAACTCCTCAAACATTACTTTCATTTTGGGTTCATTCCATCAGCAAATCTTTGTTATAACTTCATCAAATATGTTGTAATACATTGTCTCTAGCTATGAAAACCCTTCAAATCCAAAATAAATGTTTAGATTTTTCAGATTTATGACTCTTTGCAAATAGATATACAACTATCTTCCTAATAGAGTTGTCAATCTATTGGTTCCCAAATCAACAAATCAATAAAATCTAAAATATTACCACTTCTTATACTTAATTTTAAACCAATGAACATGAAATAATAACAAAATTGATTTCCTTTATACTTGAGTATCTTGAGTACCTAAGGGGTTAAATCTTTTGACATATTAAACATGAAATTTCCAAAAACATTTTGTTCCATGTTGTATGAAAAAAAACATTCATACATATGCTCTTTGAGTTGAACTTTATGACATTGATAAGAGAATTTACCTAGACATTCTGATTCAACAATATTATTATGTTCCTTAGTGTCTTGCAACTGAAACCCATCTGTATTATCAACTTTTTTGCAATCAATAGACAGCTGATTACCATGTAGGGTTTCGACCTTATTAACATCCTACACTTTCATAAATGTTTCCATTTCTAGTTTTGAAACATAATCTAATTTAAGTACCAAACCATCACTCATCTTCACACGGGAAACTTCAAAAGACAGTTTAGACAATTCATAAGATATTCAGTCATGCAAACTTTTCAAAGAATGAGCATTACTGTAATTTACTACAAAATTATCATTGGCGTCTAGCACATCAACATGAAGGTCTAATTTTTCATTAGTTTCTATATTTTAAAATTCACCATGGCTATCTTCATAACATTCAGATGGACTCACAACCTGATATGCATTGTTAGTTATTGGATAAGCTGATCTACTTGTAAATAATTTATCAAAACATTTCGTTTGTTCAGCTAACAATGCATCCTTATTACCATTTATACCAATGAATCCCTCATTTAAAGAAGACATACCCATTTCAATGAACCCCTCATTTAAAGAAGACATACCCATTTCAATGTTATGAACATAATAACAATCGATACTCAACATCACTCCTTTATTTCATCCTCTAATTGCTCCTCATTTATGTCTAATTTTTTTTCTACATTCACATACTCTGAAATTGGATGGTCCAAGGACTCTTCAAGATCTTTTAATACCTTAAAATTATAATCATATTGATTCTTTATCCATGTAATCATCAAAATGCACAATTAAATCAGTCAAGAAATAATATATACTATAAAGAATTTACTTGTCATTGTCACATTCACATGGAATGAACCTTTCTAACTCTTCCTCATATAAGACATTGTGAGTAGCAAAAAGGTAATCATCTTGATCTATATTGTGAGTTGAAGGTATACAAGAAAGTTCAATTTCATCGCAATCCATGCTGTTAGAATTCTCAAAACTAGAAACATTGTGGTCAAGATTTTGAGACTTTTTATTTATTTAGCAATGAACACACTATTTCATTATCCTTCATTTTTCTAAACATTCCATTCGATGAACATATTCCTAAACTATTTCCATCATATAGTTGTTGCTACATTTTTTATTTTCTTTCCCCGAGATAGATATTAATTTCATGAGTTGGTGTAATGTGGCACATATTTAGAATTGTATTTGCGTGGGTACAATTTTTATACATATACAACATATTAATTTATTGATCACAAACATTACCTACACTAACTTTAGGTACAACCTCATCTGCAAACACATTTTTTCCATTCACTTATACTGTATTAGTATTTAGCTCATTTCCAACAATAGAGCTATTGTTATCAGAATTTTGAGATTTGATGTTTCTTACACCATAAATATTATCACTCTCAATCATGCCTATCCAATCAAGTATATGAACATGACTATTTGGTTTTAAATCTTCAGGCCAAGCACTTGAACTTGATTCGCAAGTCTCACAAAATAAACTAACACATACAAATTCTTGAGGCTTGAAACCATCGTCTTAAAAATCTTCCAAACAAAGAAAATAGAACTGGTTCAAGAAAATACACTGATCTCCACTCTAGTCTTTACCCCTTTGTCTTTCTTTAATATGGGCAACCGCTGGTTCAAGATAATCTCTGCTAATGTTTAATGTTTTTAATGCATAGGAATAGTTCTCAAAATAGTGTCTAGAGAAGAAAGTGCAAGAACCAAATGTACACCATCATATCAATCAATTTATCTTATAAATTCTACACTCTAACTTCATTTTTCACTAAATAAGTTGATTACTGCTACAACATTCGATTTCCTCATTAAAACACTTCTTGTTGTTGCAGGTCGTGAGAACAATTACTGGTTCATTTTACATCTTGTAGGCACTTTGAAATTGTTACAAAAACATCTAAAATTGCTCCCAAGGTGTGAGAAAAGGTCCAAGCACCATTTGGAAGGCAAAAACAACAATTTGCACCCACTAATTAACCCAAAAACTGCCCATTAATCTTTTAAATATTTAAATTTGAAGGAACATCAACAAGAAAGAGATTACAACAAGAAAAGCTATAAGAAAATCAAATCTGATGGAGCTCTATCACAGGATAGCCACTCCAAAACAAATGTCAAAAAGCTACATTAGATTTTGGCATCCAAACCCATATTTCATGCCTGACATTATCTTCTCTTTGCTGCACTTGTACAAACTGAACAAATCTTCCTTTTGAATTCTCAACCCTCTCAACAAGCCTCTATGAAATGGCACCATTAATTGAGGAACAAAGAAAAAAAAATCAAAGCAGGAGATCTCCTTGATTTGCCCACAAGCTTATGAGTTTATATTTTCTTTGATTATCAGTTCAAGTGAAAGGCAATAGTTTTAATGATATACAACATTATTTAATGATATACAACATTATTTGTGCCTTCTATTTTTAAAATGGCCCCTACCTTTGGTTATGTGAAATCTTTAAAATGTATAGAATCTTTGCAAGAATCTATAATCATCAACACCATGTTTGCAAGAATCTCCCCCCTTGTCATTGATGGAAACATCCATCAACAACAAACACATGACACTCTCTGCACTACTCTGCAACAATTCAACAACTCCGCAAGAACTCAAAAACTATATGAATCTCTTAAAAAATCTCAAAACTCCCCCCCTTTGACATTAAGGACAAAGGTGGGCATAACTCCCCCCTAAGAAACTTACTCCTGCTCCCCCTATGAAGAAGCACCCAAACATTAGTCCAGATAAAAATATGTAAGTTGTTCACTGGACCAATGCACAACTAAATGTACACCAGTTCACACTAGGAAGGGGTAATACCACTAACTTTTGCCAGAGATACTCAAAAGTATCTTTACACAATGCCTTTGTGAAGATATCTGCAATCTACTCTTTTGTAGGTACATACTCAAGCTTTACTTCATTATCCAACGCCTTTTCTCTCAAGAAGTGATACCAAATGGATATGTTCTTTGTTCTGGAATGCTATACTGGATTCTTAGAAATGTTTATTGCACTAGCATTATCACACATAATAGAGATAGGTTCATAGAATGTTACACCAATATCCTTCAAAGTTTGCTTCATCCATAAAATATGTGTGCAACATGAAGATGTTGCAATATATTCTGCTTCAATTGTAGATAAAGAGACAAAATCCTACTTCTTACTTGACCAAAAAATTAACTGGAAGTCGAGAAATAATGCTCCACCACTTGTAATTTTCTTGTCATCAACACTTCCAGCCCAATCTGCATTAGTATAAGTTGTCAAGGAGAAATTGTTAGATAGTTCAAATAACCGGAAGACAACCGAGAGGGGGGGGGGGGGGGGGGGTGGGGTGGGTGAATAAGTTGTCACAAATTACATGAACCATTGCCAATTTTAATTTTAATACCGAAACCCAAAACATTAATATCAGAATAGTAGTTAAACCAATTAAGCATCACAGAATAAAAGCCATCCACATAACACCAAGATTTCTACGTGGAAAACCCGGTAAAGGGAAAAACCATGGTGGGAAGCCTACCCACAGTCAGATAATATTTTTGTAGTAAGTATGTGAATTACAATTGAGGGGCATGCACTTGCAGGAAGGCCAACCCACAAGTACAGTTTCGGTTAAGCTCAATACCGAAGGACTAAATCCTCTTACATAAACCCAATTCGATCTCCAATGATCAACCGACTTCTTTGCCTGAATGATATTATATTATTCGCACATTGCATTCCTTGACCATGACCTCTTACATTAACCATGATGATCTACAATGAGATCTTACATCTATTTATACAAAACCCTAGACCATAAATAATTAGGTCGGCCACCAGATAATAAACCGATTACATAATTACAAACCATGTCGGCCTTAGACCAAACAAATAATATCCAACTCATAAAACATCCCGAAAATACATCCATAGGTCCTATCCACACGTTACATTAAAGTCGATCCATAACCTAGATCAACTGGGACCAAGTATAGGTCCATACGTTACAACAATGATCTCCAACCGCCAATTCTCAAACATGATCACCAACAATATCCTGAAACTCCACCAGAAGCTGCACCAACACCACTTATGCAATTCATCAAAGATCTCCATCAGAAGCTTTGTCGATGAAACCCTCGTTGGAACTAGAAATCAATTTTCTAAGCAAGCAGGATAGCATCCGATCTCTAGACCAAGACCAACTGACCAAATATGAGTATAAATATCATGAACAAGCCAATTCCATCACCAGACTATACCGGAGCCTACCAGATCATGCCAAAACCCAGTTAATTATAAATCACTCAACCTACCAGGACCAGAAGGGTGTCGATAATGCATCCAAATAGCTAGTGTTGACATCAATGACAAAACATCAATGCAACACATAATCAATTCCACCAAATGGCTAACAATCTTTCCCTTTGGCATTGATAGCAACACTAGATGTGAAAAACATCTAAGTACCAAGAAATGCCAAACAAGTCTCCCCCTATGGAAGATAGCCAACAAAATCCCACATATAGCTCTGAATATCACTCCCTTTTTCACTTTCTTTTTCACATCAATATCACTCCCCCCTTGACATCAATGCCAAAATTCTGACAGAAATATCAAAGCAAAAACATAAGCCTCTGAATCACAAAGTTGACTACTCCCCTTGAGCAGTAGCATCCCACATCAGTGCTGAAATGAATAGTATCTCTGATAATACATGCTAGACTGATGCCAAACCGCATCAATCAAGTCTCTACCGGAGGGGCAAAAACTCTCAATCCGTCTCTCAGGTACTCAAATGATTCCTTGGACAAAGGTTTAGTAAAAATATCTGCAATCTACTCTTTAGTGTTCACGTAAACCAGTCTAACTTCATTTGCTTCCACCTTCTCCTTCAAAAAGTTATACTTGATAGATATGTGCTTTATTTTAGAATGAAATACCAGATTCTTTGATATATCAATAGCAACAGAGTTATCATAGTGAATAACTACTGGTGCATCACAATCCACCTTTATATCTTTCAACATTTGCTTTATCCATAAAACTTGTGTACAATTAGTAGCATCAACATCATACTCAGCTTCAACAGTAGAAAAATAAGTACATGACTATTTCTTATTGATCCATGAAACCATTTTCTTTCCAAGAAAGAAAGCTCCACGGGAAGTACTTTTCAAGTCATCAACATCTCCAGCCCAATCAGCATCTATATATACACATAAAGTAAAGTTATCATCCTTAGGGTACCACAAGCCATATTCTGATGTACCTTGCAAGTATTTAAAAATCCTTTCCACCGTCATCTCATGATTTTCTCTAGGATCACTCTGAAATCTTGAAACAATACAAACAACATTCATAATGTCAGACCTAGTCTGAGTCAAATAAAGCAGACCTCCAATCATAGATTTGTATCTTGTAGGATTTACTAGTGCAGAAATATCTTTTCTTGTCAATTTCTCACTTCTAACCATAGGAGTACTTACCAGCTTAGAATCTCCCATACCAAATTTCCTCAAAAATTCCTTAGCATATTTAGTTTGACAGATGAAAATACCTTTGTTAGTCTAAGTAATCTGCAAAACTAAGAAAAATTTCATCTCACCAGTCATAGACATCTCAAATTCTTTCTCCATATTCTTAGAAAGTTCTATGCATAACTTATCTTCACCTCCAAAAATAATGTCATCAACAAATACTTCAATAATCAGTATATCATCATCAGTGATCTTATAATATAAATTACTGTCAGCATTGCCTTTAATAAAACCAAGATTCAAAATATATTTATCCAACCTTGCATACCAAGCTCTAGGTGCTTGCTTCAATCCATATAAAGCTTTCCATAACCTGCAAACCATATCTATATCATCTAATAGTGAAAAACCATCAAGTTGCTCAATATAAACTTCCTCATCAAGATCCCCATTCAAGAATACACATTTAACATCCATCTGATAAACCTTGTAGTTTTTATAAGCAGCATAGGCAAAAAATTATCTCACAGCTTCAATCCTAGCTACAGGTGCAAAACTCTCTCCATAATCAATTCCTTCTTTTTGAGAATATCCTTTACAAACTAATCTAGCCTTATTCCTTATAACTTGACCATCCACATTCAATTTATTCCTAAAAACCCATTTAGTTCCAATAACATTCTTATTTTTAGGTCGGGTAACCAAGGACCATGTGTTATTGTTCTCAATCTGATCTAATTCTTCTTCCATAGCTTTCAACCAATGTTCATCTTTACATGCCTCAATTACTGATACCGGTTCAACTTGTGAAATTAAACATACCTCATTAGTTGTCATTCTTCTTCTTGTCATCACTCCATTGCTCTTATGCCCAATGATTTGATCTTCTGAATGATTCAATCTTACATACCTAAGAGTCTTCTGACTTTCTATTCCTCTTCCCTATTCTTCAGTTACTATAGAATTATCTGATGTTGCCAGAGTAATTGGTTCAACTCTCTTTTTTGGTAAAGGTGCTACCGGTTCAGATATAATCATTTTCACTGCCGGTTCCTTCTCATAAACTCTGATTTGACTTCTGTTCAGCTCATCTACTTTGACATTAGCGCTCTCCACAATTCTCTGCAATCTCTTGTTATAACATCTATATGCTTTTCTTTCATTAGAATAACCAAGAAATATGCCTTCATCACAACTAGGATCAATTTTCCCAATAATATCATCTCTCCTAATATAACATTTACTACCAAAAATTTTGAAATACTTAACTGTAGGCGTATTGCCAAACCATAATTCATAAGGTGTCTTACCGATTTCTCCTTTGATATGTACTCTGTTGAATGTATAAACCGTTGTGCTCACTGCTTCTCTCCAATAAATATGAGGTAGACTAGTTTCCATCATCATTGTTCTAGCAGCATCCAAGATAGTTTTGTTCTTTCTTTCCACAATTCCATTCTGCTGAGGTGTCTGGGGAGTAGAAAAATGTCTTCTTATACCATGCTTGTCACAAAAGTTATTAAACTCACCTGATGTGATTTCACCACCATGATCTGATCTCAAACATTTAATCTTCAATCCTGTCTTAGTTTCCACTTTAGCCTTAAATATTTTAAACTTTTCAAATGCTTCATATTTTTCTCTCAGAAAAGTAACCCACATCATTCTAGAATAATCATCAATGATTAGCATGAAATATATGTCACCATGAAAACTTTTAACTCTAGCAGAGCCACACAAATCAAATATGAATAAGATCAAGAACATCATTTGATTTATCTTGTATACTCCTAAAAGAGGTTCTCACCTATTTACCTATTTGACATTCTTTACATACCGGATTATAGGGCTTCATAATCTTGGGTATATCCCTAAATGCCTTAGTTGAACTGATCTTCACAATGCAATCAAAAAATTTACATGACACAACCTTTTATGCCATAGCCAACTCTCATCTATCTGTGTAATCAAACATATCTTCTCACCGAAGTTTAAGTGAAATATATTACCTTTTGTTTGTGTACCGGTTGCAATCTCCAAGCCAGATCTGTTAGTGATTTTGCATTTGCCATCCTTGAATTGTAATTGAAATCCCTTATCTACCAATTGTCTTACACTCAAAAGATTATGTCTCAAACCTTCAAGATAATAAACATTGTTAGTATTGTTCTTACCATCCAATGATATAGTTCATTTTTCTTTGATCATACATGCCTTGTCATCTCCAAATCTAACTAGACCACCATCAAATTCTTGCAAAGATAGAAACTTCACTTTATCTCCAGTCATATGATGTGAACAACCACTGTCAATTACCCATTCATCCCTGTCTTCAATTTTAGCAGCAAGTGCCTTCTCTTCAGGTACATTCTCTTCCAGTGCTGGATCATCTTCCTTGATAGCCATGAACACCCATTCCTTCCCATTACCGGATCCACTAGTAGAGTCTTTTTTTGGTTCATCATTTGAATCAGTAATGCCTTTCTCATTTGCTATGTAGCATGATTTGTCTCTATTTTTCTTATATTTATATTTTTTTTGATATCTAGGGTTAGGCTTAAATGAACTTCTAACTCTTTCTTCAAATATTGAATTCCTTTCAGGACATCTAGATGCAAAATGTTCAATCTTATTACATGCAAAACATTTAAAAGGTGCTTTTCCTTCATACTTACTTCCTACCGGTCCTTTAGGTACTCTTCTAGAAAATAGTGCTTCAAGTTTCTCAAACTCATCATCTTCTCTTTTCATATCTTCCAACTCCTTTGCATATAAAGCTTTCCAGTCTTGCTTACCAGTTGCAGATATAGATGCATGAAAAGCATGTTCAGTTTTCACAGCTCCAGAAGGTCCAAATTCCTCAAGGTCAAAAGCAGATAGTTTCCCAACCAATGTATCTCTGTTGATAGATGTATTAGCCATTGTTCTCAACTCATTAATAGCAATAGCCTTAATTTTGTAAGTTGATGGTAGGGCTTTTAGGACTTTAGAAATAATTTCATCTTCGCTTAGAGTTCCACCACAACATTGAATTCCCATAACAATCTCATTTACCATTTCCATGAATGTAGTAATCCTTTCATCTTCTTCCATCTTCAGATTTTCATATCTCACCTGGTAACCATCAATTTTAGCAATCTTCACATTTTTAAAAAGAATTAACCCTATCTCTTAGTGACAAAGTGACTCATTATTAGAGCATGGCCCCTATTTGGAACTTGCAATAGCTCCATTTGTTGTGCTTGAAGTGGCTCCTCTTGCATCTTCTCCACCATCCCTAAATGATGTTTAGCAATAATTGGAGGCAGATGATTTGATTGAATAGCTTCATTCATCTTGTAGATTCTCTTTTGTGTGTTTGCTTGTTTGTAATGTGCTTCCCATGTGTTGTGCTACTAGATATGTTTTATGTTATGTTAGGTTCTCTTTGGATGACCCTTCTTAATTTGTTGGTAGAAGGTAATAAAGAGGCCAAATTTGTTGTGACATTTTTCTATTTGTATCTCAATTATTCTATATGTTGTGCCTTGTGTTGTTTACTTGGGGTGATGCAAAGCATTGAGATCTCTTTTTGGTCTCTTCCATGTTGACTCAAAAAGACACCTATGCTCTTCTTCCATTGTGTTCGCAATTCCATTACCTTTGGAGGATGAGGTCAATTCAATAGAAATATCCTTGGTATACATTTTTATCATAATAGCATATTGACCCCAGAGTTAGTGGATCCCTTATGTGCTTTTTCCTACATGTTTTGTGACCATTATCCTTTTATTTGTTCGTTCTTGGGGGGCATCTCATTATGGTAACATTCTTGTCTATTTGGATGCATGCTACCTTAAAGCAATTTCTATCTATAAGGTGTATGCAATTGTCCTAACATGGGGTCATACACTCCGTTCAATGTTACACTTTATGCACACACCATAACATGTTTTTGATACTCAAGTTACTTTGAAAATTGAGCCTTTTTCTTTGCAATTTGGTACTTTTTTTTTCATGAATCATAGAAAGTAAATATTACTAGGCTAGTACAATCATGCTCTCTCTCTCTCTCTCTCTCTCTCTCTCTCTCTCTCTCTCTCTCTCTCTCTCTCTCTCTCTCTCTCTCTCTCTCTCATGTGTTGTCCCTTTTATCTTGATATTTTAGTAGTAAAATCCTAAAGTCCCTGGGGGCATGGTGTGTCTTGTCTCTTTGATATCTTGGTGAAAGTTTTGCAATGCAACATTGTATTTTACCTCAAGTATGCTTAGTCTCATACTCTCGCTAAAGTGGAGGCTAAATATAGCATTGTAAATTGTATCCACATATAATCTCATCCTCACCTAGACCTCACCTTGGTACTTCGGCTTTCAATGCTTGATGCCTATTCTAATTTTGCTCACACCACCTAGAATCCTTCTTTTTCACCTTCTTCCTTGCCTTTCCTCACGGGGGCTTCACTTAGTGAACCTAGGTTATATCATGTGTGTTCATGGCATACTAAAGAACCCCCTATTTTCAAAAAATATTTCCCTAAACTCCTTTTTTCTCACCCCCTCCAAGTACACAACCTAAATTAAAACCCCCTGTTTTCCCCATATATTGCATTTTTTCATAGCTCGAATTAAAAACCTCCTATTTTCACCAGATAGGCAATATTTTGATCTCATTTTTTGTGACATTAAACCCCCCAATATGAATGCACGTGATATAATATTGCCTAGCCAGTGAAGCTCCCGTGCCTTTCCTCCAAGCTCGAGTCTTGATTGATAGGACTAGGGCACTAGGTGCCTTGGTCATCTCAATTAGGGCTTATTTTGGGTCCCCACAATGGTCATCTCAAAAGAGAGAAATTTCATCTCATGTTGGCTTACTCTGTAAATTTAGTTAATTTTGAAGTAGTCAAGTTTAAAAGGAGGTCTACCCCTCCCATTTGGAACCTAACCAGAATCAAGATCTCAATTACACTCGAGAAAATTCAAGTGAGCAAGTAATCGGTCATTCATCAAGCATTGGAGTAGAAGTGAAGTCAAGTTTATGCATTCAAGATGGCATCCATGATCAACCTTCTTTGAAGACATTCTACATGAAACCCTAAAACCTTTGCATGGGGATAAACACACAACTTCATCAAGGTAAATTTCACTTACAAGCATTTTTATTATAGATTTGGCCTTTCTCTCAAAAGGAAAGCATTCAGCAGTAATTTCCATTTTAATTCCTAAACTGGGGTTTAACTTAAGGTAAACCCTTATCCCCAACATATTACCCTGTTTTCCACTGCACAAGAAACAAGTTCAGGAGTTGTACTTCAGGATTTCGACAGAGTTGACAGTGACGAACAGGTTCAACTTTTTGTTGGCATAAGACACTATTCTGGTGATGCTTTGGTGAAGATTGATGATGTCTAGTGCATGCGATTTCTTAGGATTTTTAATTGATGGAAACTCGGCTTATTGATCTTATCCAGCATGGAGTTTGGAATATCTAGATGTCTTGAGTAAGTTTTGGCATAAGTCTGTCGATGATAATCAGTGTACAATGTTGGTGAAAATTTCTCTTTTTTGGTGATGTGTTTTTGGCTTCAGTGATATGAGTTAAGTTGATTAGGTATGAGAAGTAGATTATCACACAATTCTATCCTCTGGTGTTGTCTCTTAAGCATGTTAGAAGGTCCGGTATCCGGTAGAGCAATTAAATAGGGTTATCTTCATTATTGATGGTGTAACGTGTGGACATGATTCTTTGAGGTGATTTTGGTGGTTGTTGGTAAGTTAGAGGTAATGGGATCGACTTATGGGAAGTGTGTGATCATATCCTTTGGATCTGGAATATGGTCTTGTGAAGATTTGAGTCGGCTTGAAGCTACACATTTCATATTCTGATAGTTTGAGAAGTCGACTTGTGAGAGATCAATTTTGTTAGTGCGGATATATAAGATCGACTTGGTTAATGCTTTTGGGAGATGATATGACACGAGAGATGATTTTGGGAGTGATTGAGCACAATTTCATGTGTGCACCTTGAGTTTTGTTGATTCGATAATTAGTAGCAGAGCAGTTTATCAGAACAGTACAATGGATCATTTTGTGCCTAACCGGAACTGTTATTTGGCATAATCAGATGCTTTTCTTCAGTTCATTACTCATTGTAATCATTTTGTATTATCATGTAAGGCAATGATCCTTCCTCCAAGTTGTAGCCCTTTTGTAATTGAGTAGTGAGCTCTAGGCAGTGTACCTGAATGCATGTGCATTCCCCTCATGTAATATTGTTTTACTGCTGGTCATAGTATACTAATATTGTGGGTACTCAATCCCACCATGGTTTTTCCCTATAATATTGGTGTTATGGTTATGTGCTTGATTTCTTTGTGTTTCTGCATTTCAGTTTCTTACTTGTGCATCTGGTGGATAAAGAATTAGATTAACAAATTTGTAAATACCGGAACACTGATTCACCCCCCCCCCCCCCCCCCCACCCTCTCAGTGTTCATTGATTCCAACACTTTCAACGAAGCAAAATTTGGAGGACCAGGGTGAATCTGCACTACCTAGTCTCAAAAAATTAGGTTGAACATGTGGGAATAGGTTCTAAACATATTATTTTTACCAAATCTTAGTTTGTGGCTCCATGGAATATTTCTAGTAGTCCGTCTATTAATTTTTTAACTGATCAATCAATTATGTCTATCTCCCTCATGCAATTAGTTAACTTATAATTATCTCAATCTAATATTGTTTAATAGAAATATAATAATAATAATAATAATAATTTGATACTAAATTTTTTTCTCTTATAAAGAGTTCAATGAAAATATAAAAATATAAAAATATAAAAATAAGAATATATTAAAACATAATAATATAATCATATCTTAATAATAATTTAATATTAATTACAATATAATAATATAATAATTTTTTGCCCATTAAGGGGCCTAGTTGGGTTAATTCAGTTTTGAAAGACCCAATTGAGGTTGCCTGGGAAAAACCAATGGAGAGATGGTCAAAAATTAACTTTGACGAAGCGTCTAAAGGGAAGCATGGGTCATCGGGAGAGGGTTTCATTGTTCAAGATTGGAAAGGGGATGTGTTAGCATTGGAAGCAAAGAAATTGGATAATGGCACAAACAATGTAGCAGATGCTTTAGTAGCATTGATGACTATTAGGTTTAGTAGGAAGTTGTGGGCTTTGAAAATTCATTCAGAAGGTGACTCCTTAATTATCATCTAGAAAATTATGAAGGGGAGTATTGATGCATGGCATTTACAAAATCCAATTGCCAAAATAATGGAAGAATTAGCCTTTTTCAAAGATTTCTGTATAACCCATGTTAGGAGATCCGAGAACATGGAAGCAGACACTTTATTGAAATGGGCCTTAACGTTCAAAGAGGTTGGCGAACTAAAGATTGAAGACTTTAGACAAATTTATATAGAGTAGTTTGGTGAGTGATCGGGGGTGATAGCTCATAGTCATTAATGGGTGCACTTGTTTGACAGGTTTTAATTAATGCACTATCCAAAGAAGTGTTGTGAGGAAGGGCAACAAAATGAAGTGGACACTGCATTTATGGCGAAATGAAGTGGACACTGCATTTATGGCGAAATGTAGTGGCAGTTATTGTTTATGAATGTGTGCCTTCACATCTATAGGGACCACACGACCAAAGCAACATTGTCCCTGGTAAATGTCACTCCTTCTAGGGGCTTGGTTTCTTTCCTTACTGCCTCAAGCACTAAGGCATCTGCTATGTCCCACTCAGGAAGAATTAGCACACCAGCTTTTGCTACCATTTCTCTCCCCTTTTCAGGAGTAATGGTTTTAAACTCTGTTATCATTTCTTGTTTTATTTCTTCTTCCAATGCAACCACATCTTTGTGGGGCTGCTCATTCTTCTTCTTCTCACATCTTTCCTTGAATTTTTTAATGTTTTGCCTCCAAATAAATTGCATAAAGGATCCTATTGTAACAAAGTTATTATCAGCCAGGAACTCATCACTGGCTTGTTTAATGGCAGGGTCTAGCTCCTTTCCTTTAAACTCATTTACAGTCAAGTTCATCTCAACACTCGGTGGCTCTTCAGGCATTCCCTCTTGTGTTTCCTCATAAGTGTAGGCAATCTCCCCGAGACTCCCTAGCTGCAACAACTGCTCAGCCACTACATGTTCATCTCCCACATGTATTGGGGATTTGGATGGAGAGTATAAAGGTTCACCTGCTTGCACCTCTTTTCCCACCCTTTGCCTTTTAGGGGAGTCTTAGATGTCAATCACATCTTCTATTGGTCTTTTCCCTTTTGAAGTGGAAGGCTCACCTCTAATTGGCACTAGCACATTGTACTTTGGCCTCTTGTGCATCACGTATTCACCAGGAGGGATGGCCTTGGCAAAGGCTGGTTTGGCTAAAACCAACTTATCCTTTTCAGGATCACAACTTCCCTCTTCTCCTTTAAGGTTTGCATTAAGTCTTCAAAATAAAGAATCAAGAATTTAGTTTTTTCCTCAAAGGGAGTAAAACTAGACAAAGGGTCATAACCAATATCAAATTGGTGAATAAAATCAAGAGCCTTTTTATATGCTATCCATTTCTCTTTCCTCAATTCCTTCTCATCTAGATTGAATTCATTTCTGATCAAATCCTCAGGAAAATGGAACTGATGTGGTCTGCCTTTACATATGGCTCTTTTCCTGAACATGCCATTAAAGAAATCTTCAGGGTCAGCGAACCTTGACACTGCAGTAGACAACCTGTAGGGTTGAAAGAAATCATCAAAATGCTTCCAACCATCCTTGGTAATTACAAACTGATGTGCAATGGTGATAGTTGGAAAAATGGTCCCTTTCCCCTGTTCATTTTAAAGAAGCCTTCAAGCAGGTGTGGAGTAGGGTGATGACATTATGGAAACAAAGAAACCATGGAGGCAAATTTTACATTGAAGACACACAACAGTTGTGGCCTTTCTTTGGTGATGTGTCAGAAAGAAGACTGAGAGGAATGTTTTTATTTAATGTTGAAAGACTGATCAAATGTGTGCAGTTAATTTCTGGGTAAGGTGTTTGGCAATCTAAGACATAGATATAGAACGAACATGGATGTTTATTCTTTAATTATGACATGGGGACTGGATTTGGGCAAGTCGGAGGAAATGGTGAAGAAGGTAATGGAATCAATTGTGAACAGAGATTACCTGGACAGAATGGATTCAATCTTTGAGTAGGCGATACCGGGGGTAGGGTTTGATGTCCGTGAAGGAATTTAAAATGTAGAACATGAACATATTGGGAAATCCATTCCCTTTGTTCGTTGGCTGGAGGGGTGTTGCAAAACACGTCGTAGAGCAGAGGCCAAACATGGTTGGGAAGCCTTAAAGGTTTTTATGCAATTAATCGAAATTGAAGCGATGATTCAACAGGCTAAGGCAGAAGTGGAACCCTTGGAGGGCAAAGTGCTATGACTACAAAAGAGGAAGAGAGCGAGTAGGCAGGTGGAAGTTGTGGACTTGGGGAGCTCGCATGTTGGATGCAATTAACTTGCAATGAAACTCAAAGTTTTTTAGGTTGGTTTGTATTTACGTTTTTGGGTTTATCCATACTATGATGTACTTTTTTTTAATTGAATATATTAAAATCTTATTACCAAGCTATATATATATATATATATATATATATATATATATATATATATATATATATATATATATATATATATATATATATATATATATATATATATATATATATATATATATATATATATATATATATATATATATAAAGTGGAATAATGAACAAATATGATATCTTTTATTGTACTTTACCTAAATTCCTTTAAAGATAGGTATGTTAGTTTTATTTTAGTTTAGAATTATTTTTTTATTTTAGTTTAGTTTAGTTTATAATAATTAATTGCATAGTTGCATTGTTATGATTTGATTTAATAAAATAAAATAGAGGTTAAACAACAATATATATTAACTTGAAATTTGGTATAAATTTATGACGAAACATGTCCAATTGAAATTTGGAAAATACTAACAAAACTTTAAATTTGTTTAACAATGAAAATAAATTTTTCTAATGAAACTTCACTTAAATATAATCCATCAACTAATAATTTAAAAATAATATTTTTACGTAAATATATTTCAAATATCTATAATGATTTAATTAACATATTGATAATATAACTATAAATTTTAGAAATTACAAAAATTATATTTATCTTGAAATAAATATAATAAACCATAACCTCATAGTAGCCTAGTTTTGCAAACGCTTCAATTATATTAATCTAAGTTGATTAAAAGAATATCTACAATTATACAAATTTCACTCTAAATTAATTAAAAAATAATTTAAATTGATGACATAATATATTAAATAAAATATCCTCCATTTAATATATGTAATAAATTTGATAGAACTACTCAAAATTAATTCTCCATATTTTTAAAATAAAAGCATTCAAGATATATATACTAATATTAAATAATTAACAATTATAACTAATACATTTAGAAAATATTCATATCAAAAAGTTGTTTATAAAATAAAAATATTTTTTTTTTTATTAGTTCATATTACAATATATGAAACAATTAGAAAAATTTCATTCACTAAAAATTAAAATAATATAATAATACAATAAATTGTTAAGTAAAATAATAAACAAATATGAGATCAAAATTAATGCATTTCCTCCCCATCGACAAGTTGTGTTGAATTTAAATTGAAAAAGGGAAGGGGGCACAATAAAGATAAAGAAAAACAGGCAACAGAGAGTAAGAAGAAAAAAGCTCTAAATTTGGCGGATGGAGACCGTACCAAATGAGGCCGCTATCTTTGACTCCAATATTTTTTTTATTATTCATTCTCAACTGGCAATGCTATTATTCCTGACTTGTGACGAAAGCTACAGCTTGCTTTTACTGCTTATTTTAGAAAAGTCTGTCGGCCTCATAATTATGGAGAACATGGTCTGTCTATAATTGTGGATTCTACCAAATTTAGGGAAAAGATTTTTAATGCCTGGAATTCCGTTTTTTTCATTTTGGATCGTATATGACAATTTAAAAGATCATAAAGTTGTTTCATTAGGATAAAGAGAGTTAAAATGTTGATCATAGATCAGGGAGTAGTGTGATCTCAAATGTTGATTCAAAAATCTATACACAATTTAATTCAGAAACAATTTTATTATCTGTTATCTTTACCACACTATTATATATATATACTTTAAATTATTAATACAGTCAAATTTTATATTAATAACAGAATATAATATTCTAATTTATTATATTATTATATTTTATTTTTATAATATTTATTATTAAAAATATAAATTAATTTAAAATATTTTCAAAAGATAAAATATAATTGTTTTTAAATTTTAAAATAAGTAAACGTAAATTTATAGAATAGTTTTTTATTTTTTATAAGAATTTCATTAATTAAATTTTTAAAATATTTTTTAATAGAATTAACTTAGATATATATTTAAAATCTTGTTATAATAAATAAAATTTAAATTTTTTATTTATTATTAATAATTAATAGTTAATTATCATTTAATATTAATATGTAAAAATATACTGGTATAGATATCTTAAATACATCTAATGTTGAGAGATATCAATTGGAACTATTTTATTTAGCTTAAAAAATTTATTTTTACAATTTTTTTCTTCCCTAATACAAACTTTTAATTCTAATTTTTCAAATTCTATTAAATATTTCTACTTTTTTATATTTAAAGTTTAAACTCCTTATCAAATTATTTATAAAAAAAATAAAACTATAAAATATATTTAGTATTTCAATTGATTATTTGTAATACTATGTTTATATTTAATATTAATATTTTGACATGTAAATGATTGTCAAATTTAAGCTAAATGATAATTGTTAACATTAACACACTCACACCATTACACTCAACCCCTTGTTGCTATTGTATACCTATCTTTAGAGATATATAGGTAAAGTACACCAAAAGATATCATATTTGTTCATCATTCTAGTTAAAAAATAGTTATATTATTATATTATAATTAATATTATATTAATATAATATTATAATATTGCAATCAATATTCAATTATTATTAAGATATTACTAATTTTTATATTTTTATATTTCTATTAAACTTTTCACCAAGAAAACAAATCTATTAAGACTAATTATTATTATAATATTATCATATCCTTATATTATTATTATAATAATATTATCATATCTTTATATAATTATTATAATAATATTAGATTATATTATTATTAGCATATCCTTATATTATTATAATAATAATAATATTAGATTGACATAATTAAGAAGTTAACTATTATTATTATTATTAGTATGATGGAGATGGATATAATTGATTAATAATTAAAGTGAGAGTGAGTGGTAGTTGATATCATTTGATAAAATACATTATCTTTATAATAAGATACACAAATTCCTTTTTATTTTAAATTGATTTTCTTGTTAAAAATAATTTTCACATGTATTTTACTTAATTTATTAGAACTAAAACATATACCTAAAAAATATAATTAATAGATTACAAACATTGTTAAAATTAATTGAACTGTCAAAATTTATTAATAATAGAATATAGTATTCTAATTTATAATATTATTATATTTTATTTTATAATATTTTTTTATTAAAAATATAAATTAATTTAAAATATTTTGGAAAGATAAAATAAAATTGGTTTTAAATTTTAAAATATTTAACTATGAGTTTTTAAAATAGTTTATATTATTTATAAGAATTTAGAAATTCATTAATTAAATTTTTAAAATACTTTTTAATAAAATTGTCTTGTATATGTATTTAGAATTTTGTCTTAATAAATAAAATTTAAGATTTTATATTTATTATTATTAATTATTTATTGATTATCATTTAATAATAATATGTAAAAATACATTTTATATATATATATATATATATATATATATATATATATATATATATATATATATATATATATATATAATCTTTTTAAAATAGAATATAATTGTAAATATGATTATGTTGAATTTTTTTGGTATGAATTTAGAAACTTAGTATATTTAAGATTTTTCATATATTATGTACATTTTATTGTTGCATTTTTTAAAATTATAATTTTTATTAAAATATAATTAGTAAATTTAAATTATATAATAATATATTTTAAAATAATAACTACAATATTTACATTACTTTATTAAAGATATATTTTTTTCTTATTTAATTTGCATGATTGATAAAATTGATCAAAATATTTAAATATAAAATAATTAATATAAAATTATTCATAAATTAAATACTTTTCTTAAAATGTCAAATGAAAGACATTAAAATGACCAAATTGTCATAAAAAAAAATATTCGACAAGTAGGGGTGATCATCAAATTCTACCTATGGACAATACTAAATATTAAAGAAAAAGGGGGAGATCAAATTGTTTCTAGCAAGAGGAATTAAACATTGAAAGATAATGTATGAATTTAAGTGACTTTTTGCTCCTTGTCAACACATTCCCCTCTCCATTGTGGTAAGTGGGATGTGTCATTGAGGTTATAGGCTTATAGATTTTATATTTTGTTAAATTTGAAACAATTTGATTTCATTTCTAAGTGTTAATTGGTGGTCTAAAGATGTGGTGAAGAAGCAATTTTACAAGGCAAATAGGTAAATAATTGCAACACTAACATATTAAATAAGTTGCGCAACAAATGTGCAATAATATGCAAGAAAGTGAATATATATATATATATATATATATATATATATATATATATATATATATATATATATATATATATATATATATATATATATATATATATATATATATATATATATATATATTACTAGTTTAATGAATTCATATGATATGACAAAAAAAAGACAAAATAATACATAAGACAAAAAATATAGTGTTTGACATAATAAAATGAAGTAGGCGCAAACCATAATACTTTCTAACACAATGAACAAATATGATGAATTCCTCTAAATATATTGTTATAAAAAGAGTTATGTATCTTCTTGCAAAAAATTCAAGTAAATATGTAAGAGCAGATGGTGTTAAATAAAAAATGAAAAATAATATCTAATATAGAGAATGTTTTAAGGGATCAAAGGAAAACTCTAGGTTGACAAGGAGAGGCTTAAAATAATTGTAGGAGAGTCTACATTGATATCAAATAGATATATATATATATATATATATATATATATATATAAACAACAACAACAACTTATCTAGAGAAGGGGAAATATTATTATGCACATATTGACAAGGGCAAGTGGTAATAGTCTACAAAACATATAATAACCCAAAATATACTCCATGAAATAGAAGCTATGATGATGGAAATGCAAATGATTAAAAGTAAAAATAGCATTAAAGGGATAGAATCTAGCAAGAAAAAATAAAAGTTGGACAAAAAGTGTGTGATGGTGAAAAATATTAGGTTTTTCACCATTAGAGGAGAGAAGACCACTAATATTTTAGACTTAGGGACCATTACATTAAAAGAGGCATGAACCTAATAGATCTAGCCTCAAACCAGTAAGGAAAGGGTTGACAATTCTTTTTAGATTCACTTTGGGGAAGGTCCTCTTTAAATTGAATTGTAAAAATGTTGAAATTAGGGTCAATATGCTAGAGTTAAAGTGAAAACACATGAACAATGAGCTATAGTCATCGGATCAAGCCACAAACCTATATCTGAGCATTGTAAGGGTGTTCAAATATGTTGTTGGCACAATATTGTCATTGATGTCAATGGTAGGAGGACAAAGATGCAAAGATGATATGTGCCATAGAGAGCAACACAAAAAGCAAGTGTTGTTGTAGAAATGTATAACACACAGGTTAATAGTTGCAGATAGGTGAAGCCCATAACACACAGGTTATCATTGTGCAAGGAGTATTAGTTGCAATCATTCATAACATGTCGTGTTATGCTACACAAATGTTGCAAGTGGTAGAAAACATGTGTTGCCGTAGAAAATGTGAAATGAAATGTAGTACAGAGGGGTACACAAGGCGGTTTCATGTTCTACAGGTATCCCATAGTGTGTTTGATCCATCATCATTGATGTGTGCAAGTTATAGAATTCAAAAATGTCAAAAATCCCTTGGTTCTATAGTTTTCGGTGAGACATTGCTTTTTGGCACAATCGATTTTTCCTTTCATTAGCCCTTGTATGTTGTGTCAACATCCTTCTTGTTGCGGGATGTCTTCTTTCTGTTTGGGAAACATGGTGTATTTCAATGTGAGTTTGCCTTTCGGCAAGACTCATTTTATGCTCAGGCGGCCCTTTGATGTCTTGCCAATGCAGTTTGTTTTTGGCATGACTTGGTGTTTCGGTGACAAATTTTTCACCCCTTATTGGCCTATCACATCCAAATGGAAAAGAAGTTTTTTTTGTTTTCATGTCGAGTTTCGACCAGCCTCTAACCCTCGATAGTTGAGCTCATGTTGTCTGAGTGTTTGTTGTTGATTGAACCCTTCAGGCTGCGTTGTGATCATATGGGACCCTCCTTCTTTGGGCTTGGATGTGCCATGTGCTGGTCGTCTGATGTATCTCTCAAACTATGTTGGTCTCGTTGTTAAAGTGACTCTTATCGGAGTATTGCTTCAAACTTGAAAAGTTGAAGTCCTTTTGCTCTCACTTCTAACTTCTGGCCGATCTTCGACCCCCGATTGTCGGGCCCACTCTGTCTGAAGTGTCTGCAGATGTCCAACTAGCTTGCATTTATTGGTCTATGAATATGAAGTGTTCACGCGGGGCCCATGGTAAAATGCCTCTTATTGGCATATTGGATCTAACTAAAGAAATATATATAAGCATATCATTTTAGCTTCTAAGTTGCTAAGTTAGAATTTTTCCCGATCTCCCGATCTCTTGCTTGACCCACTTCATGGTCTCCACTTGGCAAAAATTCATTGACCTGCTCAAGTTGAGTTGGTTGCATGCATGCAAAATAATTTAGCCATTTCATGACTAGATGGTTCAAAAGGTGATTGTGATGTGCAAAACTGTGAAATGTGAATGGTAACCGCAGGGAGAAAGTGTTTGTCATCTCTGGCTTTCTTTTCGGTGTGACATGGCATTTCTCCATGACCCAAAGTGCTTCCTTGTATAACTTTCAAGCTATAATGACATGGAGTTTTCGATGTGACATGTAAATTGTCACATCAATAAAGGCTAAATGCAGGATCTTTTTTAGTGTTACTTGTGGTTTGTCTTGCTGACACCGTTTTGCTTTTTGGTGTGACAGTCAACTTCAATATGACTCTAAAAGACCTCTGTAGACTTTGTCAAGCTATAGCAACAAAGTCTTTGATTAGTGTGACCAAGAGAACTCTCAGCGATAAAACCCTGAGTGTTGTTTTGATGGACAAAGATGTTTTTGATGCCACATCTACAACTCGATAAACACAAAGATCCATGTGATGGTTGACTGATGTTGACTGGGCAACTTGGACAATATTTATTAAGACAAGTGGCTTCCATGTTGTCGAAGGATGAATCACAGATGCAGAAGTTAGTGATTACAGAGTTTGTGCATTCAAATGAGGCAATTGTCGAGAAAACTAGTGTAAGAGGATGGAGATGCATCAATGGCGAATCTATTGCAGACAGGTGTGTGGCTCGAGAGGATTTTTAGGAAGATCTGTCAGGAAGATAGAGATTACTAATTTTAGTTTTTTGAGTACAGTGGCAGTTGAGGTTGCTAAGCTGATAGGCATATCAGATTGTGTGGAAATTTTTTTGGAAGCTCAAGAAGACTATTTTGAAATTCTTGTTGGCAGGAAGATCTGTGTGTGCCCGAGATAGAAAGTAGTAAAAAGATTGTAGAGGTTACTAAAAATAGAATAAAGGCAACATTAAATGTGGACAACTACCAGATTGGAATGAAAAGACAAGGTAGATCATTCAGTGGCTTGAGAAGATTTTGTTTTATCTTTTTTATTTTGAGGAAAAATCATTTTTGTTGAATGTAGCTGACCACTGAGGAAGAGAGAGTGTGTTGCAAGTGTGAATGTGTAGAAGCTCTACAAGTACACATGTTATAGAATAGAGAGAAGAGAAGAGGGAAACAGGTGCACATAACATGACGTCTAAGAAATCAATAACAATGTAGAGAAGATTGCATGCAGAGTAATCACAAGGTGAAGAGGGGATAAGTGGGAGCAGAGAGCCTAAGTAGAGAGCAGATAGAGAAGAGCACAAAGATAGAGTGTAGAGATCAGAGATGAGAGAGTGAAGAGCCAAGGTATATAACACAATGGATTATATACACTGTGAGAGGCAAATAAATAGAACTGATCCAAGCAAAGATCGGAGAGTTGGATGTAGAGATAAGAAGAAGACCGAGAGAAGAGAGAAGATAATGAGAGCAGACATAAACAAAGAGCAGAGAGATAAGATTGAGGCTTAAGATTAGAGAGAAGAACAATAAGGTGTCACAAAACCTCATTTGTAACAAGGTGCATAGGTTGGAATTTTAATTTATCATCATTGTAATCATCTGAGTGGGTGCTCAGATTAGGGGTTGATGCCCATAAACTTCAGGGGTTGGCGCTCCTTGGGTTGGTTCCCTAAACTTTGTAATCAGTTTATTATTGTGAGGCTGGATTGGAGTAGTCATCTCCAATAGTATTTCTCACCGAGGTTTTTCCCCATTGTGGGTTTTCCTCGTATATTCTTGTGTTATGAGTTTGCTTTGTATGTGTGTGGTAATGTGTTTTATATCTCTTCTCATATTTTTGTGATTACAATTATTATTGCTTAGATTATTTAGAAAGTTAAAGTTTTTTATTACCATTGATTCACCCCCCTCTCAGTGGTCCATTGTGTTCCATCATTTGTTCCCAAAAGAAGATCCTGATATGTTGGGACTAGAATACTTGTCACTCTGGTCCTCCACACTTTTCATCATCCAAAGGGGAACCTTTTTGTCTCTGCAAATAAAGCCAATTTTGAAGATCACTACTTCGTACCAGTTCATTTGCACACTAGAGAGGGGAAATAGGTTGGGAATAGAGGCTTGTCTTAGGTCAAACCTGGGTTTTGGAATCAGCTATGAAATAGAAATGAAATGTAATTGAATTTTGCAGTAATGAAAATGATCTCTTTTTGAGGGAAATGTTGAATACTGTTTGAAACACTAATTATATTACCTTTTAATGGATTTTAATTTTTCTTCACAAGGAATTAGGGTTTCATGAAGCTTTCATAAACATAGAACATAAATGTCAATTACAATGCTTGAATCTTGACCTTACTTCTACTCCAATTCTTGAAAGAAGACTAACAACTTTCTCACTTGAATGTAGGTCTCAATTTTTCTCTCTTGAGTGGATATGAATTCAAATCGGTATCAAAATGAGAGGGGTAGACCCTTTAGACATGCTTGTTGAAAAACTATTTAATTTTCCAACATGAGCCCATAGGATCTAGGTCCCTACCAAGATGATGTTACTATTGAGGGGCCCCAAAATAGGTCATGATTGGGTGGACTAGCGCATTAGTGCCCTAGTCCTGGCCAATCAGGCACACAAGAAATGGGGCAATAAAGTGTGTATTCTGAAGAAGAAGAAAAAAAGAAGATATTTGCATGGTGTGAGCAGAATCAGGGCTCAAATCAAGCCTCGGGACATGAACACCAAGGTGAGGGCCCAAATGAGGATAAAATTGTAAGGGAGTACAATTCAGGATGCTACATTTAGACCCCACTTTAGAAGGAGTATGAGACTAATCATAGTCTTGGTAAAGTACAAAGGTTTACACTAAAAATATTTTATCAAGTCATCAAAGAGGCAATATACACCAAGCCCCTAGAGGACTTTAGGTATCTTACAACTTCAATATCAAGATAAAAGGGACATCATAAGAAAGAGAGAGAATCGTGACTACTAGCCTAGTAAAGCTTGCTTACTATGAGTCATGAAAATAAAAATACCAAAATTACAAAGCAAAAGGCTAAGTTCACAAAGTAACTTAAGTATTTAGATATACGAAGAGTGAAACATTGAGTGGATTACATGCCCCCATGTTAAAGCGATTGTACACTACAATGGGAGAAATTTATTTAGGGTATTATACATGCATCCATAATATAAACATGTTATCACAATGATATGCCCCCAAGAAAGGACAAATCAAAGGATAATGATCACAAAATACAAAACACATAAGGGTTCTACTTAACTCTAGGGTCAATATTCTCTTATGATAAATAATGTATATCATGAATTATATTTGCATTGAATTGACCTCATCCCCCAAAGGAAATAGAACCACAATGGAAGAACGACACATGTGTCTTTTGAGTCAACATGGGAGAGACCGAAAGAGATCTCAACGCTTTGCATCATCCTCTAGTAGACAACACTAGGGCCGACAAATAGAAGAATTGAGAAACAAATAGAGGAAAGTCACAAACAAGCAAGAGTGGAGAGAGTGAGAGGATCTATGACACTAATAAAGCTAATCAAGAAAATCATCTGCCTCCCAATCTTGTTGAACATTGTTTTTGGAAGGTGGAAAAGATGCAAGAGGAGCAACTTTGAGCATGACAGATGGAGCTACCACAAGTTCAAAACAAGGACCATGATTTAATGATGAGTCACTTTGTCTGTTACTAGGAGCTAGGATTAATACTTTTGAAATTTGTTTAGGTAAATTGTTTTTAACATCAAAAAGTTCATATTCATCATTGGATCCATTTGCATCAACATTATTAGCATGAACATCATTTCCATCCATCTCTTCATCAATATTAATAAAAATAGGATCTTTTATACGAATAGAACATGAACCATCATCTTTCTTAAGCATTTTTTATCTTGGAGGTTTAGGTTGAACTTCCTCCCTATGGTTAAGCAAAGGTTGGACAAAGGGGATCATGTCAACATTTGATGTCTTTGTAGAGAAAATGTGCTAAGAAAAAAGTTCACAAGCCTTAGCATGACGTCTCTATTGGTATTCTCTCACATAATGGTTTCTTTTAGTTTTACCCGAGGGTTGTGAAGGCTTGGGATCAATAGACATAGGCTTCTTCTCATCCTTTAAAGAAGGAGGAATAGGAGAGGGTCTACTAGGCTTAAAAATAGGAGACGTCGAGCGCTTCCCTTTGTAAGATGTAGGAGGCAGAACCACAACATATAAAAGAGGAAAAGAAGTTGTAGGAAGGAGACTAGGTCCATCATGAGGAGTAGGAATAGGTCTAGGATCTCTAAGATTACTCAAAGATAAGATCATATCATTCTTCCACTTTTGATAAGATTGAAAAAGAGCATCACTACGAGGCTTAAAAGGCTTGAATTGTTTAGACCAAAATTCATCAAGATTAGCATCTTTATGATGGTATGATGAAAGAAAAAGGATCCGGTCAACTACTGAGAGGGGGGGTGAATCAGTAGATAGAAAAATTGATAAAACTTCAACAATCTCAAAATAAATCTCTCAAAGTAAACTTAGAACTATCAATGCAATATCTGTGTCAAGATTAAACTGTCAAGCTAAACCGGTTGACTGTTACAACAGATAATAGTAAACAACTTGAAACTTACAAAAATCCAAATACTTTTAATGATATAAGTAAAACTTCATTTCATATTGTTGTCGATTATCATGACTTATCGATGTGGATTAAGTAGTTAAGCAATTCAATCATAGAAAACATAACCACAAAAAACATTCACCACTTGACACAATGTTTTTGATGTGGAAACCCAAATGGGAAAAACCATGGTGAGATGAGACTCAAAAGATAACTATCTGAACTCTTCTGAAGTTCACCCTATTAGGAGTCAAGCCTGTTAAAGCTTTACAAAAAGTCATGTTAATAACAGATCCTATTAGGGACCACCCAGTTAAGGGACTGACTATAATGCCTTGTTATAAGCAATACCCTATGAGGAGTAACCTTTATAAAGGATTTGAAATCCAAGCTAATGGATCACCTTGTTAGAGGATTTGAATAACACCAAGCTTGTTAGAGCTTACTCGGTTAGGGGATTTAATTGATGTAATTGTTAGAAAACAACAGGAGTTTATTGATTTGTTTGAATAGCACTTCGCTTGCTTGGTCAGATCCTTTTCATGCTCCTATCTGCCTTCACTCAAACTGTAGATACATCATCCGGTTCGACAACCACACACTCAACTAAAACTTTGCCAACTCTGAAACTAAACAACTCATCGACCTTATAAACAAATCAATTAGGTTGGTAACACGACAAAAACCTAATTCTCTCATAGAGATTAAAAACAAGTTGTTTCAAGTATGACCATTGGATTACATAACAATCTCTACACATCATTCAAGAAAGCCTCGACCGCTCCTTGATCACCGCTTCATCAAACTTAGTAACTCATCATGCGCTTTGCATTACATGCAATATACTTTCTCATTCCCAAGACAAAAATCATTACCTCAACGCGCCAAAATCACTTTGAAACTCTCTTCATAGAATATGCATATGTGTCATAATCATTACCGCTCATCATCAGATCATAAACTAATATATCCAATTCACCAGACTTAATCGGTTAGGATTTACTAAAACAATAGGTAGGGTTTATCGGTTCAACTCTCCAATACTTAGCAATACCGGTTCACTCCACAAACTTACCTACCGGTTACAATTTCCTTCACTAGCTCTTCCTACCCATTACAAAACATCATTACAACAATATCATTGCCAATTAATTGACATCAATGACAACATAACAAATCATTAATGCAATCTTCATGCAAATGTCAACACTCCACACCTCATCATGGGTTGGTACACACTATGATTAATAGTTATTATTTTATTATTATGAGAAAATTTGAGACATTTATGAATGGTAGAAGGAATCACTTTCATGGAAGAGAGCCAACGATGTCCCAACTTCACATGAAATTGATCCGATGTAGGAATGATAACCAAAATGACATCAAATCACTTAGTACCAACCTCAATGGGAAGAGTAATATAACCAATAGTAGGACGAGAGAAACCATCAAATACATTGACCACTACAACAAATTTATCATATGTTACTTGATGCAATTGTAAAGTAAAAAGATATTCTTCAATTATCACATTCACCATACACGCTGGATCAATGAGCACCCCTCATGAGAGTTTGTCTTTGATCTTCGTAGTTATATATAGTGGGTTATCAGGTGCTTCAATAGTCTCACTAGGATCAAATGTAATGCATAGATCCTTAAGAGGTATAGGTTTATCAACAAAATTCACCACATTGTTATACTCAAGGCCAATGTCATTGAGAAAAAAATGCAAGATTCTTAGACTCGATCACATTAGTAGAATGGGAAGGCAAAGGATTAGTAATGATTTGAATCTTTTGATTAGGAGGAGCTACGGATTTGTTTCCTTTGTCATTCACGCAAGCTACATATATGATATTATCATCAATAAAGTATTGAATTCTACTCCTTAAGGAATAACACTTTTCAGTGTCATGATCGGGCTGACAATGATATTGGCAAAAAGCTTTGGGATCATGATAGGGTGGCAAAGGTTTGGAAGTGTCAATTGGTTTGATGGGAGGAAGTTTCAACACATTTTTGTTTAACAATTGCATCATGATACTATGCAAAGATTCAGAAAGAGGAGTAAATTCATTTCTAAAATACTTGGATAAAGGAGGCACACATGTTGTTGCAGCTGCTACTTGGGAATTGTTGTCGCCATTGAACTTAATGAATCCCTTGTTCGGTTTAAAATTCCCAAAATATTGTTGAGCACTTTCATTATTGTCAATTGGAGTCATTGAAGGAGATGATTCAAATTGACTCACTTGAAGCTAATAATTATGAAGCACTATGCACAACTATGAAAAGGAAGTAAACTTAGAAAAGAGAAGCTTATCCCTATTGTCTTTTTGTAAATTAGAAATAAAAATTCTATGAGCATATGATAAGCAATTTCAAAATACAAATGTTTATATCTAATAATAAAATCAATCACTTTTTCTTTAATACCTTCCTTACAATGAATCAAAGTAGTCAAAGTAATCTTAGGACCAATATTATTGTGAAATTGTTGAATGAAATCATTAGATAGTTGTTGAAATAATGTAATAGAATAAGGAGGAAAAGAACAATACAATTGCAATTCTTTATCCCTAAATGTTCTAGTAAATAATTTAGCCAAAAATCTTTGATCATGAGCTAAACCACTACACAAAGTTTGAAATGTTTTCACATGAGTCAAGAGATCACCTTTTCTATTATAGATCCAATTGTGGGACTTCAATATGTTTAGGAGAGATGACATAGACAATATCATTAGATAATGGGGTCGCTACATCAAATGTGGGCACATTAAACTTGGATTGGTTCATACAAGTTATTTGTTGTTGTAAGGATGAAATAGTTTGAGCTAGGCTATTGATGATTGCTTTGGTGGATGGATTGAAATTGGACATGTTGGATTGGGATGGAGGAGTAATATTTTTGAATGAAGGTGGAGGTTGAGAGTAAGGAGCTGGAACACTATGGTATGTAATTATGGGAGATGATTTTGTTACAAATGAAAGAATCACCAAAGGAGGTATGAAAGAGTTTTGATTAGCAATATTTCCCCCTTGACTAACATCTATGGGATTAACATTTTGTGTGGAAGTAGCCATGATAGTGGATGTGAAAGTAGGCACACTAAGCATAGATGTAGACATAGGAATAGAATGATTAACTTGACTAGGAGCTTGAGTGTAACCAACGAATTCAACAACTTTTCATAGGCATGATATTTGTGTCAACAATATGAACAATGCCACACAACAAATCAATGCCAACTTTAGCACTTTGAACCATCCTTTTTAATCCTTAAATCAATGGGATAGCCTCACTTTTCAAGTATTATTCACTCATCCATTGCTGAAGATTTTTAAATTCATTGTCAATATTCTCTAATTTATCAACAAAAACCCTGGTTAGTGATTCACCCTCATCATAAGAATTATGTAAATAATTGAGATAAATGACATCAAATGTTGGAATAGAAGAACCACCAACATTCTCATGAAACAAGTTATCCCAGTTACGCTCCATATCCTTAGTAATCAAACCTTGGGAAGCCTTAATTCTACAACTTCTTCTCATGAGAATATTGTAGGTATGACTAATGGTAGTAAAACTGATGCACAAAGGAAGGAAATTTGAATTTGAAATTAAAAATTGATTAAACAATGCAAAATTTTGAAAAAAGTGATTGATTAACCAATTAGTAAGAAATTTGAAATTTGAATTTGAAAGATAAATGCATCTATATCATACCATAGCATATCATAAAGATCAGATCTAAAAATTGATTTAAAAAATTATGCAACCCACATGTAAATTTTAGAAATATAAACCAGGGTTTTTGTAAATTCAATCACTAAATTTATATAATTCAATTTAAAAATGAGATATAGGAGGTCAATTTTGAATTTTAAATTAAATAAAAAATCGGAGCTGAAATAATAAATCCAAATTAGACAACCCACAAGCTCAATTTTAGAATTAAAAATTAGGGTTTTTGTGAATTTAACCTCTAAATTTTTTAAATTCAATTGAAAATTAAACTTGTAAATGTAAATTTGAATTTGAAACCCTTAAACATTGAGATCTGAGAGCATAAATCAAAAAATTAAATTGTAAGATGTTGGGTTCACCAAAATGTGATGGTGAAAAATATTAGGGTTTTCACCATTAGAGGAGAGAAGACCGCTAAAATTTTAGACCTAGGGACCATTATATTAAAAGAGGCATGAACCTAATAGATCTAACCTCAAATACGTAAGGAAAGGGCTGAGAATTCTTATTAGATTCACTTTGGGGGAGGTCCTCTTTTAATTGAATTGTAAAAATGCTCAAATTAGGGTAAATATGCTAGAATTGAAGTGAAAACACATGAACAGTGAGCTATAGTCATGAACCTGGATCTAATCAATGCAAGGGTGTTTGGATTAGTTCCCAAAAGGATCTCTTGAAATGTCGGGACTAGAATGCCCATCGCTTTGGTCCTCCACACTTTTCGTCGTCCAAAGGGGAACTTGTTTGCCTCTTTAAATAAATCCAATTCTAAAGATCACAACTCCATACCTATTCCTAGGCACACTAGAGAAGGGAAATAGATTGGGAATAGAGGTTTGCCTTAGGTCAAACCCTGGTTTTGGAATTAGCCATGAAATAGAAATGAAATGTAATTGAAATGCAGTAATGAAAGTGATCTCCTTTTGAGGGAAATGTTGAATAATGTCCAAAATAATAATGATATTACCTTTTAATGGAGTTTTGTTTGTCTCCACAAGGAATTAGGGTTTTATGAAGTCTTCATAAACAAATAACATGAACGTCAATTCCAATGTTTAATCTTGACCTAACTTCTACTCCAGTGCCTTAAAGAAGATTGATTTCTTGTTCACTTGAATGTAGATCTCAATTTTTCTCTCTTGAGTGGATATGAATTCGAATCGGCATCAAAATGAGAGGGGTAAACTTCTTTTTATACATGCTTGTTGAAAAACTATTCAATTCTCCATCATGAGCTAACACGGGATCTAGGTCCTCGCTAAGATGATGTTACCATTGAGGGGCCCCAAAATAGGTCTTGATTGGGAGGACTAGAGTGATAGCACCCTAGTCCTGACCAATCAGGGACAATGGAATGGGGCAAGAAAGTGTGCATTCTAAAAAAAATGAGATATTTGCATGGAGTGAGCAGAATCAAGGCTCCAATCAGGCCCCGAGACACAAATGTCAAGGTGAGGGCCCTAAAGAGGACAAAATTGTAAGGAAGTATAATTTAGGACACTACAAAGTGAAATAGCATTAAGGAAGTTCACAATAACATGAATGAATAACTAGAGTTAAGATCCTCACTAACAAGTTGAAAAGATATGTTGAAGATTCTAAAGCTACTATTTTTGTTGGTAAACGTACTAAGGTTTGCCTAAGCTCTAAGACCCAAAGAAAATAAAAGAACTATAGCAAGGAAATGAGGGAATGTAGATGAAAGTATTGAGACCTAAGTAATTTCTATATGCCAATCACACAAAAGGGATGAGGAGTTAATTTGGACTATGCATTTGTTGAACATACCACAAGACTAAGAGGGGGGATGAATTACTTCAAACCTTAAAATACTTTATTTTTGATCTATCAAACTTTAAATCAAAATGAATTTGTTACTGTAATGATAAAGCATGAAAGCGTAAAGCACAATAAACACATGAACATCGGATTTATGTGGAAAACCCTAAACAGGAAAAAAACCATGATGAGAATCACACTCACAATATGAATAACTGATTATAAAGTTTAGGGCTCAAGGCCAAGGAGCTCACTACATCTAATAGGACTTGCAAGACTAAGGTGCACAACCTTGAGGAAAGATACAAAGGTTTGTGCAAACTGCCAAAAGGAACACACCTTCTTCTGGCAAGTATAGGGAATAGATGAATTGAAGTGAACAAGATCACTCGATCATGAAATTATCCTTGAGCCACAATGTCAAGAAACGAATATCATGGCAAACACATCTGACATTAATCACTATCTTAAAACTTCATCACACAGAAGATATCATCATCAAAGCTCTTCACAAATAGACTTTCGCACCAAATCTGCTTGCATATCATTCACATCAGCTTCATATCTTCAATTATAGAGAAATATAGTACATTCTTCAGGGCCTGTGACGCCTTTCCTATTTTGGCCATAATAATACATCTTCAAACTTATTTGTAAATATTAACTTTTTAAAATAAGGTGCAGAGAGGGAAACATCCTTTCTAGTCTCAAACATCTGTTTTAACCTTTCATCGTGTAACTTAACGCTCATTTCACATCAGATCATGAAATTTAGAACATGATATTTGATCAACACATTTTGACATCCAAACATGAAGTTTCACCATAAAAATATAGGTGACATCAATGCCAACACATTATCACAACAACTGGAACAATCTCTCTAAACTTCATAAGCTAAGATACAATAAGGAAATGCAACTCTTTGTAGGTTGAAATCAATGACAACACATTGTTACCAAAACTACAATAATCTGCCCCTTTTTCATTGATAAAAACACTTACCAGATGCTCTATTTTCTCTTCCCCTTTGACATCAAGGGCAAAGGGGAAATGACCTTTTAAAAGGATAAGCATACTCCCCCTGTCAGCATCAACATAAACATGCTCCCTACCTACTCCCCATGAGAGGTAGACCTCATCAATCCAGGGGAAGGATGTACCTTGAATTGCTCCCCTTGGGAAAATACACCATCTATGCATCTAGTTGGAAGATGGAGGGTCAACAACCCCTGACTTCAATCTGAGATACTCAAATATGTCATTTGAAAGAGTTATTGTAAAGATGTCTACAAGCTTATCCTTTATGGGTAAATATTCTAATTTCACCTTTTGATCTACAACTTTCTCTCTTAGAAAGTGATATCAGATAGATATGTGCTTAGTTCTATAGTGCATTACTAGATTATCTGAAATATTGATGGCATTGTCACATAGAATAGGAATGGGATCATCATAAAATTACCTTGATTTCCTTCAAGGTCTCCTTCATCCACGACACTTGAATGTAGAAATGTTTTGTTGTTGTATATATTTTTCTTTTGTTGTTGACAAGGATATTGAATACTACTTCTTATAGAGCCATGAGACTAGTCTATTTCCCAAAGAAGGCTCGACCATTGGTACTTATTCTATCAACAACATTGCTAGCCCAATCAACATAAATATAAGCACTTAAGTCAAAATAATTACCCTTTTGGTACCATAATCCATAGTCTAGAGTGTTTTTCAAATATCTAAAAATTCTTTTGACTTCCTTCACATGAGTTTCTTTTGGATTGTCTTGAAACCTTGCAACCAAATATATCTCATGCATAATTTTAGGCTTGGATGTAGTTAAGTACAATATCCCCCTAATCATGGATCTATACTGAGTCTAATTAGCCTAAGGTAACTCGTCATCTTTGCACAAATGACAACCTGTTGCCATAGGAGTGCTCACAGGTTTGCAGTTTTCCATACCAAATTTCTTCAACAATTCCTTAGCATATTTAGCTTGAGAGATAAAGATAACACCATCTAATTGAGCAATTTGAAGTCCAAGAAAGAATGATAACTCACCTAGCATAAATATTTCAAATTCCTTTTGAATTTCTTCAATAAATTTCCTACACATTGCTTCATCTTCACCCAATATTATACCATCAAAATATACAACAACAATTAGAATTATTTCATCCTCACTTTTTATTTAAATATTTATATCTATGGTAAGTTTCTTGAATCCTTGTTGTTGTAAGTACTTGTCTAGTCTTGCATACCAATCCCTAGGAGCTTGATTGAGACCATATAATGCCTTCTTAACTATGCATACCATGTTTGGGTCTCCTATTAGCTAAAATCCATTAGGCGTCTCAATGTATACTTCTTCTTCTAATTCACCATTCAAGAAAGAAAATTTAACATCCATCTGTTATACTTTGAAGTATTTATGAACAACAAAAGTAAAAAACATTCTAATTGTTGCTACTCTTTCTACCAAAGCAAAAGTCTCTTCAAAATCAATTCCTTCCACTTGAGCACAACCTTTATACACCAACCTTGTTTTGTTTCTTAGAACTTCTCCATCTTCATTCAATTTGTTTCTAAACGCCCATTTTTTCCTATCACATTCTTGTTTCTAGGCCTTGGTACCAATTCCCAAGTCTGATTTTTCTCAATTTAATTGAATTCTTCTTATATTGCTTGTATCCAACTTTCATCCTTGTTGGCATCATTAACAATTCTTGGTTCTATCTTTGACAATAATAAAAAAATCAACTTCTTTGTTTATCTTACCAACTCTTCTTCTAGTTTGCACTCTTTCATTTTTATTTCCAATTATTTGGTCTTCAAAGTTATTCTTCTAACATATTTGGCATGATTATTAAGAATTTTTTTTCTAGTGTTCCTTCCTTTACTTTAGTTGCCTCTTTTTCTTCTATACATCAAGGTTCATCTAACTCACAACCTTCTAATTCATATGTGTTTTGATGTAATTCTTCATCAACTTTGAAATTTGCACTCTCAACTATCTTTCTCAATCTTTTATTTTGGCATATGTAAGCCTTGCTCTTGGTTGATTATCCAAGAAAGATTCCTTCGTCTAATCTAGAATCAAACTTCCCCAAAACTTCTTCATCTATTTTAATGTAACATTGACTTTCAAAGACTCTGAAGTACTTAATAGTTGCAGGTCTTCCATGCCATAGTTCATAAGGAGTCTTGTCACTATTTAATCTTAGTTGTTCTCTACTGACAATTTAGACTGAAGTATGGATTACTTCTTTCCAATACATATCAAGCATTTTTTTATTCTTTTGATATAGTTCTTTTCGTTTCTCGAACAATTTTGTTCTTTCTTTCTACGACTCTATTTTGTTGTGGATTTCTACAAGCACATAAATTTCTCTTTATTCCATGTTCTTTGCAAAAAAAAATCAAATTCATCTGAAGTGAACTGGCCTCCTCTATTATATCTTAAACACTTGATTATATAATTCATTTCATTTTCAACAATTGATTTGAAAATTTTAAATATACTAAAAGTCGTTGATTTCTCTTTTAGGAATGTAACCTAAGTCGTTCTAGATAAGTCATCAATGAGTAACATAAAATACCTTTCACCTTGTAGACTCTTTATTTTGGCGAGTTTGCACAAGTAAGTGTACATAAACTCCAATGGTTTTGTATATAGAACTCCTTGGTCTTGAATATTGTCTTTGTCTACTTCCCAATCTGACATTCTTCACACAAGGTGTTTGTAGGCTTTACAATCTTTGGTATATCTCTAATCACATGTGTAGAGATGATATTTACAAGATTCTCAAAGCTAATGAACCCCATTCTTTTGTATCGTATCCAACATTCACTTGTTTTTCCTAGAAGACAATTTTATTAGCCTCATTTAGGTTGTATACATTTCTTTCAGTTCTGGTTCCTTCTATCACCAAATTTACAGACCTTTCCTTCCTAATTTAATATTATTTATCATAAAAGATATTCTACACAATTTACTTACATTTAGAAGATTGTGCTTGAGACACTTAACATAGAGAACATCTTTTGACTTGTTCTTTCCATCAATACTTAGTGTGCCCTTTCCACAAATCATTGTAGAGGTATCATCCCCAAATTTGACTAATCCTCCATTTCACTTCATAATATTGATAAACTTACTCCTGTAACCTATCATGTGGTTGGAACAACCATTGCCAATCATCCAAGAGTTTGAGTTTTCAACATTATTATTAGTTTCCAAAGTGCAAGCCATTATAGTGGGATTGGAGTCTTTAAGAACAATCTTCTTCACACATTTTTTAGAGCCAACAACTTATTCCCAACATTTAGGGCCATGAAAAGAGTTTATTCTCTATCATAATCCAAAGAACTAAATTTCTCACCATCTAAAGTGTAACAATTTTCTTTGGAATAAAGACTCCTTTTGAAATTGTTTCTTTTAGAATTCTTGTTGCCATTTTCTAATTCTTTAAAAGAACATTTAGAAGTATAATGACCAATTTTTCTATAGTTAAAAAATTTGAAAGGTAACTTACCTTTGTAATTTACCAATGCCCTTCTTCAACTTTCTTACAAAGTTTTCTTATTCTTCATCAAAACTATTGCTTTGATCAAATGCGTCATTCTTCTCCTTCTTGTTGGCCTTGAAAGTTGCTTCCTTATTTGGAGTTTCCTAATCAAACTCTCTCATTTAAAAAGTAGTAAGATCACCAAATAGTTAGTCCATTGAAAAGTTATTTAAATCCATAGTTTCTTCAATAAAAGACACTTTAGGACTATAGGCTTTGGGAAGAGACCTAAGTGCTTTTTGTACCACAACAAGTTCTTTCAATTCTTCACCAAGACCTTTGATTGCATTAAAAACTTCATATACTCAAAGCAAATAGCTGGCAATATCCTCATCTTTTGACATCCTCAAGTTTTCAAACTTTCCTCTATAGCTCTGCAACTTAGTTTGTTTGACTTTAGTATCTCCTTCATAAATACCAATAATCTTTACCCAAACATCCTTAGTAGTGCAACAATGCATCACCTTTACAGGTTCAACATCAACTAATCCACTCAAAATGGCATTCTTTGTTTTATTATTATTTTCATATGCCTTGGTCTCAACCAGATAAGTTGGGGGAGAAGAGGGAATTGTATAACCATTCTCAACATAGTACCAAACACTAAACCCTAAATAAATCAAATAAGATTACATCCTTACCCACAAGAAGGTGTAGTTTGTTACATCAAGCTAAGGTACCTTGTATGAATGAGATCCTTCTTCTGCCATCCCTGATCTTCCTCAAATTATTAAGCATTTTTTGAGGAACTTGTCTTTAATATATATTTTAAACACACCAAAATATTGAGAAGGTGGGGGGGGTGTGAATCAATATTCAAATGTAGTTCAAACCCTTCGACACAAACTTAAACCCTTAGTTAAAACATTTAAGAAATAATGAAATGGAATATAAAAATTTGCACAAGTAGACAACAAATTTGTGTGGAAAACCCAAGAAGTGAAAAACCACAATGAGCTAGTTGCTTGGATCTATTGTCAAAATATAGCCTCATAAATTAAAATAGGATTACATTAAGTATTATGGGCTACAACCCAAATGAATCTGCAACTCCTTAAATCATAGTTTTATGGCTAAAATCAAAGGAAGTTCATTACTCCCTCAAAATTACAATTATAGAAAGAGGCTACAAACTCATATTGATATGAATAGCTGAAAATTTTCCACCACAACAATTCAACTTGACAATACCAGTTGCTTTTGTCTCACTACCTCCAACACACTTCCGGGCTTATTCAAAAGAAATTACCTTTGGCTCACTACCTTTGGTATGCATTAATCACATATTCACCATGCCACACACTCATGCTACTTTGATAATGATTTGATATTTAATTTATATCCTCCACAAGTATCAACAAGCTTTCTCCAAGTCAGACAAGATGAAATGTGTAGGCATGAAATGTGCATCCCCAAAGGAGGTTTGCCCCAAACACTTCCATGATGGAAGGTAAATAATTGAGGATTGATGAAAGAAATAGGTAGGACCAAAATCACTTTGGAACACATCTCCACATGAGTGCAATGACAAAAGCATTGGTGCAAATATCTCAGGTCAACCCAAAAAACATTTAACCTTTCATCCAAATATTCTAGTCAATAAATAGTACCGTAAAGAGTAGGAACCACTATGTGGGGCACACATAAGCCTCATATGAGTTTCAACATATTCCAATACCATCCTTTCATTCTGTCATGTGTTAAATTAAGTTGGTGCAAACAAACAAATATTGAAACCCTAATGTCACTTGCAAACTAGTCAATATAGTCTTTAGATATAACAATTTAGTTCATGCTTGTAGTACACCTAAGCACCTAAAAATTGAGAAGAGGTAATATGTTGACATTATGATCATGTCCTCAAAATTGCAAGAACAAATATTGAAATGAAGAGAAGTGCAGGGCAACCTTTTGATCCATCTTGTTTAGGCAGTAGTACCAATTATACTTGGCAAGCCCCTAAAAATTCTCCCTAAACTTTGTGACCATAGGAGAGATCCATACATACTTCACATCTTCCTTTTTATTACTTCCAAACTGCAAAACTATATCTTCAATTGTAGAGAAATGAGGTACATTCTCCAGGACCTGTGTGAGACCTTTCCTGTTTTGGCCATAATTAGACATCGTCAAAGTACTTATGAATATAAACTTCAAAAGATAAGGTGCAGAGGAAGAACAACCTTTCAAGTATTAAACATTATTTTGAATCTTTCATCATGTCACTCAAGGCTCATTTGACGTCCAACCATGAAATTTAGAGCAAGACATTTAATTAACACATTTTGACATCCAACCATGATATTTCAACATACAAACATAGGTTGACATCAATGTCAACACACTGTCACCATAACTACAACAATCTCTCATAACTTTAGAAGCTAAGATGCAATAAATAAATGTAACTCTTCATAGCTTGACATTAATTGCAACACACTATCACCACAAGTGCAACTTTTCCAATCCATACCTCTCAATTCCCAAGTTTCTCGTCTAAACTATTCTAAGCAAGGATGGCTAAATCACAAGATAAAGCCAGTATATAGACCTAGTTCACACATTAGCATAACATAAAATATATAAGGATTACACACATATTTGCTTTCAATCAACACAATAAATCACTCTCAAATTAAACAACCAAGTTAATTATATTATTGTTATTATAACCTACCCAAAGGTTCATGGCTTCTTCTAGAGGTTATAGAGAACTAGGCTAAGATACATATTTCCTTCCTTTAGGAATGTTGTTCTAACTAGACATTCACAAAACCCTCTCTCACTTCCCTTATCCTCTCATTCATCTTTCAAATCCCTGATTTCTTCTATCTCAACTTCTCCTTTATACTTTTTAATTTTATCTCCACTTTTTGGTATTATTCATGTTTCTTCCCTCATTAAAGAATAATGTTGGTGTCTTGTGTTTTCTTCTTCTTTCCCTTAAAATTTTCAAACTATCAAGATTGCAACTTAATGAACCTCTTTAGTTTCCTTATCAAGCACATAAATGAGCTTGAACACTTAATAATGTTGCTCTATATTTTTTACTAATACACTACCCATGACTCTCACTCTTTACTAGCTCAAAGATCTATTACCCACATGGAAAAGTCATTTTAGTTAGAAATTATTCCTACAAACAAATTCCAATGCCTTTCTTTCAACTTTAATTGTTGTTAGTTATTTCCACATGGTCATGTCAATCTCAAGGTCAAAAATGAAGTGTACATCTTGCTAGTAGGGCTATATTGACTAACTGCTTCCTCTACAAGAAAAAATTGAGGTAAGTATTTGTGATATGAATTGATGTTGTGGGTTTGGTAGGTGTTAATATTGTAGTCCATAGGTTTAAAAAAAGGAATGTTTCATAACATAGCATTACAATTAGGTGACAAAGCTTCATAACTAGCTTGATAGTTTCTAGATTTGACAATGTAAACAATTTTTCATCAATGTTTCAAATAATATTCCATGATCCATCGTCAAGATGAGCTGGATAGAAAATCATCTTGATGAAAAAATTTGGAATTCTCTTCTCTAGCCAACTCATCCTCGTGATGGATCATGGAGTATGATTTGAAACGTTGATAAAAAAATTACATTTACGTGATCAAATAAATTTTTTATCAAGCTAATCTATCATGGACTATAGGAATTCCATGTTTTTAAAAGCTTCTCAACTCCAATCTATTGGTTACAAACAATGAACAACACTCACAAAGGAAGCATTGATAATATAACCACCAAGATTATCAACCAACCATCACATCGCATGATCAAAAAAGGTACACTTTGCATGGCCAATATGAGAAGAATTAGATTACATTCACAAATTGACAATAAAATAAGATCGATTTAGACTAACAAGGTTTCACAGTGACCTAACAAATCTATATCACCTATCTTGACTCACTTGACATATGCACACTTATTGCTCCACCCAATACATCAAAATTCAATATAACTTAAATAATTGAACATATAATTCATAACTCATCAGAAATCAAATCGTACCTTCATAGATTCCTCAATAAATATATAAAAATGTAATACCTTTAATTCATTTCCCAAAATCTATTGATCAAATATCTAAAACCCACATAACCAAAACATGAATGATTATTGTCATATGAATCAACAACAATCCATAACATACCATATATATTTGAAAATCAAATCACATCACATCATATATCAATAAATAAAAAAAGTATGCATTGCCTCGCAAGACTAGCAAAATATTTGAGCCGTAAAGGGCTGATAATCATTTCATGTCATTTCTCATTATAAGTTTTCCCCTTCACTATAAGTTTTTCTTAGGTAGAAGTGTTCAAAGTTATGTTTCTATTCTCTGTAGTAAAATGTGGCACGTTTTTCTATAGAGAAGATAGAAGTGCCCTTTTGCGAAATGAAATGACTAAAGTGGTTGAGTGTGTGGATGCAAACTAATAGTCTATAATATGTGAATAGACATGAGTTCATAGTTTTGAGAGTAATGATTAAAGTGGACCATCGAATAAAATCTTTTCCCAAAATTATAACCAAAGTGGGTTCCATCTCTTGTCAATTTTAATCTAAAAGGGAGTGTCATGTAATCATTATGAAAAAAAAAATTAAGGAATATAAAACTTTCCTTAATGTTTAATCCAAATTAATTAAATAAAAATTTATTGGTCTATATTAATTATTTATATTTTTAAATAATATAAATATTAATTGAAAATGATAAAGTATCTAAATTGAACATTAATTTACAAAATTAAATATGGAAGATTGAAGTAATTACTTTTAAGGATGATGATGATGGAAGATAAATTTGATATTTTATTAAAAAAAATAAAGTTTAGAATATATATTTTATTTGCATCGTATTTGAACAACTTGTGTGTTTTGGTATAGGTAATATATTCTTATGAGATTTATCTCATATTATGTAGATCTGATGTGCCACACAAAGGTAATCTATAACCCACCAAATTAATCATGTGTGTTTTAGACTTTTGCAACATATGTTTTTTTACTAATTATCGAAGATTTGTGGAATTAAAAAATATCTTATGTAGATTATCAAGTAACAAGGTCATATTTTCATAGGTCAATTCTCTTCATTAAACCATCCTTACAATTGTGTAAGACCAAATTCAAAGCACTCTTCATTCATGCAAATGTGCTAGAATTATTATGCAAGTGTGTGTTCCTTTAATGCTACATGTCTAAAGATTCCTAGAATGTGATTTCATCTTGAAATGTAAATGATAATTGATGAATTCTTGTTGTGAAAAGACACACAATCAATGTGTTTAAATACTATTGTATATGAACTATTCACGTTAAACATGTACCAAGTGCACTCAAGGTGGGAATAAAATGGGCAACGGTTGGTAGATTTTAAATTTGAGCATCGCTTTAGGATTGATCTTGTATGCCACAACATTAACATGGGACAAAAAGGTGTCAATTTTGAGTTGGGTAATAAAAGTATCGATATTAACATATGCATAGGTATAATTAATGATGGGTGCATACAAATAAGTGTGGATAGGGTTGGTATATGGACAAAATGTATGTGGATGGGTGCAAATAGTGAAAGGAAGTGGATGATGAAATAAGCCCAATTTTGCATAGTAGTGTATCATTTGTCAATATATAATTGCATAAAGGCATTCCAAAAAAATACCAAAATCTAGAGTAGAATTGGCATTGGGTGATGCAAATTTACAACTATATTTTTCCTTTACTTTGAGGTGCATGAAAATCTTATCATACATGTAAAGTAAATATTCAAACATAAAGGTTTCAAAGATACATATAAATTAATCAACTCCACTAGAACTCATCTTCTAAGTTCATAGTTTAGCACGTGTGCTCCATAGAAACCTAAAAAATAAAAATATGTGTCATGAGTAGCTTTTGTCACACAAGTAACGATAAAGATCAATTATAATATAAATATTACTATAAAAAATAATGAGAGAGAGTAGAGAGTAGGTGTAAGATTTGGCTGTGAAGATAGCCACTCAAGAAGTAGATGCCTAATGAAAAGCACAATAACAAGAGAGAATCAATATGACAAGAATAAAATTTATTCCTATCAAGAATGCAATACAATGGATGAAAGTACATAGGAAACCCCTTGGTTAAATAGGTCAAGGTGAAACACAAGAAGGCGTAAGATTATGACAAGTATTGTAATCTTATGACATGATAAACAAAGTGTAAACTTGTCACCCCACTTAAGGTAAAAAAGTGATAGTGTGATACATCCACTAAAGGTGGATCATTCACCTAAGGTGGAAAAGCGATAATGTGATAAAACCACTAAATGTGGAAGTTTTGAGGTGGAAAGTGATAAAGTGATAATTTCACTAAAGGTGGAAATGTCCTATGTGGTCCCAAAGTAAACTTAAGCGATGTGTAATTAGGACCTAGGACAAGAACTTACTAGGTAAAACACCTTAATTACACCAACACCTCCCTTAAGTGCAACTTAGGAAGTTCATGTACATAAACAATGCAAGATGGGTCCTAGGTATGAGGCCATGTTAGGTGCCCATGTACACATGCAATGCAATCTCTAACAAATAGAGAAAAGGAGAAAACCTAATGGGACAAAACTCCTCCCCAAAAGAGAGATGAAAATACAAAATGCTCTTAATGATGAATGAGAAGAACAAAACCTCATGTGAGGAAAAAGGCACCCCATAAGAGAGAAGAATAGAGACCATGACCCCCCCCCCTCCCCCTCAATGCAGAATCTCCTACAAAGTTGTGGAATCTATTGATGAAGAACTAACGATGAATCTCTCACTACAACATTATAAAGACCAGGATCAAGGAGACACCTGAAGGTGTATCAATTGGATACTCTGAAATTACAAGATTGGTACAAACTAATCTCAACTGGAGACATACACCAAGTCTCACAATATAGAACCTAACCTACTAAATACAAGACGATTACATACAATGAAGCATTAATGGAAAAGTACACTGAAGACATGGCACTTTATTTTAGTACATTTACAACATAACTCATACAAGAGATTACAATGATGACAATGAAGCAAATCTAGAAACATGAAGATGTCACCAAATAATTGCCTTGAAGTGGACTACTCATGATGCCCTCCAATTGGGTTGATGTTAAAAAAAAAGGAGAAATGTCCCCCCTAGTTGTTGATTGGAAGGATGGTTGTTGCATGACAGGCTTGTAGATGGACAAAGTTTTTTCCTAGGTTTGCTTATTTATTTGATATTTTGTTTTTAAAAAACTTAATTAAAAGTTTATCTAAAAACATTTATTAAAAAAACATGAAGAAAAACTTTATCAAATTTTAATAAAGAAAATTTGAAAATTAATTGATTTTTTTGAAAAAGCCTTTATTAAAAAATAAAGAAGAAATTTTTATGTTTTTTGAATTTTTTGAAACTAAAAAAAACTTTATTAGAATATTAATAATGAAAAAAAATTATTGAATTTAAAAAAAAATGACTTAATAAAAAATATTAAATTTTTTAATTAAAAACATTTTATTTTAAAGTTTTTATTTAAAAAACTTAATAAAAAATAATTAAAATTAAAAAAAATAAAAATAAAAAAGAGTTCCTAGCTACATGTCGCAGGATTGTACAGACTGTAGTACCCATAGGTACCTTGCAGGCTATAGAGACCTACAATACTCGTAGGTACCCTGTGGGACTGCAAGTAATGTGGTACCCGTAGGTACCCTATTAGTCATAGATATTGCGATTGTACAAGAATAAAAAATTTATTTTTCAAACTTTAAAAAAAAAACCAATATCAAACGATTTATATATTTTTTCATTTTTTAATTCAAAAAGATCAACGGAAAAAATAAAAAATTTATTTAGAAAAAAAATTGACTGATGCAATCCATAAAGTAATAATGGCGAGCATTAGGGGGAATTTTTCTTCAGCTCTAGGTGCCCTACTCCAATTTGGAGGAATATATAGTTGATCTTAGGGTTTTTGGGCCTTCTGAGCATGATGGATGGGTCAGTTTTGGCCTAAAATGCTCATAAATTGCACATGCCTCCTGGATCTAGTAACCAACTTTGAAGGCCTTTAGAGTTCAATTTTGATGAAACAAAAGGTGATCTTGACTTTCTCGAACCTTCTAAATTCAATGGTGATCTTTGATTTGACCCAGTAAGGTCCAATTTATACCTACAATAGAAAGACACAAAAGCAAAACTCCCAAATTGCACCAAAAAAATCTCTCAAAATGACTAACTAAAGAAACTCTAAAATCTCTAATACCGTGTAATATTTGGCTATGAAGGTATCCATACAAGATCTAGAGGCCTAATGGAAATTAAAATAACAAGAGAGAATCAATATGACAATTATAAATTGTATTCCTATCAAGAATGCAATACAATGGATGAAAGTGCATATGAGACCCCTTGGTTAAATAGACCAAGTGAAACATATGAATACATAAGATTATGACAAGTGTCATAATCTTATAACATGATAAAGAAAGTGAAAATTGATCATCACACTTAAGGTGGAAAAGTGATATTGTGATATGTCCATGAAAGGTGGACCACCACCTAAGGTGGAAAAGTGATAATATGATAAAACCACTAAATGTGAAAATTCCACGTGAGGTGGAAAGTGATAAAGTGACAAGTCCACTAAAGGTGGAAATGTCCTATGTGGTCCCTAAGAAAACTTAAGTGATGTGTAATTAGAACCTAGGAGAAGAAATTACTAGGTACAACACCTTATTTACACAACAGTGAGGTTAAAAACATTATGCTTGTATAAAAAGTAGTAACGGTAATGTTATATCCTAGATGATGGTCATAGAAGGACATGGCATATTAGGCACTACCCTATTATATGATCAATATTTACCTAGACACAATGATGAATCTATGTGTAGGTACCTATAACTATCTACTAATGAATACTAAGAGGGGGGTGAATTAGTATACCAAAAAATACTGAACTTAAACTCTTAAACAATTTAGTAATTAACCGGTATAACAGATTTACTAACAAACCGGTTAAGACAAATGCAAACCAAATAGCAAATAAAGCATTCACCCACAAGAGCACAATCACCATAACACAAGAGTTTTTGACGTGGAAACCCAAATGGGAAAAACCACAGTGAGCAGAAACTCACAAGTAACTATCTACAGAATAGAAACCAGACCGGTTAAGGTCATACAATGTTCTTCACCAGAACAGATCCTGTTAGGAATCTAGATCTATGTTAGGAGATAAGTCATGTTAAATACTACCTTGTGAGAGGATTTCAGATTCACAGCTGTGAACCACCTTGTTAGAGGATTTACAAAGGCTTTGCCAGGCCTACCCGGTTAAGGGTTTCAGACTTGTCGAAGATATGAGTAATCAACAAGTAGATGATCTAGATACTAGCACAGTATGCTTGGTTAGATCCTTGATAGCTCATTGTTAATGCACATTTAGCATTGCTTCAGTCTTCAATATCTCCACACTCTGTTTCTTCACACAGACCTAATTTGCTCTTCTATATTCGCACATACCAAAACCTCATCAACTCCTAAAAACCTATCAACACCTAAAACCCTAGACATGATGTCCTTATAAAGGAATCTGCTTTCATGTTAGTCCAATAGGATTACATTGCAAGTTCCTAGGTTTAGTGCATCTAGACACATTTGGTAACACAACACAAAATCACCGCCAAAGTGTTGGTGGATGATAACTCATCACAGAGTAATACCGGTTCAAAACCGATTACTGGTTCATACATTTTACCAATTAGCGGTTGTCAAAATGAAGACTGGAAAAATGTTAACTACCACTTTATTCCTTTGCACTGCTTTGGGATCCTCGAACCGCTTGAGGTCTTCATACCACTTGTGATCAGTTAACACCTTTTGCAAAACACTGATAGTCTAAAGACTATAATACATAATACCGGTTGGAACAATTTACTGGTTGAGCATAACTCATACATAGGGAAGTGATCATAAAACAAGTGTGTGTCCATCAATGACAATCACAACATCATCAAAATGCCAACAATCTCCCCCTTTGGCATTGATGGCAACACTTAGGAAAATTTTGACATCAAAGTGTTTTACAACAAAAATATGTCATAATCAAAATTACCCCCCTAAGCATATACACTATCCCTTTTTGCAGAAAATACAATGTATACTACTCCCTTAAAGAAATAACATGAAGGTATACATAACATTCACCAAAATTTTAGATACTACTCCCCCTTTGCCAACAATGACAAAGTACTGCAGAATAACCCCTGTTTCTCATTATCATTAAAATAAATAAGTGTTTATGACAATAATGAGTGAAACTTATCAAAAACTAATTTAAAATCCTGCATAAAAGTCTTCATGGACAATGACCATGACTCAAGTAATGAGGTAGCCACCTCACTTTCCGTCTACATCTGTGATACCTGTTCTTCCATGGCATCAATTGTACTCATCTCTTGGGTTGCCATTAAAGCTTTTAGATTTAGAAAGCAGTTCTGAAGAATTTGCAGTCTGGGTAATAAAACCAGTTGAAATTCCTGCAAATCTCTTGTCCAGTGGGTAATCTCCAACTCTATCCTGGCAAACTGAAGCTGATACCGGTGAATAGTTTTCCCATATGTGGTGAAAGAATCATATGGGGTCTTAAAGTTGCTTATGTATGCCTGCAAATCATATTGTTGTTTATCCTTTTGTGCAAGCACATCATCACAAAATAGATGGGGTTGGCTTATTTTGCTCAGCAGTAGTTTTCCCTCATCCATATCATCTCTAATATCCTTTTGCTCTTTTTGAAGTTGAGACCGGAGCTCATTCAGTTTCTTTACTAAGGCAGTGTTAAGTGCCTTTTGATGCTTCTTTTGTGCATTAGCTTCAGCAACTTCCTCCAGGCATTGTACCTGGTCCTCTACCACTATACATAGAAATTTCAGTTTGGTCAGAGAGGAATCGGTACCGGGGAGGTTGGTACCTGGGATCAGACTGGTAAGGGTGTCAATCGCAGTGTGAATGGCATCCTGCTCCTTTTTCCTTCTCAATGCTTCCAGTCTTTCCTGTGCTAGCTTTATGCCTTGCAGCAGCTCCGATTCATCTGCAGATTGGAGGTCAAGAGGACTGGTGATGCCGGCCGATTTGGCTTGACCATTGGTTGCCTTTGGAGTCTCTGCTTGCTTGTTCTTTTCTGCTTCCTTCTTCTCTTTCGCTCTTTTCTTTTCCTCTTCTTTCTCCCTTTGCTTTGCTTCATGCTTTTTCTTCTCTTCCTCCTTCTTTCTTTCTTCTTCTTTCCGCTTCTCCTCTTCTTGTTTCTTCTTCTCCTCATCTTTCCGCTTCTCCTCTTCTTTCTTTTCCTCCTCTGCTTTCCTCTTCTCCTCTTCTTTCCTCTTCTCCTCTTCTTTCCTCTTCTCTTCTTCTTTCCTCTTCTCCTCTTCTTTTCTCTTCTCCTCTTCTTTCCTCTTCTCCTCTTCTTTTCTCTTCTCCCCTTCTTTCCTCTTCTCTTCTTTCCTCTTCTCTTCTTCTTTCCTCTTCTCCTCTTCTTTTCTCTTCTCCTCTTTTTTCCTCTTCTCTTCCTCTTGTTTCTTCTTCTCCTCCACTTTCCTTTTCTCTTCCTCTTTCTTCACTTTCTCTTTGTTTGCCTTTTCCTTTTCCAGCTTCTGCTTGTCTTCTTTTTCTTTGTCCTATTTCTCCTTGTCTGCTTTTTCTTTATCAACCTTTTCCTTTTCAGCGTCTAGAGTGACATCTTCAACATCTAAACCATCAACATCAATGGTGTCCACTTGTTCTGTAGCTGGTTCTCCTTCATCATCAAATGCCTCATCCGGTTTTCTAGTTTCTGGTTCTTGTTCGGCCTTCTTGTTGGCCTCAGACACTTGATGCAACCAGACAACAACTTTGGCATGCAGATGAGTGTCCTTCTCTACTTCAGAGGTTTTGCCTTCTAGCAGCCCGAGTCTTCTTCTTCTCATGAAGAAGAGACCTTTATGCGTGTCCATAATCTGAAATAATTCGAATTGGAGGCTTCAGGAAAGTACTGAGCAAATACTTTCTCCTTTATTTCCCGTTCTTTTTCTATGGCAATGCGCCATTTGTTGTCCAAACAATTATATAAAGAATCAGGTGCCTCAGATCTAATTTCTAATGGCGACCGGTCATTCCTACACAAATAATTAATGACTTCCCACTTTGTTTCCTCTTTCTCACTATTGGTAAAATCATCAAAACACTCCTTCAGATCACTAAGCAATTTTCTTCTTATATTCTTGATAGTCCTTTGACAATGTGTCATTGGCTTATAAGAAGAGACGTCAATATTTACCGGTGCAGATGATGCAGGTGTCTTGCCGGTAGCTTTTGTCTTTTTCCTTGTTTGCCTTGTCTTCTTAGGTTGCACATCTAATTCTATGTCTTTAGACTCCGATGAGTTGCTCTTGGTCTTCCGCTTCCTTTCAAATACTTTAGTGGGTGCAACTTTCGGTTTCTTCTTGGCAGGTGACCGCTTGGTCACTTTTAGGCTGACCAAGGTAACTGGTGCCGATGCCGCTGGCACTGCCTTTCCCTTTTTCATAGAAGGCTCTTCAACTGGTGTTACCCTTTCCAAGTAGGTGCCGGTTCACTTTTTCTTAGCATTTAAAGGAGAGTCAATCAAGGTGGAGGCATACCCATCTAATATGTCGTACATTACCTCATAACCCATAGGTTCTACTTCTCCCTGTTTGGTCTCTACTGCTTCCATTACACACTCATCTACTCTAACGGTAAAGTAAATGTCCTCTTCATATTTCTTAACAATGTCTCCAGATATCCTCATCCTCTGGCTCATCTTCCGCTTGAATTCATCAAAGTATTTATTCAAGACTTCTGGATATCCGATTCCCACCGCTTGGAGACTTTCCCTAATTTTTTTGGTGACCGGTTGGTCAGCAGACCATTGAATATCATTGACTCTCGGGAAATAGCCTTGAAAGTAGAAAAACAGACCCACCAAAAGTTGTCCAAATTTGAATCTAAGGGCATTGGCCTGTTTGATGGACTTCAAGTTCAGTAGAAGTTGCTTTTGCAAATAGGTGCATAGATCAAATGAGGCGTCCTCCATGATCATTCTGTAAGCAACATTAACCGCAGTAGCAGAGATAGAGTTTAATATGCTGGCATAAAACATCCGGTATCCAATCACCATGCAAGCATACTTGACCAACTCATCTTTGATGGTGTTGACGGTCATTCCCTGTTGATCGCTCACAGAACCGGTGAGCTTAGTCATTTTTGTCTTGATGACCTTCCTTAGGGATGACACCTCACCAATGTTGCAAAAACCGATGACAACATGAATTGCTTCAGGCGTAATGTTATGCGTCCTCTCAAGATACATCTTGTCGCCATGCACTCTGCTCAGGATGATGTGGATGTGGTCTTCCATGAACTCTTCAAGGAAGTAAACCGCATTGTGAAGTTTCTTCCTCTCCAGAATGTTTGTATTACGGTTTGATCTTCTTGTCATCCCCACAAAATAGACTCAGCTGGGAATGAATCGCTAAGTATCCTAGGTCTTCCAGTTTGCAGTCAATGTACCCTAAAATATCTCCTTCGACAATGACTCCGACAGGTATTTGGGACAGGGCATTGTATTTCATTTTTCTTTGAATGAATTCAGCTGAGTCCATAGGTGCACTAGAACTGGAGTGCGATGCAAAAGCCATGATTTAACTGATAAACAAAATTTTGAAAAATTCCTTCACAATTTTGAAATTTAGGGTTTGACAAATGCAGCTCACACCACACCACTCCGGTTGCTTGATTACCGCTTGGTGTTCTTCACTTGATTGATTGTAAATATCTCCGGATACTTCTGCAAGATTTGAAATCTCTTTGAATCGCAAGTCGAATCGCCTTTTGTCGCTCTGCTCTTGAAAAATTCTTCGCTCGAAAACTGATAAGTGAAAATGACTTTGAAAATTCCTTTTAAATGAATACTTCACCTACCATAATAAATGCTCCACCGCTAGGGTACAAACCCTAATTTTGCCTTTTACCACTTGACAATCTTTTGTCGATTGACAGGTAACATATACCGGTTAAGGTCTTTTACCGGTATAGACTGGGGGTTCGAAACATTTCACCGATTTGTTCCCCCTAAGCTTTTCTGAAGCTTAGTTTGTCGATTCAGAGACTTCCACACTAGGTGCAGAAACCGATTCATCTTGTGACACTTCTTCAGGTTTCTTTTTCCATGTTTTATTCATTCTTGCTTGAACGGTTTCAACATCAATCTTCCCTTCTGGAGTGACCGGTATGTCATCTGATTGGTTCTTTCTCATTCTGCAGGTTCTGGCAAGGTGTCCCAGTTTGTTGCAATGACAGCATACCATTCCAAGTGTTCTCCATGGTCCATTGTTCATTCCACCATTCTTCCTCCTGCATGTTGCAGCAATGTGACCGCTACCATGGCAAATAAAACAGGTTGCTCTCCAACCGGTTGCCGCTTGATAGCCACCACCACCTGACTGATGATCATAGGCATTATACCGGTTTGGATTCCGGTTCATAGATGATTCAGGAAAAACTCCTTGAGTCCTTTGAGGATATTTACTAGTGTTGTGCATAACAGACCTGCATTCAAATGCTCTATGCCCAAACTTGTTGCATGCATAACAGTTTCCATTGAATTTATTGGGTCTAGGCTTATTGTTTAGAAAATAAGGAAAATTATTGTAGGCCTTATTTCTACACACATTAGTAGTATGTCCTTCCTTGAGACAATTAAAGCAAACATGTTTAAACTTTTGCTTACCTTTATCCTTTGATGTCGGTTGCTTCTTTGATGCTCCATCTTTTGTTCCAGAGGTCTCACCTTCCTCATAACCAAAAAACCAAGTCCAGTAGTATTCTTTACCGGTTTTGCTGATTTAAGCTTTTGTTCTAACTTAACAGTGCTCTTATTGAATTTGGCAAGTATTTCCTTTGACTCAGTGAGTTCCTTGGAAATAGCAGCATTGGATTCCTTCAAGGTTGCATTATCAAAAATAGCCATGTTTAGTTCACCTTGCATTTCTTCTTTTTCCACTTTACTCTCTTGGAGATGAGCGGTAAGGGCACTGATTTCTTGCTTCAGCTTGGAGATCTCATGATCTTTGTCTTTTACCAGGTCTTCAGCTTTCCTCTGGTTCTCAAGCTCTTGACACATTCTGATAGTCATTCCTTCCAGTTCCCTTCTCAAGTTAGCATTAGATTCATTTAGTTTTTCAACTTCTTCAACTAGGGCTTCCATGTCTGCTTCATCAGAAGAACTATTTTCAGTAAGCTCCATCATTTTTTCAGCATGCTCTCTTCTTTTTGTCAGAGAGGCCTTATATTTGATTTTGAGTTCATCAAAGGCTTTCTCAGTCTGAGTGAGACGATGAGTAAGTTCCCTCACAGTGTATTCCCCCATATCTCCTTCCAAGTGGTTAAACTTATAGAAAGGTTAGCTCTGATACCAATTGATGAATACTAAGAGGGGGGGGGTTTGAATTAGTATACCAAAAAATACTGAACTTAAACTCTTAAACAGTTTAGCAGTTAACCAGTATAATAGATTTACTAACAAACCGGTTAAGACAAATGCAAACCAAACAACAAATAAAGCATTCACCCACAAGAGCACAATCACCATAACACAAGAGGTTTTGATGTGGAAACCCAAATGGGAAAAACCATGATGAGCAGAAACTCACAAGTAACTATCTGCAGAATAGAAACCAGACCGGTTAAGGTCATACAACGTTCTTCACCAGAACAGATCTTGTTAGGAATCTAGATCTCTGTTAGGAGATAAGTCATGTTAAAGACTACCTTGTGAGAGGATTTCAAATTCATAGTTGTGAACCACCTTGTTAGAGGATTTACAAAGGCTTTGCCAGGCCTACCCGGTTAAGGGTTTCAGACTTGTCGAAGATATGAGTAATCAACAAGTAGATGATCTAGATACTAGCACAGTTTGCTTGGTTAGATCCTTGATAGCTCATTGTTAATGCATATTTAGCATTACTTCAGTCTTCAATATCTCCACACTCTATTTCTTCACACAGACCTAATCTTCTCTTCTATATTCGAACATACAAAAACCTCATCAACTCCTAAAAACCTATCAACACCTAAAACCCTAGACATGATGTCCTTATAAAGGAATCTAATTTCATGTTGGTCCAATAGGATTACATTGCAAGTTCCTAGGTTTAGTGCATCTAGACACATTTGGTAACACGACACAAAATCACCGCCAAAGTGTCGGTGGATGATAACTCATCACAGAAATACCGGTTGGTAACTCATCACAGAGTAATACCATTTCAAAACCGATTACCGGTTCATACATTTTACCAATTACCGGTTGTCAAAATGAAGACAGGAAAAATGTTAACTACCGCTTTATTCCTTTGTACCGCTTTGGGATCCTCGAACCGCTTGAGGTCTTCATACCACTTTGGGTCTTCATACTGCTTGTGACCGGTTAACACCTTCTACAAAACACTGATAGTCTAAAGACTATAATACATAATATCGGTTGGAACAATTTATCGGTTGAGCATAACTCATACATAAGGAAGTGATCATAAAACAAGTGTGTGTCAATCAATGACAATCACAACATCATCAGAATGACAACATCTACAATATCAATATAGGATCATTAACAATAAGATGCTCCTTATTCTTTAATTGGTTGCATATGATAAATGTAAGGAACCAAGGTAGAAGGGAAAATAATACATGAAATGTAAATTTGAATTAAATATTTAAAAATATAAATTTTGTAAAGTAATAACTTTTAAAATATATTAGGTGGCAATCAAATAAAATATCTCAAATGATAGATATGGTAAGTATGTGGGCTAGATATAATTTACCCCCAATGTAGGAAAATGTTAATGATGTTGTGGCCTTCAATAACTAGAAAAGCATATGTATGCACATAAGACACTAGGCTAAACATGTGCACTCATTGCGGCATTGAAGAGAATGGGAATATAATGGTCAATAGGGTAATAGGTCTCTAGTGGTAACATGGATCAAAATAGATCAAGGAAGGTCATCGTTTCCCCACCGTGACTTTTAGTACATCCTTCTACTGTGAAGATATGACTATTAGAATATGATTATTCATGCAAGCACAATGATACAAGATGTGGTCATGAGAGCACATGACAAAGTGATTACCATCACTAATGTGATAAAGCACAAATAGTGTAGTAGACATAAGCAATATTTTTAGTGGTGTATAGTTTTTCAAGTAACAAATAATGTAACACTTTCACACGGAGAATAAACTTCAAGTTAAAATTCAAGGGATCCTCGGCTGTCAAATTGCCTCACTCCCTAGCACCTACCTTGGGCTACCAATTACTGTCAAGGATGTATCCAATTCCTTTTGGGTTTCTGTTCTTAAGAGAATGCAAAGAAAGATGGCAGGATGGAAAGGTAGGTTTCTCAGCAGTGCAGGGAAGCTTCAATTGTTGGCCTCTTCTCTATACGGAATTTCGGTGTACTTCGTATCCCTTTTTAAAATATCTGCCACCATGGCTGACAAGCTGGAAAATATCTAAATAACTTTCCTTTGGATGGGAATGGAAGAAAAAAAAAGGCTTTCTCTTGTTATCTGGGACAAAGTCTGCTATCTGAAATCAAAGGGGGGCCTGGGAATCCACAAAATCACCCACTTCAATAGGGCTCTAATGAATAAAATGTCTTGGAAGCTAATCGACAAGGACTTGGACTGGGTTCATATAATGAGGGCTAAATACCTTGGCCAAGGTATCTTTCTCTTTTCTCTGAATGAAGAGGGATGCCCTAGAGGGTCCAAAATATGGAATAATATTCTCAATTATAGAGAGCCCATATCCGAGGGTATGAAATGGCTAATTGGTAATGGTAGAAAGATTTTATTTTGGGAAGATTGTTGGCTTGGTGAAAAGCCTCTAATTTCTTCCCCCTCCCTCAAAAGGATTAAAGATGTTGCCAAGGGTTTCTTTGGTGTCAGGGTCTCTAATTGTTTCTTCAACAACACTTGGAAGACTATTTTTTATTATTGTTTTGATCAGCCGCTCCTGCTACCTGTTGCCATGGAATTGCAAAATTTGCTAGATAGGATAAGATTCCCACTCTTTCCTAGGGAGGATAAATTTATTTGCAATTGGAACCCCACCAGGGAATTCTCTGGTTAGACTGCCTATCATAGCATGTTACGGGACCCTATCCCTCTGGTTAAGTGGGATGAAGTTTGGAATCCTCAACTTATCCCCAAGATCAATTTCTTCTGGTGGACTGCTTTGCACAAAATAATCCTCACTCAGGATAACTTAACTAAGTGTGGATTTCAGTTCCCTAATAGATGTGTACTTTGCAAAATGGATATGGAAAGCCCCCCATATTTTCCTCCATTGTGCCTTTGCTAAATCCCTTTGGGAGATGGTATGTAGTAAGATCAACCTTTGTTGAACTGTGAATGAAAATTTGATACGTCTGTTGCAAGAGTGGAGGGGCCCCACTTCCAACCCCCTGGTCCACCAGCTCTGGAGACAAATCCTGCCTCACCTCTACTGGATCATTTGGAAGGAGAGGAACAGCAGGATCTTCAAGGATAAGGAGGCCTTTCTTGAAAGTGTATTTTCCTGTTTCCTTAAGCTCATCTTGGAAAATATCTCTATCACTAGGGTCAAGAAGCTCCCTAACCCCCCTCCAACAGGGATTGGGAGATTTCTCGTTGTTAGAATCTTTCTAGCTCCTTTGCCCACACTAACAGCTCCAAGCATCTCCTGAGATAGAATACCAAGTGGCCCCCCTCGATCCCGGGTTGCTTCAAACTCAGCTTTGATGGGGCTACTAAATAGGGCATGGCTGCAGGGGCAGTGTCATTAGAACTCATAATGGGGCCTTGGTTGTAGCCTATATGGGGAGCCTAAATGGTGACTCCAACAATTAAGCAGAAGCCCTAGCCTTGGCTTGGGGGGTTTGTTTCGTCCTCTCCATGGGCATAAGGACTATGGACATTGAGGGGGACTCTAATCTTATAATTGATGCTATCACAAAGCAAAACAGACTCAACTAGTTGATTGAAGGAATCGTTAGTGATATTCTTAGACTCATTTCAGAGCTTGACTCCTTTTGCATCATGCATATCTATAGAGAAGGAAATGGGGTTGTCGATGCTCTTGCAACACTTGCATTAATGTATTCGGGCCTAAAATGTTGGAGGAATCCCCACTCTTTGCCTCCTAATGTTAACTCCCTCCTAAAGGGAGAGTGCATTAAACTTACTCCTCATGATTAATCTCTCCTTTGGTCTCTACTGCATTCTCCTCTTCCGTTTTGGGGCCTCTGGAGGAATTGTTTTTTAAATTTGAATAAGTGCAAGTCTTTGATGACTAACACCAATGGTCTACTAAGGTGGACTTCTAGCATGGCTTCTAAGAGTGAGGTGTATGCCACTATCATTTTTTGGTACACTTTCCTTGGGTTTTTCCTTATGATGGATCTGAAGGGTGATCGCATGCATATCAACCGACCTAGTTGGACGGATTCGATTGGTTGCTGCAGAAAATTTGCACCACGTACTCCTTGCATTCATGATAGTCAATTTTTCTTTGATTTCATGATGGTTATCTACGTTCCCAATGTCATTTATGCAAGAGGTAATTAATGGCTCTCACAAAATTCCTACTCCTTAGGACAACTATGGTAATAATTTCGCTACAAGGCGCCTTCATCACCAAATCATCATTAAAATCTTCGACTCTTGCGAAAAACTTGTTTCTATTTTTTCTAAGGGCTATACACTCGAAACTTCTTGTGTGTCACTGCTCATGTCTATTTCTGAAAACACTCTCTTTGCTAATACTACGGGAGAGGATAGAGTGTGTTACGAACCTAACAACCCAGAGGATTTCAAAAAGGATGATGTTGTGTGGAATTAATGTGTTGAAGTCAGGGTGATAGATTTCATGGAAATCCTGGCCGGCCATGATGAACAACTCTCTTCCCAATTTGCGGCATTTTGGTCTGGTAGGAGGGTTACTATTGGGAGCGTCTCTTTTGATGTCTTTGAGGGAACTATTTCTCAGGAAACAAGTCATTCCTTGGACGCGAGAAGATGGAAGAAAACCAGTCTTTGGATGTCTCCCTCCTGCGGGAGCACACTGTTATTGATGATGCAGATAAGGAGCAAGGCAGGGAGGTTTATAAATGTCTATACAATGACTAGAATAGGGTCATTAAGATGAATGGGGTTTGCAAGTCGGCCCCTTAGTTATTTTCTTTTTGGTCTTTGTTTTTCTCAGGGTCCCCCTTATTTTTTGTCTCAAACTCTTCGTATGTTTCTTTTATCTTTGGATGACTATGGTTTAGTGCTACTAAAGTGTTCTTTTAGTATTGTTATGGTGTTGCTTATAGTTCATGCTATGTAAAGGGTCAACGCCCTGGTTAACATTTATTTTTTAATAAAATACAAATAAGGTAATAATGGCCATATAATGTCATGAAAATGGAACTTGGAAAATTTATAAATAAATTAGTGCATAGGTACTAATATAAGTAAGACGTAATATTGAAAGCACACGTAAAACCATTTTCTCCTAATATGGGCAAGACTTGAGCAAGATGGCACAATATCCCTCAAAAATGGCACGAGGACAATAAAGACAATGATAAATTAATAACCATCCCTGTATACATAGAAGATGTCTATAGTAAATTTTTACTTTAGAATCATAGTTGTCTTTATAAATAAATCTCATAGTTTATGGTACACATAAAATTAGTAAAATTTTGGCACATGATACAAATAAATATTGTAAAAAATGGCATGTGTAGCTTATAAATTCTATGGAATGAATAGATAAGTATAATTAATTACTAAGTCATAGGTCATGAATGTCATGGACACAAAATAAGGGCTATAATAAATACATAATTGAAAATACTCAAAATGGAGTTAGGGAATTATTACCACCAAAAAAATGTGTCATCATCAATAGGATTGATTCTAAAGGTGTAATATTGGAATTTGTAGGATTTATAATTTATGAAATAAAAATGTTGCTTTCATTTTCACTTGTAGACATCATTTTAAATAGTAATTTAAAAAAATAATAATGAAATATACATAGGCTTGTTTCCATCTTTATTTTTTATTATTAGAATCTAACCCACTAGTCATAGGGTCAACCTAAAAGGATGATCTCAAGGCATAAGACCAAATTGTAAGTTTGATCTAATCCTCAAGTTTGACCCCCCAGTAATCAATATCTATGATTTTTGTAGTTTCAATAACTTTTAATCCTTTGCAAGTATATGTGGACTAATTATATCATTTTATCTATGTGTTTGATGCGCGTAGACAAATCTCAAGGTCTAGGGAGACTAAAAAATGTGTAGGTTGGTAATTTGAGGTCATTGCTACTCATAGATGTTAACTGGGCTCTCTTGGAGACAACTAGGATGTGGCATATGGTGTTGATGGGTCACATTGCATCATTACACAAGTATTCTCATAGATCTTGTTAAAAGGTAGGATTCAAATACCAACATGTTATATTTTCCCATGGGAGAGGTCACAGTGATATTAGAGGATGTAGGGCACATTATGTGATCAAGGAAAAATGAATTAATCTCCTATCAAACTACAAAATAGGAGAACATGGATCTTTATCAATGGTAAATAGGGCAAAATAGTTTTTATTGGGATGGGGTCTCATAAGGTGAGAATATTCTTCCTAGATGGTAAAAATATTTTATTATTACTTTTTATTGGGATGGGGTCCCATAAGGTGAGAATATTCTTCCTAGTGACTACTTTTTATTATTACCATTTCCATCTTCCTAGATGGTAAAAATATTTGATGGAATCGAATTACATATTTTGTAAGATAAGGAGCACCAACAATTATTTTTATAAGCTTTGTGCATGTTGGAAACTATATATACTAATTTACATACATAAGTTGATGGGACCAAAATCAACATTCATGTAGCCTCTCTTTTACAAGCCTAGAAATATGAGCATTTGTATTTCTTCACCCCCCATAAATAAAAATAACTATAAGAATCGCATTGGTATTTTGGTGCAATAAAAATAATATTGATCAATTGAGAGAGATTCATACATCAAGGGATGATAATAAGCATGTGATGGTTTAGTTTTTACCAACATCAAATGAAGACCATATTGTTAGTTGGCCCTTGATGTAGAAGAAAAGTTCCAACAAGATTGCATTAAGCAATCTAGATTGTTTACTAGCTAATAGTTGATGGTCATGGATAAGTGTTAGTTTGAGAGGGCTCTAAGTCAATTCTTGTTTTATTAGACCACGCACCTTTCTTTTTTTATAAAGGTTTCTTCAACATTCTTTATTTAAGATATGAGAGAGAGAAACACCACCAATTATGGATCAAATCACTATGGATGATTATAAGGTGGATGCCCCTATCTAGTTATCAATTGATAATGACAAAAGAGTATCTCTTTATTTTTCTCACATGGTTTTATATGGATGAGATCCCTCATTTTATTCATTAGATGGTCCTAGTGAGCCACAACACATGGGAAGAGATAATGCCTAAGGTACCCTTGATCTGACAAATATTTGGGTCTAATGTAATATTTTTGTTTATTTGTTTTTATTTTTTTTTAGACTATCTACATATGAATGATGATAATTATATTGTATGGGGATAATTATTGAGGGTGTGGGCCTTGTATTCTTGAAAATAGAGTATTTGATGAGAGGTCTCAAGTGAAATCTTAAAGGATAAAATTATATACAACCATGTGTTGTTGATCATGTTACACCATGTTAAATCATATTAAACCAATTGGAAGGCCTATTAAGGTTTAGGGGAAAAGTATGCCTCACTCACATAGAAAATGGATACATCCCCAACTAAATAGGTTATAGTAATTAGTGATATGGATGTGATTGATGTAGAGAACAAGGCCAAGCTAGATAGATTGAAGGAAAAGTTGGCTTAGTGGGATGCCCAATAATAAACATTTTTACCTTCTCATGACATGTTGACAACCTTATTGACTTGGAAGTTAGATTATGTTGAGATATCACATGGGTGAACTAGGTGAATCTTTTCAACATATTATAGGATATTAGATAGTTTTGGGTGATAACTTTGGTTTTGTAGGATGGATCCAAATTGAGGTCTCAGTCTTAGACACATGCACACATAACATTAGGTGAAGCAAAGTAGGAGAGGGTTAACTAAGGGAACCATCGGGACAAAATTGAAGGCTGTATGATTTATTTTATTCTTAAATAATAGTTTGATATTTTAGTTTTTTATTCAATTTAGCATGTGTCAATTTTGGGGTGTAAAATATGTGAACTTGGTGTAATGACAATTTGCTAAAGATGAGCTTGATGAAATGCAATTAATCCTATCAAAGGGACTATAAAAATTAAAATATTATGTAATGACTTATTTAAATTTTCTACAAGAAATAACACGATCTACTACAAGAATAGTAGATCTATATGAACATGCCAATATGCTATAGGAACAGTAGATTCAATTATATGAATAGAACATCATGCTATTTTAAAAAAAACTTAACATTGTTTTTTGAAATGTGTAATATAAATCACACTCCAAAAATCAATTCCTTTTTATCTATCAATTCACGTGCATATTATTGATGATTTCAAAGTTATCATCAAAACATATAATACAAGAAATTAATTAACAAAAAATTATAGATTTGATCTAAATAAACATAAAATTAGAAAAATATCACCAAGCATTATGAAAAGTGGGCCCTCCTCTTGGTCATTTGAGTGATAGATGAGTTACTACAACCTTTTCTTCACTATAATAGAGAATATATTTCTATATTTTTTATATGTCTATTAGATTATCATTTTTATGCTTATATATATGTTCTAGAACAACTTAAGATAAAGAAAGATATGATTATGTTGGTTTGTAGTCCATAATCATGAAAGTTATGTTATGCCTATGAAAATGATATATTTTGAAAAAATAGAAACAAAATCAACAATTTCTTTGGTTTGTAACCATCTAAAATATGCAAATGTCAACCATAACTAAATTAGGAGTCATCTCTAAGCTATAATTTCTTTCCCTCAAATCCCCACATATTATAAAAATTATTTTAACATGTTTTATCCATCCAACCGAAAAGATGAGTAACTCTAAAAATTGGCATCATAAAGTATATTTCATTATTTTTAAAAAAATATATTAGATATTTTTATTTTAAAAAACTATTAATGTAAAATATGGTCTAACTAGGATAGATAAATTTTAGTCCTCTTGTCCTGGTAGGTCCACATAGATCAATATGTATTAGCTCCAATGGTTTTATGGTTAACACTCTTTGATCTTGAATCTTATCTTTGTCTATTTTCCCATCTGACATTCGTTGTACAATGTATTTGTAGGCTTGATAGTCTTGGGCATATCTCTTATTGCTTCTATAGAGCTAATCTTCACCATGTTATCAAAATTGATTTGTCCCATCCACTTATGCCAAAGACAACATTCACTACTCTGAGATATCAGACAATTTTCTCCATTAGCTTCCATTAGATGATAGATATTTCCATCAGCCCTTTTACCTTCTACAATCATTCTTCTTGAGCTTCATTTCCTGATTTCACATTCATTCTCATGAAATGCAAGCGTGTATCTTTTGTTGCACATTTAATTGATGTTTTAATCCCTTAACATAGAGAACATCCTTTGTCTTATTCTTTACATCAATGGTTATGGTTCCCTTGCCACAAATCTAAGAATCCTCTTTGCCACCAAACTTAACTGATCCACCATTCCACTTTTCAAGATTAATGATCTTTCTTCTATCACCAGTCATGTGATTAGAACACACACTATCAATCACCCATGCATTTGGCTCTTCTTTTGCATGAAGAGCGGCCCACACAATTAATGATCTATCATTATTTTCTTCACCAAATATAATACCAAACTCCATATATTCATCAATATTATCAACTTTCACAAACATATAATCAATGGTTCATCATTGGAATCATCACATTCCTCTTCTTTAGATGAGTAGCTACTTTCTTTGGAATAAAAACTTCTTTTATGCTTGTATCTTCTATCTTCTCCTCTTTTATTTCTATCATCTACTCTTCTATTTTTATCTTCCTTGAAAGTACATTTAGATGCATAATGACCAATTCTTCCACAATTAAAACATTTGAAGGGTAACTTACCATTGTATTTTCTTGTGTCTTTCTTCAATCTTCTCACAAAGTTTTCTTTTGCAATGTCAAGATCAACATCATATTCTACTTTCTTACTAGATTCAAATGGAGCTTCTTTATTAGGGTTATCTAATTCAAATTCTCTCATTTTAAAGGCATATATCACACCTTAGAGTTTATCCATTCTATATTTGTCCAGATCCCTAATTTCATCAATAGCATACGCCTTAGAACTACAGGATTTGGGAAGAGTTCTAAGTACCTTCTTCACTGATTCATATTTATCCAATTTTCTGCTAATACCTCTAATTCCATTTACCACTTCTAGTACTCTGTGTATATAGCTATCAATATTTTCCTCTTCTAACATTCTTAGATTCTCAAATTTTCTATTGAGGTTCTGCAACTTGACCTATTTTATTTTTTCATCTCCTTCATATATGCTATTAAGCTTCTCTCAGACACCTTTAGCAAACTTGTAGTTCATCACATTCAATATTTTTGAGTCATCCAAACCACTTATGATTGCATTTCTTGTTTTCCATTATTCTCATGCATTATGATCTCATCTGAAGTAGTTGGAGGAGTAGAAGGAGTAGTATAACCATCTACAATAGAGTTCTAGATTCCAAATCCCATAGAGTTTAAATATGATTCCATCCTTAGATTCTAGAAGGATTAGTGTGTGCCATCAAACTTAGGTATCTTGTAAAATCCATCTTGTGTCATCCCAAACCTTTCTCAACTAATAAGCTTATTCTAGAAGAACTCATCTCTGATACCAATAGTTAAACACACCTCAGGACTAGGAGGGGGGTGAATCAGTCTTGATCAAACACTTCATTCCACAAATTAATACCAACTTAACCTTAATCTTATTAGCAACAATGAAAGATAAAAAAAATGAACACCATGCATAAGAGAACACTAAATTTACATGGAAAACCCAAACAGGAAAAAACTACGTTGAGAGTCAAATCACAATATATGAATAAGATTACAATATTATTTTAGGTTCACTGAACCCTAAAGGACTTGCAAGCTAAGGTACACTACCCTAGGGAAAGATACAAAGACCTGCAGGTTGAGACACACTACCTCAGAGCAAGAAACACGACTTGCTAGGGAGACTCACTATCTCTAAGCAAAGTACAAGAATATATTAATCGATATGAAGATGTCTTTTCTAATATTGCCTGCAACAATCTCCAAGCATGAAGCTACCCTTGAATATCTTTCTCAAGAAACCAAATTCAAAACAATCACCACATACTTCTTCTACCTAAAATTTACATACTGATTCCGCAAATGCTATGTGTTGGATGAAAATTTTGCAAACTGTTGAGATTTACAAAAGTGTGATTTCAACCACAGTATGCGAGATTAAATCTCTCCTAATTTATAAGGGAAGGCTCCCCCTTTTTTTACTACTCTCTTAATCTAGAACACAATTCACACTCCAATTTCTAATCTAAACATGGATGATACATCATCCTATTCTCTCTCTAGAATAGATTTTATTCTCTCGTCTTTTTTCAGGAAATAATTTGCAATACGGAGCAGTAATGATTTCTTTACAATTTCAAACTTAAAAATAAAGGCTCAAAGTCTCTTGTTGCTTCTCTGGGATGAGAAAATGGTGTTTGAGCTCAAAGTCTCAAAAAATACTATTATCCTATTAACCTTTCTTCGAATAGCCTCTTCTATAACCCACGGTATTAACTAAGAAAATCAAAGCAAAGCACAAAGTCTTTATCTTGATTCCCTATTACAACTTTTGATATTTTTTTCTTGGAATAACAATATGAAGTTCAAAGTCTTCAAGTTATTATTATCTTCTACCAAGATGACAAAACAAAGCACAAAGTCTTCACAATGATATCTTACAATTGACTTAACTTTTCTCAAAATAACAAAATGAAGCTCAAAGTCTTCAAAATGCTTCTCTTTGCTAATCATAAATCCTATTTAACAAGAGTTGAAATATGACACAAAGTTCACAAATCAACACTTATTCTACTCTTTAACAATATCTTTCCACAACACCTTTACTTAATCAAAACAAGATTTTAGTAAGAATTCTCTCACTATAAACATGATGAATCCAACACAAAGTCTGAATGCCAAAGATTTCTTCTTATTTGATCAAGTTTGTAAAATAACAATAGGAACACAAAGTTTCACTTTTTCTCTTCACTTCAGAAGATTTTTGTTGCATATAGATTAAAGATAAAAATTACAATAAGCAACCTCATATAGATAGGTGAGGTGCAATGAGATAACCTAGTAAAAACTATGACTAAATCAAAGAAGAGTCATATTTGACTTGGAACTCGCGAATACTCTAGGTGTAATAAATTAGATACAAAATGTTACCTGAGGTGTCAAAGTCTTATTACAAAAATGCACCTATAACTTCTAAAATATGGAAACAATACTAAGTGTCGCCAGACACTTCATTTTGGTCTTTCTTCATGAAATCCTTGAAATTTTGTAGAACTACCTTCATTTGTTCCATATTAGGTCCCTTGGTATGGCTTGTGATGACTTTGACCTAAGTGATGGGATCTCCAAGGCTCATGTAACATTTCTTTTTCTTTTTCAAAAGAGAGGCTAAATCATCTAGATTAACTTGGATATCTATTAACTTGCCAATTGAAGATAATGAGAACACTTGTTTATCAACTTCTTCACCAACAAGAAAACTAGATTCTTTGATAATGGCATCTTCGTGAAGAGGCTTTTGATTCTCATCGAGGAAGGTGTAAGGAAGTGTTGGTATCTTCTAAATGATGTCATTTCCCTTGTCATTAAATTCCTCTTGATATTTTCTCATATCTTTTATAAGTGTCTCTGAGATGTCCATTTGATGTTCTAGTACCTCCCTTTGTTCAATATACATATCTCTTGAAGGAAGTACTCAATTGTCAACCAGAAAATCTAGTTGGAAATCTTCTTACTTCAACCAAGAGTCAAAGTCCTTCTCATATGTCTCTAATTTATTTCAGAATAGATCCAAAGTTTTATCTATCTCAGTCTTTGCCTCCTCAAGATTGTTCATTAGGGTAATCGCTTGAACATAAGAGATGAGTCCCTTGACTCAATAATCTATCCATCCACTTACCAACCATTCTCCCACGAGAATTGACCTGTTCAACTTTCTTAATGATCTATTCATCCATTGATGAGGTGAATAGTTCAATTAACTCCGATGATTTTGTTATCTTGATCAAGACATTAGTAAGTTGATCCACCTATTTCTTCAGTTTGTCCTTCTTGAACTTTTATTCATTGAACATTGTCATAAGATATGCAAAAGATGCTTGAGCATCTTCCACTGCTCCTTCATCTTCTTCATCAGCTTGAGTCTCTTGGGTAGATGATTCCCCTTGACTCTCCCTACTATAAATTTGAACCTTGGTGCCTACGAAGCTATTGTGTCTTGTCTATTCTTTGTTCTCAATTCTAAAGTCTTTCCCACAAGTCCTGCAGTGTCATTGTCATATCTGACCTGGAAAGGTTTCAATTGAATACCTTGTTGGGTTAACCAAACATTGGTATTAGCAAGGATGTTTTGGAACTTGGCCCTTATTGAAGTATTTTCCTTCTGAGACCATTAAATCAAGGGCGAAGGAGAATCAACAACTTTGTTCTTTTCATACATAGGATATAGGATGTCTCCATCATCCTCAAGATCCTCAAGGATATCAGCAAGATCTAAATTTTTAATTTTTTATATTGTCAGGCGACAGTATTCAAGCCCCCTGATATCCTCTTTAGTTCTACAATCAATCCACACATCCTCAATCCGATGAACATGAGTGTAACTTTTTTTATTTTACTTTTCATGCCCTTGTAGTCAAAATGCTTTCTAGCCTTCAAGAATTTCATTGTTTCTCCCCTCATTTCCTCCTCCATGGCTTGGGCCTTGTAAATAGAATTGATATAATATCTCCCAATGGTAACAGAAAACTTAAGACTAGTCTTGTGAGCTCCAGATTAACGCTCATGCATTGATATCATCAGATGAGCCATCTCCATGAGAATGATATTTCCTGATGGATACCTAGGAAGCATGAAAGGCTCACCATCGAAGCATCCAATTTTGAGATATGTGAATGTTGGGAATTGTAAAAATATACAACCATATTGATTCACAACATTCCAGGCCTCATCTAACACTCTCCTCTTTTGAAGATCCTTATCAAACATACACATGTACTTGGTGAAGAAAGCATCATTGACTCTCCTAAAATGATGCAAACTCTCCTTGAGAGTTAACTGTGTGAAATATTGATAAACAAGAATCCAAGTCTTGTCTCCTATGGTAAATAAACCTGGAAAATGCCTCATTGAGGTAGGTGCATATACAAGATATTAAGTCATGTAAAACTTCAAGGTGGTGGGTACTTTGGTCAACTTCTCACGCAAAGCATCAACAATTTGCTTACCCCAGTAGATTTTCTTCTTATTTTGCCTAATGATGTGAATGTTAGATACACCCATTTGTGATAAGTGTTAGAAACTGGGAGCCCTTTTATTATACTAAGAAGAGTAATCAGATCATTGACCTCCTCGATGAAGTCACTTTGAGGAATTGTCCAAGGCCACCTTGCAATTATAAACCTTGGAGTCTTCAACCAATTCTCATTGATATTCCTTCTGCATTTGTCTGAATTATTATCATACTAGGTCACTGCCGATTGCATATCAATGTTGGCATATTGATCTATGTGTGAACACTTGAAAATAGTGTTAAAGAGATCATCAAGTCTGATGAGATTCTTCTTTTCCTTTGCATCTTTCACTGACATGCACACTGGATCATATTGGTTATCTAAGGCTAACACAAACTCATGGTTCTATGCCAACATAGGAAAGGCCACAACCAGATGAATTCCACTGTTGATAGTAAGCTCCATTATATAGGACATTGGTGACTCTCTAACTCTTTTCAAGAATTCATCAAGATCAACGTGTCCTATTTTTGTATCTCTTATATTGTCAATGTTGGATGATACAGAAGGAGGAAAAACTGGATGAAGCTCTTACTTTTTGAACTTGATTTCTCTTTTGCTAGGTGATGGCTTTGTCATTTGAGAATAATTGCACTGCAATGTTTGAAAAGACAATCACCATATTTGAGCCAATTAGCCTTCTTATGTGGATTTCAAAAACCCCATTTGGTAGAACAAAAGCTTTTGATTGCATGCAAATTGATTTTGTATTATCAATTTGCAAGTGTGTGTATTTAGTGTAAATCAGACTTATAAGTTCGATTAGCACCTAATATTGGTTAAAAACACTAAGAAGTGCATATTGGACTTATGAGTCTTATTTTCACTTAATGGAAGATCAATAACCCAAAAGGAGTGCATGTCGAGCTTATACCCCCAATATGAGCTTGGAAAAGATCAAATATAATATAGGTGCATATCGGGTTTATACCCTCGATATGCATCTATGTTATACTTCATAAAGAAAGTAGACAACAAAAAAGGAGTTTTGGTCAAGTTTGTATCCCTGACTCACACTTGGAAGGTAATATGGTGTGAGTTGGAGATACAACTTCGACTAACATCGGTGGGAAACACTAAACAAAAAATGCAAAGGAAAGGGTGCAAGTTGGGACGATGATCCTGATATGCACCATGGAGCAATCTTCAATGCATGATGGGGTCATGATCCTGCCTTGCACCATTTGAAAAAGCATATCAAAAAAGAAATACAATGATGTGAGCTGGGTGAAAACTTGACACACATCAAAGATAGGGATTTGGTGTGTGTCGGGTTTTAAAACCCGACTCACACCAAAATAAGGGCTTTAAACAACACAACAAGATAGGCGCATAATGGATTATCATGGTGGAGCAATAACATTGATATACACCCAATGAGATATTGGGTGTATATCAGGATTATTATCCCAACACATACTGCTAAAAAGACATAGAAACAAGGAAGATAATGAAAGTAAAAAACGTGAAAGAATAAGGGAAGAAACCACACCAAAGGTAATATTCTTTAGCCTGAGTAGAAAGAACTAAGCACTTTTCCAAATAATCCAATCAACAATGAAAATAAACGACTCCAAATAAATCATAAAGGAGGAAGAAACTCAAATAAAATCAAACACCTAGCAAAACATTAAATGCAAATCATGCTTAATAATGGTGTAATTTGGACTTGTAAGTCCGATTTACACCATTAGACCCCAAAGAGGTGTAAGTAGGACTTACACAAAACTTTTAAAAACCAAAGTGTAATATCGGGTTTAAACCCCAACTTTACACCAAACTAACAAACTTAGTGTAAAATTAGACAGATACTGATTTTGCACTAAAGCGATAAAAACTCATTTTTAAGTTAAAATTTGAATTTTAACTAATAAAGTGAGATTTTATAAGATTAACACATTCATTGACTCACACACTTATCCACACCATCTTAGCCAACTTGATCTTATATATATATATATATATATATAAGGTCAGCCAGAGCAAGGAACAAGCTTAAGTCCTATCAAGTCAGCCACCAAAATATAATTGTGTCGAAGGTGGTCAAATCTAGGAGATAGGGAGGACCTAAAAACATCATATTACACCTTTCTAAGTTGTCAAATAATTCACATTCTAGTACACATCCTCCAAATTCAGCAATAAGGTAACATGTAGATAAGCCATGTAGCACATTACTAGTTGGCCCAAAAATATATATTCCAAATGAATTAACTCAGTGGATCCCCACATGTAAAAGTAGTAACCAAATACAAAATGATGCAACCTTTAAAGCGAGTGGAGATGCCCAAGGATACACCACAAGCAAGAGAATAAATTAAGTCAGCTAAACCAGAGAAATTACCTTGAAACACAGATACCAAACAAAATGTAGCAACAAACAAATCTTCTAACTATTGCAAGGTGTGCACCCTTGGTCTCCTTGTGTTGTCCAGCATAGTGCTTGGGTTTGTGACATGGCTTAACTACCTCATGTGGATTCTATAAGTCTAGTGGTTGTATCAGGCATTAACAAGTCGATCTTTTGGTGCAACGACAACTGCACTTGTAACAAGTGGTATCAGAGCTTGGTCACAGGTTCAAACCCCTCGCTTGCGCTAGGGGGATTGTTGCAAGGTGTGCACCCTTGGTCTCCTTGTGTTTTGCAACGTAGCGCTTGGGTTTGTGACATGGCTTAACCACCTCTTGTGGATTCTATAAGTCTAGTGGTTGTATTAGGCATTAACAAGTTGATCTTTTGATGCAACGATAACCACACTTGTAACAAGTGGTATTAGAGCCTAGTTCCTCAGAGGAAGCCTAACAGCTTGAGGAAGATCTGAGAAGGTAAATCCATGGATTCTAGTAGTCTTAGAAAGAAACCGGTTGTTTCTCTTGAGGATCTTGATCATGCACAAGCTGAGATCCAGCAAGTCAAAGAAAATCTCAAGGATGTTGAGGAATACATTGAAATATTGAAAGATTAGTTGAACAAATCAAGGGATAAAAGAAAGGAGCTTGTTGACAAGTTGAAGGAAAAAGAAAATCAAAGCATCGATGAAGAAGCCCTGAAAGAGAAGACAAAAGAATGTGAGAAAATTTCTAGAGCTAATATAGTCCAAAAGAATGAGATGGAGGCCATTATGATGAGATTGACAAAAGAGATTGAAGAAAGGAAGAAGAACGAAGAAAAGATTGCTTAGTGACTGAAAGACAAAGTTGATGAATGTTGCAGACTTGAGAATTAGAATGGACAATTGATAAGTGATCTACAAGATGCTAGAGATCATGGAGAAGATCTTGAAAATAAGTTCCTTGTTCTTAAGGTTGATCTTGAAGTTGCAAATGAATACAAAGAGAAGTTTCAAATCATCTCAACCAAGCTAAACCCCTATAAATTTTTTATCAACATTTGTTTAAAAAAAACTGCTTAATATATTGTTGTTCTTACATGATCATATTGTTAGCCTTGGCTAACCGAAGTAATCTATCTATCTCTTCCTTGGAAATGAGTGAACACAAAATGACTAATATATATTCCTTTAGTTTCTCATCTTCTTCATTTGTTGTTAACCTTGTAGCATCCAAAATTTCATACAAACTCTTTGAAATTGTTGATAATAACTCTATCAAGGCTTTACTGTAAACATTCATGTATTCAACTACAACTTCTTCTAATGACCTTTTCCCACTTTCATCAAAAAATTTATACCACTTAGATAGTGGTTTCAAATCACCATCTTTGATTGTTGAATTAACAATATGTTCTAATATAATAGGAGGCACAATAGCGTAATTACCTTAAAGTTTTCCTGACTTCAATGCCTCATCAAGCTCAGATTTTGGCTTCTTGTTGGATCTTGTTCTATCGGATGGCTTCTCCTTAGTGACTTTGGTGGTCTTTGGAGCTTTTTCCTTTACTACTCTTACTACCTCATCTGATTCAGTTCTTTCTTCATCAATCATCACAATTTTGGTTGATTTCTTCTTCTGCACTCCACCGGATGGCTTAACTAGTGATTTTGGCTTGGGAAGTTGAGAAATAGGAGCAGTACTTCTGGTTCTGGCTTTTGGCTTTGGAATTGCTACCAGTTCCTTCTTCACTTTTATTGATTTCTCTTCAGAGGTAATATTTTCTTTTCTAGCTTTCTGGACAACCTCTTTTGATATTCCTATGCTTTCTACAAAAGCTTTAATCTCTTTTTGAACCTTATTTTGAATGATTGGCTCTTAAATTGTTGATGAAGCTTTAATATCTTCTCCTTATAGGTTATGAACCTTTCTTCATTAGAGTCCACTAGTTGGCTCAACAAATGTTGTGCATACAGTTCCAAAATTTGTTCATCAACTTCATAGACGATTGGTAAAATCCATGAAGTTTGGGGCTCTGCAACTTCTATCACGCACTGATCGGGTCAACTATGAAACATATGGTGTCAACATATTTCTCCACAACATCTTTAGGAATTCTCTCCCTCTCATGCATTTCCTCCTGAAAGTTCTTGAAATATCGCCATAGATTCTTGTTTCGGGCTTTGGAATCACTGGAGCTGTAGAGATACTCCCTAATCTACATTCCCACAAGCCTATCAAATGCCCATTGCACCAGACCAACTCCTAAAATATCCTTCTTGAAATAGAAAAATATGTTGGCATTATGTGAACCGGTATGAGGACATGATGACATTGTATGTTGTCATTGATGTCAAAATGCTGAAGAAGAGAGAACCGGTATAACATTGTGAACCGGTATATGTGCCCAAGTGAAGCGGTGTGTTTGATCAAGATGAACCGGCATGTGGTTATGGGAACCAGTACAAGGAAGCTTTGTATGACTACCTGTTGGTAGTCTCAACTTCAGGGTTTTCGGTTGAAGTGCTTCAAGCCTGTGTGACTCAACCGGTGACTTTGTGTGATGAGTTAGCATTGTAACAAAGAACAGATCATGTTGCCACGTCAACCTTGTGCGCGTGAAGGATCTTGCATGAAGGAGATTGTTCCTATCTACCTCGGGAATGTGCAAAGTCTGTAAATGGTGAAAACGCGTGATGGGTTATCAGTCGCCATGAAAGTGGTGGAAAACGAATGATGGAGAACGTCTTGATATTGGTTCAAGACTATTGCATTTAATGCAATGTGCTCAATGGTCAGGATTGAACCATTTGAATTGCTTAACCTAACAGGTTTAGGGTTTAGGGTTTATGCTACCGACCTATCTATTTCCTATAAGGTCGATGTTGTGTTTCTTTCTGAGGTTGTTGGCAAAAGTTGTGTGTGTGTATCCAAGTGAAGGGATACATGATTCTTGCCAGACCAGAGGAGAGAAGTGATACCTGCAGAGTGTAAGTGCAGAAGGTGAAGAGGAGCTAAAGCGGATCTGCATTGGCATTGAGTGTTGTTACCAGATCATTGTAATACCTGTTGATCTCTAACCACATCAACAGTTGGGAAATCCCTTAACAGGGTAGCTTTAACTGGCTTACTGTAAATCCTTTAACAGGGTAACTCAAAACCATTTAGTCCTTGAAATCCTCTAACAAGGTAACCTTTAACAGAGTTTAACCCTTAACCGGGTATTCTAGCCATCCCTTAACCGGGTGATCCCTAACAGGATCGGTTCCTAACAGAACCTATTGTATCAGTCTTTAACCAGACAAGGCTCCTAACAGAGCGGACTTCTAAAGAGTTCAAAAATAGCTTGTGGGTATTCATTCCCACTGTGGTTTTTCCTAGTTGGGTTTCCACGTGAAAAATCTGTGTGTCATGTGTGGTGTTATTCATGTGATGGTTTAAGTGATTTGTGTTTGAAGGTAAATCATGTTGATCTAGCTGTTTATATATCTTTGATGATAGATTACATGTTCATGAACTAGGGTGAAATGGAAATGAAGTATTAGATTGTATGAAAAGATAAGTGTCAACCGGTTTATGCTTGTCTCAGTTATTCTGGGTTTTGTCGGTTGTACTCTGTTTAAGACCGGTGTTACTATTTGTCTGCCAAAGCACACTGTCTGCTGACAAACTGGTTTAGGATTGTGTTTTTGTCTGTACTGATTCACCCCCCCCCCTCTCAGTACCGGTTTGGTACTATCTATTTATCATTGAGTTATCAATTGGTATCAGAGCATCCTCCAGGTCCTTTGTCTTATAAGCTTAACCGCTTGAGGAAAAGATCCCAGTCTAATGATGAAGAGGGAAGGTCCAAAGTTCAATAGAGATAATTTCAGTATATGGAAAGATATAATGAAGATATACATCAGAAGCATGGGTGCTCAACACTGGAGCTATGTTGAGAATGCTTTTATTTGCCCTATGGGTACTCTCACCAAGGACCAAAAGAGAGATGCAGGAGAATGGGCAAGTCACGGAAGCCCTAATTAGTATTTTATCTAACATTGAGTTTATTGATGTCCAAGATAAAGTAACTCCCAAAGAAGTATGGGATACTCTTGAAAAAATATCTATGGCGGTGATGAGCATATAAAACAAGCTAAGGAAGAAAGCCCTAGAGGGAAGTTTGAAGACATGCAGATGGTTGAAGGTGAGACCATTCAACAATATGGAATAAGAATCAAAACTGTTGTCGGAGATATCAAGAGTGCAGGTGGTAAAATGGAAGATTCCACTGTGGTAAGCAAAGTTATGAGATCCTTATTACCGGTCTACGCAATAAGGGTTGCTGCTATTCAGGAGTTGAGATCAATAGACAAGACTAAGGTATCCCTAGACTCCATCATTGGAAAGCTGACAACCTATGAGCTAAATAGTTTTCATGGCAGTGTTCAAAAGACTGAATCAACTTTTAAAGCTTCTATTGTACCATCCAAAAAAGGAAAAGAAGCAAGCACCAGTGGTGAACCAAGACAGAGCAGAGAAATGGATGATGAGGAGATTCTGATGGCATTTGAAGCTCTTCTTGCCAGGAAACTTCCTAAAGGAACCAGAAATACAGAGGTAAGCTCCCTTTGAAATGCTTTTCTTGTAACCAGATAGGACATATTGTTGTAAACTATCCTAATGGTGACAACAAGGACAAACCGGAAAGGTTCAATAAATTCAAAGGAGGAAACTGAAGAAATTGTTTTGTGGCAGTTGATGAAGGTGTCACAGATGAGGAATCAGAAGATGAAGAAAATGAAGATATTGTGTTTGTTGCTATCAAGGAAGATGTGTCAGACAAGAAGGCTCTTGTCTCCCGCTTTGATAATTCCAATGAGTGGATTATTGACAGTGGTTGTTCTCACCATATGACTGGTGACCGGAGCAAGTTTCTATCCTTGGAAGAGTATGATGGTGGTGTGGTTCGATTTGGTAATGATGCACCATGTATGGTCAAAGGCAAAGGGTCCATCTCTTTGAATGGAAAGAGTAGTGCTGACAATGTGTATTGGGTTGATGGTCTCAGGCACAAGCTTCTGAGTGTTGCCCAGCTGAATGATAGTGGTCTCACTTTGGAATTCAAGAATGGAGTGTGTAGAATCAAAGGAAAGAATGGTGAATTGGTGGCCACCGACATGCAAACCAAAGGTAACCTATTTCAGCTGAATGCAAATATAAGTACATGTCTTATGGCTAAATTTGATGATAGTTGGATATGGCATAGGAGACTCTGCCATGTAAACTTTGATAACATTGTGAAGGCTAGTAAGATCAAGGCAGTTAGAGGGTTGCTGGTACTAAGCAAACCAGAAAATACCTTGTGCAGAGAGTGTCAACTGGGGAAAATGTTTTCCTCAACCTTTAAATGTAAACCTTTCACTGCTGACAATTTACTTGATCTTGTGCATACTGATTTGTGTGGTCATATGAAAACTAGGAGTGTGTAGGGAGATAGGTATTTTATGATTCTTACAGATGATTGCTCAAGAATGATGTGGGTCACATTCTTGAAAGACAAGTTTGAAGCCTTTGGAAAGTTCAAAGCTTTCAAAGCATTAGTGGAGAAGGAAAGCGCTAAAAGGATCAAGTGCCTTAGAATTGATCAAGGAGGGGAATCACTTCTGACGAATTCAACAAGTACTGTGAAGAACATGGCATCAAGAGGCAACTGTCTGCCCCCCGAACTCCATAGCAGAATGGCCTAGCAGAGAGGAATAACTGGACTATAGTTGAAGCAGCAAGAACAATGTTGATTCAAGGAAAGGTTGCTCACACCTTTTGGAGAGAAGCGGTGAGCACTGCAGTCTACACAATGAATCGGGTACTCATCAAGAAAGGTAAGGATAAAACTCCTTATGAGTATTGGACCGGTAAGACACTTGTGGTTAGCTACTTTAGAGTGTTTGGTAGCAAATGTTACATCAAGAGGAGAGAACACCAGAGCAAATTTGATGCGAAATGTGATGAGGGAATATTCCTAGGGTATTCCACCAAGAGCAAAGCTCTCAAGTGTTTCAATAATAGGACTCAAATAATTATGGAAAGCATCAATGTGAGAGTTGATGAAACCTTTGAGAAAACTAAGGAAACTGGCAGTGAGCAAGCGGTAAATGAACCGGTTGTAACCTTCTGGGAACTGGTTGTTAGTCAACCAAGTACAAGTAACAGTGTTCCTACACCGGTAGATGTAGATGCTGATACTGATGGAGATGAGGATGAAGAAGAAAAGCAAGAGGAATCTGTTAAGACCATTCCTCGGTATGTCAAGTTGAATCATGATCCTAAGCAGATCATAGGAGATAAGGATGTAAGAATCCTTACAAGAAGAAAGGTCAGAGAAAACTCATGTTTGATCTCTGAATTTGAGCCTAAATCATTCAAAGAGGCACATAAAGATGAATATTGGATAAAGGCAATGGAAGAGGAACTTGACCAGATAGAGAGAAATGGTACATGGTCTTTGGTACCCAAACCAGAGCATAAAAATGCCATTGGTACCAAATGGGTTGTCAGAAATAAGCTGAATGAGGATGGCATAGTGATTAGAAACAAAGCTAGACTGGTGTGTAAAGGATATGCCCAAGAAGAAGGAGAAGACTATGGAGAAACCTTTTCTCATGTAGCTAGATTGGAAGGAGTTCGTATGCTTCTTGCATATGCAGCTTTTAAAGGATTCAAAGTATATTAAATGGATGTAAAATCTACATTCCTAAATGGTGTACTTGAAGAGGAGGTGTATATAGAGCAACCAGATGGGTTTTCCCTATCTGAAGACAATGACATGGTGTGTAGGCTACATAAAGCCTTATATGGTCTAAAGCAGGCACCTAGAGCATTGTATGAACGCCTGCACTCCCATCTTGTGAAGATTGGATTTGAGAGAACAAGCGAAGATAGCAATATCTACTTGAAATCTGAAGGAGATCAGATCCTGATCTATGAGGTATTTGTTGATGACATTATCTTTGGTGGAGATGACAAGATGAGTCATGAGTTTGCAGATGAGATGAAGAAAGAGTTTGAGATGTCACTCATAGGGGAGATTAAGTTCTTCATTGGACTGCAGATTCAACAAATGAAAGATGGAATCTTTATCACTCAGTCCAAGTATGTCAAAGAGGTGTTGAAGACATTTGGCATGGAAGATAGCAAACCGGTTGGTACACCGATGGTGACCGATTGTAAACTATCCAAAGAGGATGACTCAACATTGGTTAATGAGAAGGAATACCGATCAATGATTGGTAAGTTGCATTATGTAGTGCATAGCAGACCAGATATTGCACATGCAGTTGGCATTACTGCAAGGTTCTGGAAAAGTCCAAGAGAATCCCACTTGGTTACAGTCAAGCGGATTCTTAGGTATCTGAAGGGAACTATTGATTATGGATTGTGGCATTCATATAGCAAGGATTTCAACTTGAAAGTATTCACAGATTCTGATTGGGCAGGTAATGTGGACGATCGGAAGAGCACAACCAGTGGTGCATTCTTTCTCGGTGGTAGACTAGTCTCATGGATGAGTAAGAAGCAGAGTTGTATCTCTCAATCTACAATGGAAGCAGAGTATGTTGCAGCTTTCATGAACTGCACTCAGACAATTTGGATGAAGCATGTATTAATTGGCTTCAAAGTTCCTGTATCTGAATCGGTAAGTATATTTTGTGACAATACTAGTGCAATTAACATCTCCAAGAATCCGGTTTTACATTCTAGAACCAAGCAATTTGAGCTTAAGTATCATTTCTTGAGGGAAAAGGTTTAGAACAAAGAGATTGCACTGGAACATGTTTCCAGTAAGGAGCAGTTAGCAGACATATTCACCAAGCCTCTCCCAAAGGCTACATTTATGTACTTAAGAGGTGAATTAGGGGTCCTGCCCCTTCAGGAGGTGAACTAAAGGTATATGCTCCACATCAGTTAGGTATTGCATAGTCAAATTGTTTTTGGATTGATGTGTTTAAGGATGCTACTCCTCAGGGGGAGAAACATAATGGAATAGGGAAGCTTGTGCCTCCACTTTGGCATTGTTGTCAAAGGGGGAGAAGAAGTGAAGCAGAGAAGATATCTACAGAAATTGGGGGAGAAGATGTGAAGCAGAGAGATATCTTTGTATATTGCCATCAATGCCAAAGGGGGAGATTGTTGGCATTATGTGAACCGGTATGAGGACATGATGACATTGTATGTTGTCATTGATGTCAATATGCTGAAGAAGAGAGAACCGGTATATGTGCCCAAGTGAAGCGGTGTGTTTGATCAAGATGAACCGGCATGTGGTTATGGGAACTGGTACATGGAAGCTTTGTATGACTACCGGTTGGTAGTCTCAACTTTAGGGTTTCTAGTTGAAGTGATTCAAGCCTGTGTGACTCAACCGGTGACTTTGTGTGATGAGTTAGCATTGTAACAAAGAACAGATCGTGTTGCCACGTCAACCTTGTACGTGTGAAGGATCTTGCATGAAGGAGATTGTTCCTATCTACCTCGAGAATGTGCGAAGTCTATAAACGGTGAAAACGCATGATGGATTATCAGCTGCCATGAAAGTGGTAGAAAATGAACGATGGAGAACGTCTTGAGATTGGTTCAAGACTGTTGCATTTAATGCAATGTGCTCAATGGTCAGGATTGAACCGTTTGAATTGCTTAACCTAACAGGTTTAGGGTTTAGGGTTTATGCTACTGACCTATCTGTTTCCTATAAGGTCGATGTTGTGTTTCTTTCTGAGGTTGTTGGCAAAAGTTGTGTGTGTGTATCCAAGTGAAGGGATACGTGATTCTTGCCAGACCAGAGGAGAGAAGTGATACCTGCAGAGTGTAAGTGCAGAAGGTGAAGAGGAGCTAAAGCGGATCTGCATTGGCATTGAGTGTTGTTACCAGATCATTGTAATACCTGTTGATATCTAACCACTTCAACAGTTGGGAAATCCCTTAACAGGGTAGCTTTAACCGGCTTACTGTAAATCCTTTAACAGGGTGACTCAAAACCATTGAGTTCTTGAAATCCTCTAACAAGGTAACCTTTAATAGGGTTTAACTCTTAACCGGGTATTCTAGCCATCCCTTAACCGGGTGATCCCTAACAGGATCGGTTCCTAACAAAACCTATTGTATCAGTCTTTAACTGGACAAGGCTCCTAACAGAGCAGACTTCTAAAGAGTTCAAAAATAGCTTGTGGATATTCATCCCCACTATGGTTTTTCCCAGTTGGGTTTCCACGTGAAAAATTTGTGTGTCATGTGTAGTGTTATTCATGTGATGGTTTAAGTGATTTGTGTCTGAAGGTAAATCATGTTGATCTAGTTGTTTATATATCTTTGATGATAGATTACCTGTTCATGCACTAGGGTGAAATGGAAATGAAGTATTAGATTGTATGAAAAGATAAGTATCAACCGGTTTATGCTTGTCTCAGTTACTCTGGTTTTGCCAGTTGTACTCTGTTGGCAATTGACACTCAATTGGTTAGTTTCACTATGTTGTCATTGATGGAAACATGGTATTTTGTTCTGGCTTCATGTTTTGGTTCAGTTATGTATAGGCAGGCACTTCATAGACACTACACTGACACCGGCACCGACAGGACAAAAGGATTTCTTTGGTTACCGGCAATGCAGGCCGACATGGTTTAGAGTATGGTTATCGGTATTAGAGGCCAACATCTCTTGGATCCGGCATCGACAATTATTTTTTTATATTCATGCATTTATGTTATCTAGCCGACATGTAATTTGATATTTTAATTATCTGTGTAATTCGACATAAGGCATGATAAGTTGTATAGGATATATAGGTTAGTTGGATTAGATCATTTTGATATAGATATGGTGATGGATATGTGAATGTGATATAATATGAAATATATCATAGAGATTATGTATGTGAGGATATATATGTAAGGGGTATTCCGGTAAAGGGTTTAGGGTTTCAAACCGAAACAAATAGAGCTTAAACCGGAACTATATTCTAGCATAGAAGATGCTATCTTATCAATTCAACACTTCTCTGAATTGTAGTTTGGATTTATATGTAGTCAGTGAGGATCCATTTGTGATTGAGCAGTGTGCTCTAGGCTGTAAGCCTTCCTGCAATTGCAGGCCCCTTATCTTTTGTAATATCTCTTCATTTGGCCAGTGGATTGATATTGTGAGTCACAAATCCCACCATGGTTTTTCCTCTTTGAGGTTTTCCATGTATAATTTTGTGTGTTATGATTCTCATTTATGTGATTGGCTTATTGGTTGTTTTACTTCTTTCAATTTTGTATGTACCGGTATATCGGTTGGTGTATGCATGTTTTAATAAGGCTAAAATTAATTCATCTGGTATAACACTGATTCACCCCCCCCCCCCCCCCCCCTCTCAGTGTTATTGGATTCCAACAATTGGTATTAGAGTCTTGTGCCTCAGTGGAAGTTTAACAGCTTGAGGAAGATCCTGAATCCGGAATCCATGGACATGGGTTTGGAGAAACAACTTGAGATGGCACTTGAAGATTATGATGCTAAAAGGTTGAAGAACTTAAAGCTATGAGATGAATTGAATTCTGCTAAGGAATTCATTCTTGTCCTACAAGAGAGGCTATCATTTGTTCAAGCTAGGAGGAAGGAACTTTTGCAAAGTCAGGATGATGAAGAGAAAGATGCACTTAAGGAACAATGTCAGAAATTGAGTCAGGAGAACATGGTTATGAGAAATGAAATGCAAGCTATAACTATGAGAATATCTAAGGAGATTGAGGACCGAAAGAAAAAGGAAGAAAATCTTGTTGTATCTTTGAAGAACAAATTTGAAGAATGTGGTAGGTTGGTTCATGAGAATGATATTTTGAGAACTAATTTAGTACAATTCCAGAGGAATGAACAAGAGCTTCAGAGACAAATAATAATTCTAAGAGAAGATCTAACTACTGCAAGTGAGTATAAAGAAAAATTCAAGATTAGCTCAACACGGCTAGATGAGTTGTTGAAGAGACAAAGGCAGATTGGAGATTCCAGTGGACTTGGATTTGAGAAAGGACAGAGTTTTGGTATTGCTAATGAAGATCAAAACCATAAGGCATAGGTAAGGCAATTTAATTCTTATAAATTTAATGGTAGATGTTTTGTTTGCAATAGATTTGGTCACATGGCTTGACAATAAAGAAACAGAGCAAATCATAACCCTGATTCTTCTCCTGGTAAATGTTCTAAATGCAATAAGTATGGTCATAAGATAGAAGATTGCAGAATGAATGTAAATGCTATGCATGAGGAAATTTTGGACATATGGCTAATCAATGCAGGTCAAACAATTTTAGTGGTTTTAGCAAAGCAATTCAAAGGAAAAATGTTACATGTTATGCATGTAATGAGGTTGGGCATATTGCTAAATTCTGTAAAAGCAGAAATCCACCGGTTGGTAATGGAGGATCAAATGAGAAAGGGAAAGAGAAGGTTAGTGAAATCTGGCAAGATCATACTCAAAGATGGGTTAGGAATATTGAAGAACAATCATCAGATGGAAATGCACTGGTTACTTATCCAGCAGAGGAGGTCGGTCCTACACCGACAGGTAGCTCATCCGGTAACTGAGGCAAATGCCTTAGGGGTAGGAAAAATTCATGAATATGTTGCATATGTCCCGGGAAGAGGTTCTGGAAGATGTTCCAGACATTGGAGATTCTTATCCGGCATGGATATGTTCTATTCAAGATCCGGTATCTTTCACCGACAATCATTAATGTCAATGAAAGATTAGGGTTTTTCTTGGATGTTAAAAGGTCGAATTCACTTCATTATTGATCACCTTGCATTCAAAGCAATTTCAGAGTGATTAAGAGTGACTAAGAGTGATCAAAGGCATTTCAGAGCAATCAGATTTCTTCTTGAGCGATTTCACCGGTGACTGGAAGAATTTGTTAAGGCTTTTCACCAGAAGTGATCAACAGGTATTTATCTTTAAACATGAAGCGAGATCATCATCTATTCCTATCTTTGTTGAAAATCCAACTATAGTAGAGGTCAAGAACCGCCCCAGGCCAATTTTCAAGTGGTATCCATATGTGGCTACCCTGGAAGATTTAGTTGGAGCATTTTCCCGTGTTCCGGAGGGAGTTGTCTATGTTGAAGATGTTAGGGCATACATACATTGTCACATTGAGGACTTGGGAACATTTGAAATAAAGGGCATGTACATGAGCGATCTGATGGGAGAATCTGGAAAGATCGAACCGACATACAAGCACATTGAAGACTTAGGGTTTACCGGCATTCTGGACATCTTGGAATTCGAAGATGAGATAATTAGGTATGTTTTGAGAAGAGTACATGGGGAGTTTATCTGGTTGGATAGACCTTACAAGATCACCAAGGAAGCCATCAGGGAAATCATTGGTTTACCATAGGTTGGGAAACATCCAGACAAGAAGGTTTTGAATGATTACGTGAATAAAATCACCGACGCGACATCTGACAGGAGATCTATGAGAATAAGCACTATTAATGACACAGACATCAGATTTGGTAGCATGATCATCGGATATAAGGTAACTCAGTCAAATTGACTGAACTCTATTTCCAGTTCCTACATTTTCGCAGCATACAAAATGATGAAGGAAAATGAGAAATTGGATCTATGCGGTTGGCTGTTAGATGAACTGTTAATAAACCTAGGAAAGATTAAGGGAGAAAAGAAAGGAACCTTCTGGTATGGTAACTTAATTGTCTGCTTAATGTTATTTTTCATGAATGACACTCCCGATTTTGGGAAGAGGCAATGGGAATTTGATATCCTGGTAGGGAGACAATTGAAACAGTCAATTGCTACTTTAGGCAGTCGGGGAGATGATAAAGTATGGGGATATTTAAAGGGGTTCCAGAAATCTATGAAGTCTAGGGAAAGGGTTCCTAAGCATATTGTTGAAAAATATTCAACTGACATATGCTTCATGGTGAAGAAGGATGAAACACTTATGGAAGAAATTAAGCCCCGAAAGATTTGGATTGAGGAAATGGGATATGAAGTGGATGCACATATCCTTGAGGCTTATGCAAAAATGTTGATTGATGCACCTATTGATGAGGCAGAGAAGCCCTGTGGTACTGCAAAACAAAAATCACAAGAGGTTGAAATAGAGCTCAACCGGAAGAAGAGAGAGAAGCGGGAAGGAAAGGCTAGCAAATTTGTTGAGAAGGTCTCACATGACATTAAAGCATTAATTGATGTTGTCTTGGAGAAAGGCAGGAAGAGGAAGAATCCAAAAGTACACATTGAGCTTGTTACAACAGAGTTTGAATCTGAGGATGATACACCATTGGCATTCAAGGGGGTTGTAAGGAAAAAAACAAAGGAAACAAAGGTAGAGGCTAAAAAGCAATCGATCAGGAAGGTTACATTCAAAATACCGGCACAGAAGCAAGCACCAAAACTAACCACTTCAGCTCCATCCGATACCGCAAAAGGAAGAAGAAGAATGACATCTATCTAGCAATTCAATCTGGTAATGTGACTATCATTCCACCAAAAACTTGTGCTGAGTTAGTAGATGAAATCTCTAAGGATGGCATGTTAAATAATGTATAGTTTTATTATGAACACTTAGAGGATAATGAACAAAGAGAGGTAGAGGAAGAAGTATTATTATATTTGGATATTTATAAGAAAGCCTTAATAGAAATTGAAAACCAAATACCGATAGAATTATATAATATGTTAGATGCTAGAAGACTGTCAACAATGCAAGAAGACAAGCATATTAAAATTCAAGAGTTGTTATCTATTTGTGTTACTATTGCTCCAGAGGAAATGTAAAGGACACTTGAGGTGGCAGATAGAAAAGTCTTTAATAGAAAACATAGAATAACCAATTTGATTCGAGGAAGGGTAAATGAGATAATAAAGGAGACTCAAAAGGCATAGGTTAAGTTCTTTGGAGAGAACAGAGGTTTCTTTACTTCACTGAATCAAAGATAGACACCTCGGTTGAAGGAAAAGGAAAGCGGATTATGGGTCCTTCACCCTCAGTTTTGAAAAACATTAAGATAGTGGAAATCAAGCCCTCGGTAGATACAAATGTATAGACAGATGTTGAGATACCGACTAATACAAAGAGTGAAAAGGTTGATGATGTACAAGATACTAATATTGAGGATAACGGTCCTTTGGATACAAATGTACAGGTTGAGGTTACAGTTCCTACAAAGGAACCGACAGTTACAAAGACTACACCAAGTGGCAAAGCCATTGGTGCAAGTGAGGAATCTATAAAGGACAAATCATCAGAGAAGAAGAAAGGGGAAACCAATAGAGAACCAGTAGTTGGTCCATCATTGTTGTCAATTGACACCTCGCAGGTTGTAAAGAAAAACATAACCGAGATGAGTCCTACTGAACTCATGATGATGGCATCACAAAAATTAATGAAGGAGGGATCTACAAATAAAGGGATTATTGATCAGTCAATCACTATTTTACACAAACTAGTCCCAGAGTGCAAGATTGACAATGAAGCGAGCCCATCCGGCAAGCTTAAGATAATTACTGAGCACATTTCAAAGGATTTTCAATCCTTGCAACAAATTTCAAATCTGCAAGCACTGGAGAGGTTCACTCAGGCTAAAAGAGTTGCATTTGATCAGGTGATTGAACCTAGGAAGAATAAGATCGATGAAAAGCTGAAACTGATAGATAATTCTTTGAAGCAGTGTACAAATATTTATAGGGCATGTTGTAACACGAATATACTTACAGTTAATGTGGATAAGAAGATAAAAGAATTTCAGGAGAAAATTGCAAATATAACTAATTCTTTTGATGGATTGACTTCATTGACTATATCCATTGATGGTCATATTTTGATTTTGGAAGCCCAAATTTTTGTTCTTGAGAAGGAAAGAGACAAAATCATAAGAAGAGCCAGAAGTCTGAGAGGCTTGGTGAGTCCCTAGTTGGATTCACTCAGTGTACATAAGAAAGAATGTATGGATATGGTTGGAAAGCCCACACCGGCAGAGGTAAGTGAGAAAGAGTCATTTGCACATATATTAAATGGACTTGTATCTATTTTCGACACTTTCAAAATTGGTTGGGATACTTATCTTGAGCTATTGGAGAAGGCTTATCCGGAAATTTTGAAATTTGTTAAGCTCCAGTAAGATATTTTTGGGATATTCATTGTAAAGTTTTTTTTGGATCTTTGACATTCTTTTTAGAATTTTTGATGGCATTGATGTCAAAGGGGGAGTGATATAGATGTGAAAAAGAATAGAAGGAGTTGTATACATTAGGGGGAGATATGGATATATGGGAGTATGGAGTATTTTGCATTAATGAATATTCAGCTCTGGGGGAGCAGGCAGGATGGAACCGACAGATGAAACCACCTTGACCATTTTTCACATGAGTGTTGCCATCAATGCCAAAGGGGGAGATTGTTGGCAATTGACACTCAATTGGTTGGTTTCACTATGTTGTCACTGATGGCAACATGGTATTTTGTTCCGGCTTCATGTTTTGGTTCATTTGTGTACTGATAGGCACTTCACAGACACTACACCGGCTCCGACACTAGTAGGATAGAAAGATTTCTTTGGTTACTGGAAATGCAGGTCGACATGGTTTAGAATATGGTTATCGGTATTGGAGGCCAACATCTCTTGGATCTGGCATAGGCAATTTTTTTTTATATTCATGCATTTATGTTATCTAGCCGACATGTAATTATCTTTGTAATTATCTTTGTAATCCGACATAAGGCATGATAAGTTGTATAGGATATATAGGTTAGTTGGATTAGATCATTTTGATATAGATATGGTGATGGATATGTGAATGTGATATAATGTGAAATATATCAGAGAGATTATGTATGTGAGGATATTTATGTAAGGGTTATTCTGGTAAAGGGTTTAGGGTTTTAGACTGGAATAGATAGAGCTTAAACCAGAACTGTATTCTAGCATAGAAGATATTATCTTAGTAGTTCAACACTTCTCTAGATTGTAGTCTAGATTTATATGTAGTCAATGAGGCTCCATTTGTGATTGAGCAATGTGCTCTAGGCTGTAAGCCTTCCTGCAAGTGCAGGCCCCTTATATTTTGTAATATCTCTTCATATGGCCAGTGGATTGATATTGTGGGTCACAAATCCCATCGTGGTTTTTCCTCTTTGAGGTTTTCCATGTATAATTTTGTGTGTTATGATTCTCATTTATGTGATTGGCTTATTGGTTGCTTTACTTCTTTCAATTTTGTATGTACTGATATATTGGTTGGTGTATGCATGTTTTAATAAGGCTAAAATTAATTCTTTCGGTATAACACTGATTCACCCCCCCCCCCTCTCAGTGTTATTGGATTCCAACAAAAATAACATATGCTAATGCCTGATGACAGTTTCGATTAAGCTCATATGTCTACCCTTCGCCAATATTTACTCAATACACCACACCAAAAGATGAATTCACTTGATTGCACATACACCACTCTCTAATAATTCAGACAACATCAACCACCAAATTACATGAATATTACACCCATTTATACAAATCATCAACCTTGACTACAAGGTCAACCAAACCCTTAACACCTAATTACAAAATTACATCACACGATACATAAATCAACCAACAAATCAATACAATATCATAGACAACATAGCATGGATCTAAATCATCTCCTCAAACACACACCACCACTGAAAATCTCGCCAAGATCAACCGCAACATGTTACACCACCAAAAATACCGCATAACGCGAAGAATATCACCAGACCCATAAGAGAATCAAGAACACACACAATGATCAATGTGGATCATAAAAACAAATAGGAAATGATTAGGAAACACCAACAAGAACATTAGAACCATCCGCAATAGCTACACCAACACCACTTATTAAAATCTTCATCAATCAACACGCTAACACTCAAGAACACTTAACAACAACAACTTGGATCAAGAAAGATAGCTTATGGAGCATCAAATCATGAGCCATCTGAAATGAAGATACACACTAACATCCCAAACATTCTCCCAAATTTGCAACACAAGATATGATCATACCGGAGCACAATGGATCAAACACCAGAACATTGCAACACTGAACACTGAAAACCAGTCTCCATACCAGAATCCTCAACTCGATCAAATCATCACATAGCATCATGGAATCAATAAAGAATGAAGTAGACACTAGAGATACTTAATACGGAACCACAAATCCTCATTAGCAAACCAAATCACCGGAACACCAAAACATTTCTCAGCAACACCAAAACACAGGAATATGTTAACATCAATGACAACAACATATCCTAGCAGTAGCAATATCCAACACATATATGTATATGTACATGTACACACACACACACAGAGATATATATATATGTGTGTGTGTGTGTGTGTGTGTGTGTGTGTGTGTACACATATATATGTATATATATCTATGTATATATGTATGTATGTATGTATGTATGTATGTATGTATGTATGTATGTACACACACACACACACACACACACACACACACACACACATATATATAATTTAACTCTAACCTTTTTTTAAATATACATTTAGAATCTACAAACAAAATCTCACAAATCACTAGTTCACATCATCTTCAAATTCATAATAGTTTAGCTACTATAAGTGTTTGAAAGTGAAGATTTAGTTTAAAATATCGATTTTAATGTCAAGTTTGGCCAAAAAAATGGGAACCAACATTGTGGGACGGCCACCAAACCCCAAGATGAGTCTATAAGATAAACTTAATATATTTCATCCATTTGTTGTAAACTCATGATAATCTACTCACCAACTTGGGAACTCCATTTTGGCTCCATTATTTGCATTCGAGTAGTCTTTATAATATTTCATAACATGTGTCATAAGGCAGTCAACAAGTGTAATTCCTTTTTACACTCATAGATCTTCTTACATTTCTAATACATGGAATGCCTCAACTTTTGAAGGTTGCAAAATTTTATTTGAGGGGTTAATTGGGCCCATTTTTTAATTATAGAGCTCAAAGAGGTCCATTTCTTGGAAATTTGAGGACCAATGTAAAAAAATCAAGAATACTTATTTTGGCCAAAAATCATATCTATAACTTAGAAATTGAGTTATTTTATTTTAACCCCAAATATTATATTTCTACATTCTTAACATGGGAGTAAGGTTGAGACACCTTTCGTAACAATTATAATCATTTGAATCAAGGGTGGCATGAAATCAAGGTAAAAGAAAGGTACAAATGACTTTGATAGAGGATGCATTATGATTAAAAGAGAACTCGTGAGAAATCTTTCTAAATTCATACTATTCTCTTGTGATTTGAGGCTAAAAAATATGCAAAGAAAACATGGGCCAAACTTATGAAAGAAGTGTAAATAAAACAAGATGAATTGAACCATTTTAATTATTTATCACTTAATTATATATTCTACCACTAATCAATAAGTTGTCATCATCTAAATATTCAAAATTAACAAGGAGAAATGATTTCGCATGTAAGGAAACATCAACAGAGTCATCATAATCATTGTGAAGGATAAAAATGTGAATCATGTAAAATAGAAACAATGCAATGCAAATACCAAATTTGCATCCTCACTCACTAAATAATGTTTAAGATCTTTATATAAAACAGGATAATAATGAAAATTTATACCATAGCAAAGACCTTAGATTTCTCCATTATTTTCTTTGATATTTGCTTGAATACTTGAAGTGTGGGTTTCTCTTCAAAGTAGCATAACCATGATAGCACAGTGATAGGATGATACTCTTGCTTATGTAAATGCTTGATAATAATCCTAGCTAGGAGAATTGAGTTGGTGGGGAGGTTTTGTTTAAATGCTTCACTTGACATTTGATCAATGGTGGAGATAAATTAGAAACCAATGGATGAAAACATTGAGATAAGGTATGAACCAAAATTAGCACATGAAGTGACATAGTTAAAAGAAATAAATAAATTAAATATTTATTTAATCCACATGCATGGTTTTTTTTTTAATAAAGGGGTAAAAACTTTATTGAAGAACAAAATCAAGAATCACAACAAAGAATCAGAGTCTCAGAGCCCCAAGAGGGGAACACAAACCCAACCCAAGAGAGAACCATAGTCTCAAGGCCCCAAGGGGGACCACAAGCCCAACCCAAAATCAGTCGGCTTCGTAAGTATCCATATCCTTAGCAAATATCTTATGCAGGTCCTGACAGTAGTCCGAGGAGAGATGCTCCCAACCTTCAACTTTCCAATCATCATCATGTTCTGAGGCCCACTTAGCCAAACAACCAGCTGCTCTATTCCATTCACGAGGAATGTGGATGAAAGACACCTTCTCCATCATAGAACTAATTTCAAGAATCTGGTGAACGATCCCTGCCAACTGCCAATGCACTCCACTCACCTTCTGCTCAATCAACAAGCTAACAATAATTTGCGAGTCTAATTCACAGATAACCTTGTGCCACCCCAACTCCAAGGCCCGCTCCAGGGAATAGGAAATTGCTAATCCCTCCATAAAGTTATTAGATTGCCACCCTTTATGCACTGAGAAGAAGAGAACCACCTCACCCCTACTATCCCTAACAACACCGCCAATCCCAGCAGGGACCGGATTACCCCTAGAGGAGCCATCGGTGTTAATCTTGATGGAGTCATCCCGAGGGGGCATCCACCTTCCCATCCTTTGAACCTTTTTCATTGCACGTCTACTTCTCGTGACACATGTCGAGGTGGGTGTTATCTCCTACAGACCCAACCTACTCACAATATTAGCCTCTCCTCTATCCAGAGGAAAATTCACCGCACATTTAGATTCCACTGTCTCCCGAATCATACCAATGACTCTATTCCACACTTGCTGAACTAACAATCTGGCCTCCCTAAAGATCCTCCTATTCCTCTCTAGCCAGATCTGCCACAGAATAAAAATGGGCCCGATATGCCAGACAGTCTGGAGAAAAGAGGACAAGGTAGGAGGCCTGCCCAACCTGCTCCAAAACTCCACCAAATAATCCGCGTGAACACAAGGATGCTTCCACACCCCCCACCAGTATTGTCAAATTAGTAGCGAGAAAGGGCATCTGAAGAACAAGTGTGAGAAATCCTCCTCCCCATTACCACACAAAACACAGATGGAAGGCCCAAGGAATCCCCTCTTATGAATGTTGTCCCAAGTAAGACATCTATTCAAAGCCAAAGTCCATGCGAAACAGTTACACTTCGGCCAAGAAAAATTATTCCACACCTGTTTCCACCAGGGCACCTCCCTCCCCTCCAATCTTTGGGACAACAGCTCCTGGTAACCACTAGCAACAGTAAAAATGCCCTTAGGATTCGAGGACCAAGCAAGTCTATCCCTACCCTTAAGGAAGCTACAGTGTCTACTGGCCAAAATGCCATATAGCTCAGCACACTCTTCATCCATACCAGCAATCGACCATTGATTAGGAGCCTTCCATCACTCCAACTCCAAACGCCCACACCTATAAACAGCCTTAAATTCACTCACCCTAGACCATCATGCCTCTAGGAACCTCTGGAAAAGTTTCCCAAGATTGGGAAACTGGTCAACGATGGGGGGATACCCATCCCAAGAATCAAACCAGAAAATAACCTCTTCCCCCCTCCTACATATCCAAAAAAGACCTTCCTTTATAAGAGAAGCCCCTTTCTTGAGAGTACTCCAAATCGAAGAACCTTTTCCCTCAAGCGGATACCTTGGGATGTCCTCCTTCGGGATCCTCTACATGTATTTGCAGGCCAAAATCCTAGCCCAGCCTCGATCCTATTCAACACACCATCTCCAGTACAATTTAGCCGCCAAAGCCTCCCAAAAAAAAATAGACTGCCTTAAACTGAGCCCACCCGACTGCTTCGGGCTACACACCAAGTCCCAATTGACAAGACACCATTTGTGGGAGGACAGGCTGCCTGCCCATAAGAATTGCCTTGCCAGAGAATCCAAACCCTTCAGGAACCACTTAGGAGCCACTTGGAGCATACACTGATAAATCGGAAGAGCCTGAACCATCGACTGGATCAGTTGAACCCTCCTCGCAAAGGATAACCATCTGTGTGTCCAATGTTCAACCTTCATGCAAAATTTGCCCAAGATACCTTGCCACGAATCCGTATGAGGGTTACCAATAGAGATAGGAATACCCAGGTAAGTCAAGGGAAGAGAACCGACCTGGAATGTCAGGATATGAGCGATCCTCCTCTGAATATTTCCTGGCATGTTGAAGAAGAGAATGGAATATTTATCCTCATTGATCAACTGACCCGAGGTGACAAGATAAACATCCAAAACTTTGCGTAGATTCGAGGCTTCTCTAATCTGGGCTAGTCCCATCAGGTTCGTGTCATCAACAAACTGCAAATGGGATTGAGGATGCAGATCATTTCCCCAATTCCAACCTTGAATAATACCCAGACCCACATTATGCTTAATCAACCTCCCCAGACCCTTAGCCAGGAGAATAAATAAGTATGGGGAGAGGGGGTCCCTCTGGCGAAGAACCCTAGAAGCACTAAACAACTCTGTATGATCCCCATTGATTAGCACAGAGAAGGAGGTAGATGTAACAAAACTCATTACCCATTGAATCCATTCAGCAGCAAAGCCAAAGGCCCTAAGGATTTTTTGTAGAAAGGACCAACGGACTCTATCATAAGCCTTAGCCATATCCAGCTTAATAAACATAGCTTTTTCCTTGGAAGCCGCCATAGAATGAATGGCCTCAGTAGCAATGACCACACCATCCAGGATTTGGCAGCCTTCCACAAACCCACTCTTCTCCTTAGAGATGACATCCTCGAGCCAGTTCTTCAACCTCTCTGCTATCAACTTAGAAATGATCTTATTGATCACATTACAAAGAGAGATAGGATGGAACTGGCCTAACCGGTCAGCCCCTTCACACTTGGGGACTAGTGCAATGAAAGTCGCATCCAAATCACGAAGCATCTGCTTATTCCTTTGAGACTCATGGACCACCTCCAATAAGTCCAATTTGATAATATCCCAGAAATCTTGAAAGAACTCAACTGGGAACCCATTCGGACTAGGGGCTTTTCCTTTCCTCATGAGAAAAACAATCCTCTCAAGTTCTTCCAGCAAAATAGGACCCATAAGTTGCTCGTTCATCTCCCTAGTAACTATAGAAGGAATACAAGCAAGAACCCGATTCTCCTCTTCCGATTCCCCCTAAGAATCCTCGCTAAAGAGGGACCGAAAATACTATAAAGCCCCCCTAGAGATCTCCTGCAAGGATAAACACTGTTCACCTCTATCATTGACTAGAACAGGAATAGAATTGCCATGTCTTCTTGCTTTCACTGAATTGAAGAAGAACGCAGTATTCTTGTCTCCCGCTTGAAGCCAATCAATATGAGCTCTCTATTTCCAATAGATTTCCTCCCTAAGCTCCCATTCCTCTAAATCCTTGACAACCTTGTCTTCCTCCCTAAGAAAGGCTTCAGACAAACCATGCTCTCTTATTTCCCTGGTAATGTTATTCAACACTAATTGAGCAACTTTCTTAGCATAAAAAATATTCCCGAAACATTGGCGGTTCCACCGTTTAAGCTGAACCTTAACAAATTGCAGCTGCTTGGCAAAAGTGTACATAGCAGTGCCAAAGGCTGGCCTCCTTGTCCTCCACCACCCTGTAACTTGATCTTGCAAAGAAGGATCCCGCAACCACATAAGTTGGAATTTGAATGAAGGAGAGAGAGCAACCCGAGCTGAAGAAGACACCAACTTTATGGGCCAATGGTTCGACCCTCTCCAGTCAAGAATCTTCGAACATGTGGACCACCCCCCACCAACCCAAAAACTAGAAACCAGAAAGCGATCCAACTTCTCTGCAATCTAATACTCCCCTACCCTCATGTTGTTCCAAGTGAACAGACCATTACCAGGCTTAATGTCAACAAGATGCAATGACGATATGTTGTCCTAGAGAAGGAAATAAGAAGGTTCCAACCGCATAACACCACCCTTCTTCTCACACAACTCTAAAATGTCATTAAAATCTCCCACCATAATCCAGGGATGAAAAGGGAATAGCCCTCGTATAAAAGAAATGTGAGACCATAAATTCTGCTTACCCTGAAGATCAGTGGGGGCATAAATGTTAGTAAACAAGACATATTCCCCAGTCTCAAGACTAGAGGCCACCCCAGACAAAGAAGATCTGGAAGCAACCCACAAAATAGGATGAATCCTTAAGGGGTTCCAAAGGTAGGCCACCCTTCCAGAGGAGCCAACTGCCCTAACACACTGACACTTGCCTCGCCCCCACAGCTTCGACACCACACCCATCATACTTTCCACAAAAATTTTAGTTTCCCGCAGGAACAATACGTCAGGAGACTGACTCCTAATCAATTCCCGAAAAGCTTTCTATCTAGGGTTGATGTTCAAGTCCCTTACATTCCATGATAGCATGATCATTTCGGAAGATTGGAAAAGTGAGAATCCATAGTCTTTACTGACCCTGACTCAACCAAATTCTCCCCCATCAATTTGATCTTATCCAAATCCTTCTTTCTGCCAACCTTCGAATTCTTCTCTGAAGCACCTTTCTTAATATCTTTCTAATGAAGACCCAGGTGTATGGAGGTCTTATTACTCTTAACCCCAGCATGTTCCAATTTCTGAGCTACCGAAGAACCCTCCCCCCCAACCAAATTTACTTCCGCACCAGAAGTGGTTCCCAACTGAACCACTACTGGCTAATCCACCTCCATTTGTTGGCTTCCAACCACTTGCAGAGCCCATGTAGAGTTCCAGATCATGCTACTCAGAACCACCCCTGAAGCACCTTGATCCAAAGAGATTAACCCCAGATTCACTTCCTGTTGGCTAAGGTCATCTAAGGCTTCAAATTTGTTAAAGGTATCCTCATCCCGTCTCTCCTGCAAGGACCTCTTTTGTCCTTTATTCCTGTTCTTTGTCTTAACTAAGACAAAACCATCAGCACCCACTACCTCATTCGACATAGCAGCCTTTCCTTTATCAGCCCCATCTAGGTTATGGGTCGGCTGTTGAGGTTGGCAGACCACTGGTTTATATCTGGGGCACTTGCGCTGAAGATGACCATACCCATGACACAGACGACACCAAAATGGTAAAGTCTCATAATCCAACTGTTGAACCCAAGAATTAGAGCCCGCACACATATCTATAACAACTGGCAAAGGTTTACTAAGGTCAATTTCAACACAGATATGAGCAAAAATCATTATCTTTCTCCCCAAGGTTTGCGTTGAAGATCCCACTGGCTTCCCAAGCAATGAGGCAAGCATCCACAACACATCCTCCCGACATCATTCCATTGAAAAATGCAGTAAAGGAACCCACACTGGAACCCTATTCGGGAGCTCCTTCGAAGGGTTAAACCCCGCATGCCAAGGTTTGATAAACAACCCCACCTAGTTGTAAAAATACGAGCCTCCTTCAAAAACCCTATTGCAATCCTCCATGCAGTTGAAAGTAACCATGAAGTAGTTGTTTGCCAGCAGCATAATCTCCATTTCCCCTTCCGATGCCCAAGTCCTTTGCACCCAGTTTTCCAAAAACTACAGAGAAACCCTCATCCCCAAAAAATTTGCAATATAGCGAGTGTTTTGAAAAGTATTCAACATCTTCAGCTATCATTTTCGAAGGAATAACCAACTTCGGCCTCTCACTGCATCTTTCCAGACAACCATTAATCTTCGTAATCCGAGAGCCACTAGCACTACCAGACCCTGAGTCTGAGGAAAAAAGGTTATTATTAAAAGTCTTCATACTTTGGGATGGAGATTTTGATCCCACCGCAGCACGAAAATCAATGGCGGGAAGTGCCTTCGAGGCCTCACCACCAATACTCGACATTGGGCCTCACACAAAAAATAAAAAACACACCCAACCCAAAGGGGCAAGCAAGAAGATCTGACAACCAAGGCCCCACCCCTCCCAAACATCCCCGAAATACAGTGCCAACTGCAGCCCCCTGCCCCACTGGCCAACCACGGACCCGCAGAAGAACCCGACCCCCAGCCGCGTGCAGCACAACCCCCGCTCGCAGCCCACCGATCAACCCACAGCACCCGCAACACCACCCTTCCCTGCACAGCCTCCACTGCCCTCCCCGTGACGCACCAACAAACTATCGACTGCCCACGAGCTAGGGCATCGGTGCCCGAGCTCGACATCTAGCAAGCTCTCACACGCACGACATCCTTTCCTCAATCCACATGCATGGTTGGAGAAATAATAAAATATTAATTTTATTTTTTTATAAAGAGAAAGAGGAATTAAATAAATTTTGAAATTGATTTAATCGTGGGATAGGTGTTAGCTAATTAAGTATATTTTAAAGCTATTAAATTGTAGTAGATCAAAAGGAATGGTGAATTGACTAAATAATTAAAATTATTTAATTAATATAGATATGAAGAAAATTAAGATAATTAATGATGGAAGGAAAGTGACAAGTTAATTAAATATTTAAAAATTATTTAATTAATATAAATATGAATAAAATTAAGATAATTAATAGTTTTAAATTATTTAATACTTATAAATGAACAGAGGAAATATTAATTTAATTAAATAATTAAAAGTAATTAATTAATGTTTTAAAAAAAAAGAAAGAAAAAATGAGAAAGTGATGAAATGACAAGATAGAAAATGCATTTGTCTTTTTCACATGTCTACATTCATTATGCAAAAGTTTCTCAAACCTGTATTCCTAATTCCCTCTTTTATTATTTTAGAAAACATATTTAATATTCTTAGTATCTCACTTATTATTCTAAAACTATTTATTTATCATTACTTATTTTTCACTTCATAGTAAAAATAGTGAAAAAATTTATTGTAATATCTACATTGATATTTTTTTGTCTTTGAATATGAAAAAAAAATGTGTTGTAATTTTAATTTGTTGACTACAATTGATTAGGACAATGATATAAAAAAATATATAAAAAATAAAATTGAGATGGTAAATGTGCCTTAATTTTTTACTCTTAACTAAAAAATATCAACTTAAACTTTTACATGATATAACAAAACAAACTCATAAATAATATAAAATCCTTACTAACAAAAAATAAATAAATAAAAGAACCAATATTTCCTATAAATGGTAGAGTAAACATAAATGAATGGATGAAAAATTAATGAAGAATCTTGCACTCCCACCAAAAGTCATATTGTACATATTTTTGGGTAAAAAATTAGAATTACACATACATACCGTTAGAAAGTAAAATTTAAAAGGTAATTGGCCATGTGCATGTGCATGGCCCATAGCCCATTATTACCTTTGACTCAACTTACACTTTGGATCCTCATTTTTATTTTTATTATTAGATGTGATTCAACTACCTTGAAACTCACAATTCTCTTTTCCCTCAAAATTTCTATTGAATGTGACTTAAATTTGTCAATTATCCACCCAAGCCTATAGTGTAGAGCAAGCTGCTGCTTTTTTGTATTCTAGAGCAAGCTTTTTTGTTTTTTCCTCATAATTTCATATTAATTCAAATAAAAATTGTTACATAAATTATTATAATTTATACCAATTTTTTAAATGTATTAATTTATATTAATTAAATTTAAAAAATAGAGAAAAATAATCAATTTATAGAAATTGTCATAATTCATTTGATATCAATGTGAAATAAGTTTTATTTTTTTCCTTTAAGAAAATGGATAACTTCATATTTGATTAAAATAAAAAACTGTAACATTGATCAGTTATATGGAACTTTCTAAAGGAAAACCTATTGATTCATAGAAATTACTATAACCTAGTGAAGACTAGGGTGAAGCAAGCTTTATTTTTCTACCACAATCCTTCCAAAGTAGTGTGGAACAAACAATAGAAAATTGTAATAGTTATAAATTGCAAGGAGTTTTCCAAAGAGAAATAAATCATAGTGCAATTCATTTTCAATAATGATATGTTTGGTGATTAAGTCATTTATTAAGGTTCAAATCTGTTGAAAGTGTAAGTTAATATGTGATTATTTATAGGAGAAGAACACTTGTTATGGCTCATGTTCTTCCTTGCTCATCCAACCCTCCAATTACTACCATTTGTGCATAAGTATTAGCCATTTTTGTAGTGTATTTCTGCTCCTTTCAAAATCAACTGCGTATATAACAATCAATAACATGCATGTTATTGACTACGTACTACGATTTTGGAGCCAAAATAGCTGCAGCCATCCTTAAGTAGGTTTCTAACTTCTTTGAAATGACCACTTTTTGACCCTTGTGTGCATAACGGATCCCACTACTCAAAAGTCAAAATAGCTATAAGCAGTGACATATGGAGACAAAGTCGCAAGCAATTCAGTCGCATATGAAGACAAAGCCAAAATTAGAAGTACCATTTAAGATCTGTAGGTACACGAAGTTACTGATACGCTTTCCTTACCATTTACCAAAATTGAAATCTTTTCAAAATTTAATTACACTAAACTATTAACCAACGAATAAACTAATCACTCTTATTAAAAACTTCTGAAATTATAATATTGTAATCCATGATATATGCATAAAAACAGAGATGCTCAGAAAAAAATAGATATAGAGGACTTGGTTTGACTGGAGGGCAGCATCCCCAAGCTTAATAATAGAGTGTTAGTACTGATTCAGCAAACACCCGTGATCAGTGGCCCCTAAATTCTGCTTCCTCAATCACTACGCTCCACAGTCGAATGATGAAAGCGTGCATCGTGCTCTTTCATAATTACTACTCTACCCGAAAAAAAAAAAGGAAGATAAAAAGGTTGCATGTTAACAAATCACAGTGCCAGAATTCCTTGTGACATCACGTACAATTCATTATGCTGAAATGGTGCACAGCCTCATTAAAGCTTTCTGTTCAGAGTTTCCTTTTATTTGTCTGCTTCACCATATTCCCAGCCCGAGGCGTCAATTTCTTTTTGGCGCCAGGGTACAAAGGCATTCAATTATTATGAATAAATTTAGGAGGATTTTCGTTTTCTTTATTGAGAACCCGAGGTGTAAATTTTTCTTTTACTAGGATCGTACAGTCATCGAATTTTTATGGGTTGAGAAGAAAAATAATGGAACTTTCTACAGTGAGAAAGCCCGGAGTTTACCTTTTACGCTTTGTGTATATACCCTACTTTCCACGAGTATGCGCTCTGTATATACGCAAAGTTCAAAGCGGTTTCGTGGCGCGTCAACCTGATCATGTACTTGGAGAATGTACCCACTACTGCGCTCTATATGTAGAGAACAAACACATCAACAAAACTGGGCAAGACTGTGTCAGTGTTTAGAAAATGGGGATACCAATTAATAAAAAAACCAAAAACCTTTTTTCTTAATGCATTTTATAATACTTAATAATAGTTTTTTAACTGTTCATAAGATTGTTTTTTGGATCAATATTTTGGAACACATTCACCCACATCTTTTTTATGATGGAGTAGATTAGCAAGTATAAGTCATTTCGAATCACTCACCCACCTCTTTTTGATGATGAATCAATTAGTATAAGCCATTTTGAATCACATTCATCCACATCTTTTTGATGATGTATCAGTGAGTATAAACCATTTCAGATCACACACCCTCCCTCTTCTTCTTGACAATGGATAGGTGAGTATAAACCACATTTTGAATCACACTCACCCACATCTTTTTGATGATGGATCGGTGATTATAAACCATTTCAGATCACACTCACCCTCCTTTACTTGATGATGAATCAGTGACTGTAAGCCATTTCGGATGACACTCACCCATATCTTCTTAATGATGGATTGATGAACATAAGCCATTTTGAATCACACTCACCCACCTCATCCTCATCCTGAAGATGAATGAGTAGTATAAACCAACCATTTCAGGTGACACTCATCCTCCTCTTCTTGATGATGGATCAATAAGCATAAACTATTTCGAAACACATTCACCCACCTCTTCGAAATAATTCGAAAAAATGAGTAAAACATTTCACAATAAGTATAAACCATTTCGAAACACATTCACCCACCTCTTCCAAATAATAAGTAAAACATTTCAGATCACACTCACCTGCCTCTTTCTAATGATGGATCAGTGAATATAAGTCATTTTATCACAATCACCCTCTTCTTAATGATGGATCGGTGATCATAAACTATTTCGGATCACACTAACCCTGACCTTCTTAATGATAGATCAGTGAGAATAAACCATTTAAAGTCATCAAGTCTCCAAATCCATAATGCATTAGTAAGTAGAAGCCACTCGCCGCTCACCCTCTGATCATGATAGATCAGTAAATGTCCAATTCATTTGATCCAAAAACATATACATTGATTCCAATAAAAAACTTGAATATTTTATAATCCTTAATTCCTACGCATATCAATAAAAATATGCAGTTTGTCCACCGAGATATTAAATAATCTTTTTTGATGGAGGTGTTTGTGCTCGAATAACGAGTATTTCACATTCAAAAGGAAGATGTATATTTTATTATTTTCCCGTGGATGGCTGTCAAATAGATGCTTCTTGTAGCTTGACAGAGATCAATAAATAATGCTTGCTTGTTCCTCATTTTCTTCTACGGCTGGCAATAAGATTCCATCAATCAACTGAATGTCATGATTTTACCATGGCATTATGAATAGCCCGTACAGAGCCTGGTGGTTTAGAAATTTGACCCTACTGCAGAAAATAAAATAATACCGGCGGAAATGCGGTGGATCAGGTCCATTCTATATGAAAGCAGAGAGGTCTTTATCATTCGACAGGAGAACAAACTAAATGATGGACAGGTGGTTCAGATTTGGTTTCGCTCCATTTACATGCAAACACTAAGTAAATTGGCAGAGCACTTTTCTCTCACTAAGTTTACTTCGATAGCAAAATCCAAAAAATATATATATATTTAATAGTAATCAGTGCCATTGTTGCTGATAAGATTCCATCCGCGTTGCTGCAGTCCATAATTACGTTGTGTACAGCTATGTGCAAGGCAGGCACATCAAAAATCTATGAAGATATTAAATTGCCTTCACACCACCAAGATGGAAGTCCGTATCAGTACAACATTTTGAAATAACGAAGGTTTCCTGCACATCTGTTTGCAGTCACATTGGGGACGGGAAGGTTTTCCTGCACACTGGTTTGCAATCACATGGGGTTGCTTGCTAGGTTTCTTATCCGTCGAATTTTTAGCCAAGACTTGCCACATTTTCAACTGATCACAACATTTCTAAACTACTTCATATTATTATACCAACTTCAAAAACTTAAAGACATCTTTCAGGCTCTCTTTCGTATTTTTAAACCCTCCCCTCTTGCAGGCTTCATCAATTAACACATCCAATCCAGTACCGGGTATTCATTGAAAGATCAGATTAGACATGGCTTTTTCCAATACTGCACCACATTTATGATGCAGCCTTATACGGTTAATTTAAACAGTGGATTTGGACAGTGGATCCAGAGCAGTTTCTATATTGACATCGGGGTTAATACTCTGCTCCTTTGCTGCTCAGTTCGTCAGTCAAAGATCAGAAGCAAAATTTAATGAATGATATACACTTGTCCACCATGTAAATACTACAGTTTACATCATCAATATACTTCAGTTTCAAAAACCATTTAAATCATCAAAATCCCAAAACAAACTAAACCTATATACAAGAACTTGAAGATTCACATTAGGCACAAAAAAACTCCCAGCAAGAGTTATAGACAATTTTTTTGAAATAATGCTAATCCTTGCGCTGCTGCCATTTTCCTTCTGAGGTAGAAGAAGAGTTTTCATGGCTTTACATATATATATGCACCCACATCTACGAGATGCGGGAGAGCATTTTCTTATTAGTTCTGTGTACGACCATAGATACAAAACATTACCTAAACCTGATCAGCCATTTGAACAGCTCTCTCTTGTATTCTACTAGCCGCTTGCACTTCCTCATCCTAAGCTAACCCCACCATGTATATATGCTGCTGAAGAGAACAAAACGAAAAAAGACAATGTATAGGCAAAGACATTTTGTCTGCGGTGGTCTCATCCAAGCTTACAATCTGGATTTTATCAGTTGACAGACACTGTGCTTGCATATAAACACAAAAAACACACACACACTCACATTATGTTCTGTTCATGAATTTCACCACAGTTCATTTCCAAGCTCTACATGATGGAGCAGCCACTGGCGTTCTCATCACTGAAAAGATTAGTACCATAATCATTAGGATTTTGCTGATAGTAGTAAGGGGGAGGCGGCACTGGATACGACGGTCTGTATTGCATCATTAAGTATCTGTCATTAACATTGGCTCCGTAACCCTGTTGGAGGTGACTATGGACATGGGCATGGTCGTGATAAGGTCCATACACAGGACCACCATGCTGACAGGTACAGCCAGCACCTACACCACCGCCACCGCCGCCACCTCCATAACTAACACCACCACCACCATAACCACCACCACCATAACTAACACCACCACCACCATAACCAACTCCCACCATTGGAGGAGAGTTGTAGCCTACATCATCAAAATACCCCATGTTGCCTCCCTCACCATCGCCACCTCCATTCCCTCCCTTTTTCCCGCCCTTCTTTCCTCCACCACCCCCTCCAGATTTGTTCCAGTCTGCACCGCCACCGCCACCTTGATCTTCCCCTCCATCTCCGCCTCCATTTTTCTTTCCACCATTTTGGTTGGCATCTCCGTCTCCACCACTGTTTTTCTTCCCACCACCGCCATTCTGATTGGGGTTTCCTCCCCCGCCTCCGCCTCCACCTTTCTTTCCTCCACCATTGTTTTTCCCCTCATTGCCAGAACCACCAGATTTATTCTGTCCATCACCTCCGCCCTTCTTTCCACCATCAGCGCCACCGCCCTTCTGCCCATCACCACCTCCCGCCTTCTTTCCTCCCCCATTTTCAGCTCCACCACCACCGCCACCCTTCTTTCCTCCCCCATTTTCAGCTCCTCCACCCTTCTTTCCATCACCACCATTTACTTTGTCGAACTTACAATCTTTGAGATATTCGTCATAACACCAGTCTAATCCAGCTTTATTACCCGCTTTGAGTGGGTTTTGATCGTTTTCCCCCTTCTGACCCTTAAATGGCTTCTGAGCACTCAGATCAAATTGAACCTTGTTAGGTTTCTGTTCCTTGTTCTCATTTTGCTGCTTCGGCTGATTCCCCTTCCCTCCAGTGGGCCATAACTCAGCATGTTTCCCAGATTTCTCCAGCACTTTTATCAGCTTGTCTGCATCTATACTCCCTAATACAGTCACTTTCTGCTGCTCTCTATCAATTTCATGAGTATATACACCTGCCAACAATAAGCGCAAAGACATTAGCATAGATTTCACAAGCCACCACACTTAAACGCCATACTTCTTTGTTATAATTCTCATTGACAAAATCACAAACATATTGATAACTCTTCCTACATTGCCGAGTGGTCAAGTTCCCTGCAACAATATCAGCAAGAAAGCTCATATGCAATAAGGACTCTAAAGCAGCATAGTATTTATAGAAAGAACTCTGCATCAGATCAATATACTGTTAAATCACCCTACACTACTTACAAGTCAAGTTGCCTACAAAAAGATCAGCAAGAAAGCTCATATGTAAATAAGGGCTCTGAAGCAGCCTAGAATTTATGAAAAAGAACGCTGCATCATCCCAATAAACTCCAAGAGAGAACAAACAGAAGCATCGGATGCATACCTTCAGTCTTCTGTAGCAGTTTCTTCACTTTCGTCCTACATCCTTCGCAGTGAATGTTGACCTTAAGCACAATCGTCTGCCAAGAATGTTTTAAACGCCATACTTAAATCATCAACTCTTGTAGCACAAAGATCTAATTGCAAAACTTAAATCATCAACTCTTGCAGCACAAAAATCTAATTGCAAAACTTAAGACCCACAAAAATCATCCCATCAAGATCTAAATACAAACCAATACAACCCTAAACATTCATAATAACAAAAACAAACCTGGCTCTTCAAAAGCTTGATGCTATCTTCTTTACTCATTCCTTCACTATTACTCAGCGCCCACAACTCTTTTCTACCTTCCAGAGACCAATGTTCAAAGCCACACTAAAGAATCCAGAGCTCACAAAACATTACTCCTCACTAATGTTCATTCATTCACTAACAGACAACTGAATTCTTACAAGTAAAGAAAATCCATTCCAGTGCCTAGATCATTCCTTTAAAACCCCCAATTTCAGATACCAAGAAATCTAAGCAAAACCCATACGAGGCTAACGCATACACGCAAGATACTGAATAAGGCAACAATACAGGGGGCATTACAACCCCACTGACGTGCTACTGAAGCCCACCATGCAAGGACAGCAGGCAACCCTTTTCATGAAAGAGATCAATGGCCAAGATTGCTTTGCTTGTTTCACAATGACCTAAATTTTGCAGATTACAGTCTATTCTGTGAAGATCATGCATGAACTTGCAAGCAACACAACCCCATTCCACCAACTAACCCTGGAAGAAGCTTACCTATCACCACATTCTATTCTATTCCATTCCCTAATATTCTACAACTTCCTCCTCCCCTCCCCTATCTTGCATAAACATGCAAATACCAAATCCCTTCTGCTTATAATGTCCCCACTGGATTGCATGCGGTGAGATAGGGGCAAAAAGACGTTGTTAGGTAATCTATGTCCACCTTCGTTTGTGGGTGAGGAAACACCATAACTGCCCCGCAACAAATGCTTACATGCAATGTTTTGGAAAGGGAATATTCATATTCAACCACTGGCAAATCAGGGTAACACAAAAACTAAAACTAAAACTCTCTCTTCTCGTGATGCCATAATAATACCCTTCCACATTTATTCCTTTTATAAACTCTTTCACCACCTATTTTTTGCTCTGCCTCGCAACATGTGTTTTTGTGCAGTTTGCTTTCATTGCCGATTTACCATATTCATACATACATCACAACTACAGTCCATCCCAATTCCCAACAAAGTTTTTTAATATATATGTTGGAGCTCAAAACCTTTTCTGCTATTCCTAATAATACTCCTCCACCTAATTGCAGGGATATTAGCTTGAGTGGATGGTGTCAATACTTGGCAATTCCAAAAAAACACACCTAATTTGTTGTTATTTGAATACATGATTTAATCATTTGATGGAGTGATCCAATGGGTTCCTTCTAATATTGCCAATGCCTCGTGACATTGAGAAACAAAACCACAAACATTAATTTAGATGTATAAAGGAATAAATATGCTTCAAATTTTTAGATTTAAACTATTAAATTTAAGAGTTGGATCAATAAATATATGTAATAAATAATTAAAAATTAAATGTAGAAGACACATATATTTAATTTTGAAAAACAACACCTCAAGATCTCATAAAAATAATTTTCACAAGAGAAAATGACAATAAAGGTTGCTTCAACAATGCAAGATTTGATTGAAATGATAATTGAGCATACAAATATGCAAAATGTATATGAGAGACATTGCTTATAAAGACAAGATGATGTGATAGGATGACTACTATCCTTGATACAAACATTAAATGAGTGATGCAAATACTAAATGCTAAATGACCAAAAGTAAATAAGGAGACATCACCCCATTATAAGGAACTTGTAGAATGCCACCTAGGACATAGGGATAATTAACTTAACATGTGAATAGGTTCCCACTAATAACTAGATAGTTAATAACCTCATACACACTTACTATGTTAAAATAAAAGTATTGGTGACATCTATAGTTGTTTTTTTTCCAAGATCTTCTAGAAAAGTTTATTTTCAATTTTGTCCAGCTTAGTGCAATTTATTTATGTTGCCACAAAATCAAAACTTACAAAAGAGGCAATTTTATACAATGATAGGGTGTAGAAGGAGCAACTTTACAAACTAAGTGTTGTGAGAAGAAACCAACAACACCAATATGTTTAGATGGATGGAATTACACTAGAGGATGCCTTATCCCACCACATATGGATCATAAACCTTCAAGGCTATAATGGTTGGATGGGGTCTCTTTAGAGCCCTAAGAATGTAAAAGTGATAAACTTCAATGAGATGGTGTGGAAAGATCATATCACCTAGAGATGGCATTTGTATTCTTATATTTAGAAAAGAAGATCATCTAAGAAAGCATCTCTCAATGTCTAGCTCAATGTGATTTACCCATGTTAGTGTCAAATCAAAAGTTACAAAAGGGGTGATTTTATATAGTGCTAAGGTGTAGAGGGGGAGATGTCATAAAAAGAGCATCATGCTAAGAAATCACTAACACCAATATGTTTAGGTGGGTAGTTCTATATTAGAGGAGGTTTGATCTTGACAACCATGGCTCACAAACCTTCTAAGCTACAATAGTTAGATAAGGTCTCATAAGAGCTCTAAGAGTGTAAAAGTGACAAGCTTGGACAAGGGTAATGCAGTTTATCTATGATGCCACCAAATCAAAAGAGGTAATTGTATGTCGTGATAGGGTGTAGAGGAAGTAACTTTTTATAAAAGATGTAATTATATGTAGTAATAGGGTGTAGAGGAAGCAACTTACAAACTAAATGTTGTGGTAAGAAACCAACACCGACATGTTTAGATGGATGGAATTATAGAAGAGGAGGCCTCATCCCAACACACATGGATCTTAAACCTTCTATGCTAGAATGGTCAAACTATGTCTCTTAAGAGCCCTAAGAGTGTAAAAGTGATCAATTTCAATGGAATGGTGTGAAAAGCTCATGGCGCCTTGAGATTTCATGTGTATAGTTGTCTTTCTTTATTCCCAAAGTCCTTGAGAAAATTCTCTCTAAATTTTGGCCAGCTTAGTGCCATTTATCTATGTTGCCACTAAATCAAAAGTTACAAAAGGGGCAATTTAATGTAGTGATAGAGTGTAGAGGGAACTAGTTTACAAATTGAGTAATGTGGTAATAAACCAACAACATGTTTAGATGGATGGAACTACACTAGAAGAGGGCTCATGCCACCACACATGAACCCTAAACCTTCTAAATTGGAATGGTTTGATGAGATCTTTGAAGAATCCTAAGAGTGTAAGAGTGAGAAACTTCAATAGGACACTGTGAAAAGATCATGGCACTTATAGATATCATTCGTATTCCTATAATTGAGAAATAAAGGTCCTCTAAGAAATTATCTCAATGATAGCTAGCTCAATTGATTTACTCATTCTAATGTCAGATATAACCGTGTTAGGGTGTAGAGGGAACAGTTTCACAAAAAAGAGTATCATGCCAAGAAATTAATGACACCGTGTCTAGGTGGATGGTTCTATATTAGAAGAGTTCTCATCTTTCCACACATGGATCACAAACCTTTTGAGATAAAAATAGTTATACAAGGCCTCGTAAAGAGGCCTAAGGTGTAAAAGTGACAAGATTAGATAGGTGTAACAAAATAACATACGCACCAAAATGAGGAAATATGTTAAATAAATACTTGATAATACTTGAGAATAATAGGTCACTTCAAAGGGGAAAACATTTAAAAATCTCTAAGAAGAACACAATCCATAATATGATAATCAAAAGCTAATAAATAGCTTCTATATATACCACAATTATGCCTTGGATACCACCTAGGTTAACTTCACTACATATATAAAACTATATTATTGATCATGTAATGTAATTGAGAGTTAAGGTAGCCACAAGTTGACGAATCATAACCTTATGCACAAATAGAATTAAGGGAATAACACACCCTCTGTTGAAAGATGTGGTGTCCACAATGTTGATTAGCTATGGATGCTTTTGCACGAAATCCTCATTTTCCAAGATAGCATCTTCAATTAGAGAAATGTCCCATTTGATCAAATACTCTATGATTTCCCTCATTTGTAGCCTCTTAGTGTGTGTTTGAATAATTTCCTTAAGATCTAAAATTATTTTACCCTCCTCATCAAGCTCTAGTAAATTAGTTTGTATTGTAACTCATTGCTACATAACCTTCTTCAAGCATCGAACATGGAAAACTTTATGTATTTTTGTAGACATGGGTAACTCTAATTTTTATGCTACACTACTTAATCATCTACAACACCTTATAAGGACCATAATCCTTAGTTTCAAGCTAGTTATTTTTCTTCTCTTATTTAAGTGATATAATTTATACGATTGTAATCACACAAAGACCTAATCTCTCACTTCAAAAGTCCTTTTACTAACATGTTGATCAAACTATGGATCCATTCTATTTTTTGTCATTTATAAGTTCTCCTTGAGACCATAAAATACCTCTTATTGATGTTGACTGTGTTCTTAAATTGTTTAAACTTTAGGCGTTCTTGCAATGAAGAGGTGATTAATGGTGGTTGTTACCCATATAGTACTAAAAAGGGAGACATTTTGGAAGAAGTGTGGAAGGAACTATTATACAACTATTCTACATGTGGTATCCATTTCACCTATCTCTCTTGTTTATCTAAAGGAAAACATTGGAGTTAACCCTTCGAGAAATTTTCAACCATCTCACTCTAACGATTTGATTAGGGATGATATGATAAACTATGAGCAATTAAGTGCCAAAATTTGAAAACAAGTTACTCCAAAAATTCTTGTAAATATAGGATCATGATCATTTGTACTATGACTTTTGGAGTCACATGTAGTTTCTAAATAGTATTCATAAAATTTGATAGTATAGTTCTTGCTACAAATGGGTATACTAAAGCATAAAATATGTATATTTGGTGAGATGATTCCCAACCACCATGATGAAATTTCTCCTTCATATTTGAGCAATTTATGATGAAATCCATAGATACCTCCTCCCACCCCTAAATTTGAATGAATAAGGGTTTCTTAATTGTCTCCCCTTTTTTCACTATAATATCATTCATTTTGTTACAAATTTATGAACATGCCCTTAGAGCTAATCCTAAGAGAAATGTTTATTGATTCTATGATGTATTTGAGAATCTAGAGTGCCCAAAAGCTAGAGGAGCATGTGGTGCCCCCAACACCTTAAACTTGAGGGTTGAGTTCCTACATAGTTACAAGTTGTCCTTGTACCATAAATCATTTCCTTTTCATACATTTTTTATATACTTTAATCTTGTTATAATTTTCAATGAGAGCTTGAGTATACATGTACTCCCATTTTTATCTTACTTTTACCCCATTTACCCAATCTCCTCACAGTATGTAAATACAATATTGATTTTTTGTGTTTATCCCTCCTAGTTAAATAATTAGTGACACCATTCTCCATTCCCTTCTTATATATGATTAAAAACTCATATCTAAATATATTGTAACCTATTTTATTTTTCTTTAGATGGAGACTTGTGTTCAAAGGAGTATTTGAGACTATCACGATCTATCTTTACCTTATAGTGTCTTCCCATTAGATAAGGTCTCCATTATTTGATTGCATGCAAGATAGCCAATATTTATTTCTAAAATTTTAGCTTTGATTTAAAAAAATATCAAATGTTATGTTTCTTCTCTCTTGCATGATTATTATTACTCCTACACCATATCTTGAAGCATCGCATTCCAATGAATTTTTTTTTTTTTAAATGGTGTAGCCAATATTGGAGTTATATATATATATATATATATATATATATATATATATATATATATATATATATATATATATATATATATATATATATATATATATATATATATATATATATATATATATATATGGCTTCCTTTAGTTGTTGAAATGTCCTAGTAATTGCATCATTCCATTAGAGGGAATCCTTCTTCAACAAGGTTGTTAAAGGTGATACTTGCTACCATAACTCCTTACAAATAGGTGATAGTAACTTGTAAGCCCTAAGAAACCTTGTACCCTTCTTAAGGGTCTTGAACTTTTTTCGATGCTATAATGGTTTTAACCTTGTGAAGGTTCGCCTTGTTGAACCCGAGGCAAGACTGGGAGATAGGGGGGGAGGGGTGAATCAATTTGGATCTTCAAAATAAATTAATTATAAACAACATTTAACCATTCTATAACAATACTTAAAACATATCAACCATCAACACATGAACATCGGATTTACATAGAAAACTCAAACAAGGAAAAATCATAATGAGAATCAAACTCACAATATGAATAAAAATTATTACAATGTTTTAGGCGTATTGCCAAGGAGCAAAACTACAATTAATGGACTTGCAAGACGAAGGTACACTACCTTCGGGAAAGATACATGGACTTGCACAATTGAGGCACACTTCTTTAGGGCAAGATACAAGGTGACGTCAAAGGAACCACTATCGATCAACAACAAAGGAAATAGTAGAATTGAAATGAGAAGGATCTCTTGATCATGAAATTGTCCCTGAACATCTATATCAAGTGTCCAACATCATGGAAAACATCTTTGACAACTACCATTGTCTCAACACACTATCTCATAGAATGCATCACTTTCAAAACTCTTCACAAATTGACTCGCACATTTGTAGTCTCAAATCTACATGCACATCATTCAAATTTTCTTCTTATCAATCCACACTTTATCCCATACACTACACACACATATGTACAATATCCCATACACTACACACACATATGTACAATATCCCATACCTCAAATCAGACATCCATACTCCTTAAATAAAACATGGATCATTAAAAAACCTAATTGAGGGTTGACCACAACTGAAATAAACATTATTGCACAAAATAAGCTACCTAGACCAAAAATACTAAAGGTGGTCCACTCTAGGAGAAAGAGGGGACCCAAATACATCACAACACATCCTTCCAAGTCAAATCCAAAGATCCACACATGCTTACACATCCTCTAAAGTCACCACCAAAGGTAATGTGTAGATAGGCAATAAAGCTTGTCACTTAGTTGGCCAAAAGACAAAAATTATTCCATGCAGATCTCCACACACCATGTTGACACCCATAAAAAATTCTAATTCATCCTCCAATGCATATTCAGACCAAAAAGAATAATCTAAATAAGACAATCCATCCAAACACACTGAACCAAAACACAAATCAACATAACTCACTTGTGAAACAAAAACACCACTAGAGAAACACACTAAAAAATTGTACGAGCCACATAATCATGTCCACTAATCTGCAACATAAAATTCAACATATCCAAAGGCCACCAAATACTTCCCAAACTAGTTTGATAGACACCCTTATTGTCAAAGAATAGTAACAACCAACTTCTGCAAATCACAAACCAAAAAACTAGTCGATGCAACATCCATAGAACATAACCTTTTACCATCCAAAGGAATACAAACCATTCTACCAATGAGACATTAAATTTTTTTTCCTACATATATTAAAAATTCTTTCTTGTAAATTGAACTTTCCACAACCAACACCAAAACATCAAACTCAAATACAACATCAAACACAAGACAAAGAAACTTGCAACAATATAGGATCATATCCAGACAAGACTCCATCCAAACAACCAAGTTTTACATCAATGAAAACCATACAAACTCAAATTTCCAATAATTCCCCACTTTGTCATTGATGGAAAAACAATTCTCTCCAATAATTATATCCCCCTTTAACATAAAAAACAAAGGGTTTAGCAACCACACACTCCACTTCTCCCCTTGAGAGAAGCAACAACATCAATCTAGGAGATAAAGGATAAGCTTTGAATCTCCCCCTGGAAAGATGTGCCTCTTTTATGCATCTAGTTAGAGAAAGGAGGGGCAATAACCCCTAGTTTTTGCCTAAGATACTCAAAAGTATCCTTCGCCAATGCCTTAGTGAAAATATATACAACTTGTTCTTTTGTAGAAATATACTCCAATCTAACTTCCTTTTTTGCAACTTTATCTCTTAAGAAATGATACCAGATTGAGATATGTTTAGTTCTTGAATGCATTACCGGATTCTTTGAAATGTTTATAGCACTAGTATTATCATACATAATAGGAATAGCTCCATCACATACCACTCTGATATCTTTAAGAGTTTGTTTCATCCACATAACTTGAGTAGAACAAGATGTTGAACATGCAATGTATTTTGCTTCTGCAGTAGATAGAGATATTGAGTCCTACTTTTTACTTAACCAAGAAACCAACCTGTCTCCTAAGAAAAATGCACCTCCACTAGTACTTCTCCTATCATCAATACTTCCATCCCAATAAACATCTGTGTATTCTTTCAGCATGAAATCTCCACTCTTCTTGTACCAAAGCCCAAAATTTGGAGTCCCTTTCAAATACTTAAAAATCCTTTTTACTGCTTGCTAATGTGATTGCTTTGGATTATCCTAAAGTATTGCAACTAAATAGAAGGTCTGCATGATATCCAATCTAGGGGTAGTTAAATATAATAGTCCTCCAATCATAGAATTGTACTTCTTCTAATTAACTTTTGAAGATATATCATCTTTGCTCAATTTATAATCAACAACCAAAGGTGTTGCAACGGATTTACAATTCTCCATTTCAAACTTCTTTAACATCTCTTTGAAATTTTTAGTTTGAGAAATAAAAATTCCATTTTCTAATTGTGTAACTTATAAACCAAGAAAGAATGACAACTTACCAATCATTGACATTTCAAATTCCTTTTGCGTCTCTTTTAAAAACTCTTTACATAGACCATCACTTCCTCTAACTATAATATCATCAACATAGACAACAAGAATCAACATCTTGTTACCTTCAACCTTAAAGTAAACATTGTTGTCAACAGTACCTTTTCTAAAATTTTGTTGTAATAGACATCTATCTAATCTATCATACCAAGCTCTAGGTGCTTGTTTAAGTCCATACACTACGTTCTTCAATTTGAAAACCATATCAGATCTTTTGACAATCTAAACCCATTTAGCTATTCAATATATACTTCTTCAAGTTCTCCATTTAGAAAATATGACTTATCCATTTGATATACCTTAAAGTTCTTATAAGTAGAAAAATCAAGAAACATTCTTATAGCTGCCATCCTAGCTACTAGAGAAAAAATTTCCTCAAAATCAATACCCCCAACTTGTGAATAGCCTTTACATACCAATCTCACTTTGTTTCTTGCAACCTATCCTTGTTCATTGAGCATGTTCTGAAAGACCCACTTAGTTCCTATCATATTTTTGTCTACTAGTCTGGGTACTAGTTCTCATGTCTGATTCTTTTGTATCTAATTTAGTTCTTCTTCCATTGTGTTTACCCAACTCTCCTCTCTACTTTCTTCCTCATATGATTTAGGTTCCACTAGTGAAAGAAAACAGTAGTTTGCTTGTTCATTTGCTTCCACGACTCTTCTTATTGTTTGAACTCCTTTGTTTTTATCTCCAATAATCTAATCTTCTAAATGATTATTTCTCACATATTTGGCTGGAGTTTTAGTTTCTTTCCCGGGTTCATCTTCTTCTTCATCTTCATTTGTCTCTTTCTCTTTGTTGTCCTTCGAATCTGTCTACTCTTCTACAACAACCAGGATAATCTCAAATTCAATCTCATGTATGGGTTCAAGGGTAGTCTGATCCCATTCTTCACATACTTTCACATTTTTGCTTTCCACTATCTTGTTTAGTCTCTCGTTGTAACATGAGTAAGCTTTGTTATTTGCAGTATATCCCTAAAATATTCCTTCATCTGCTATGGTATCAAACTTTCCAAGATCATGTTCATCTCTTCTAATATAACACTTACTTTTGAAGATTCTAAAATATTTCATAGTAGGAGGTCTTCCATTCTGCAACTCATAAGGTGTATTAGTATGATTCACTCTTATTTGTACCCTAATAAGAATGTAAACAACAATATGCACAAGTTATTTATGATACATATTAGCTAAGTTAGCATCTTTCAACATAGTTCTATCCATCTCAATAATAGTCATATTCTTCCTTTCTACAACTCCATTCCGTTGAGGGGTTCTTAGGGCATAAAAATGTCTTTTAATTCCTTGTTTTTCACAAAAGTTATCAAATTTATTTGAATTAAATTCTCCTCCTCTATCAGATCTCAAACACTTGATTTTAGTATCTACTTGATTTTCAACCAATGACTTGAACACTCTAAACCTTTCAAAAGCTTCAAATTTTTCTTTCAAGAATGTAATCCATGTCATCCTAGAGTAATCATCAATAAGTAACATAAATTAATTTTCTCCATTGAGTCCTCTTGTCCTGGTAGGTCCGCAAATATCTATGTGAATTAGCTCCAAGGGCTTAGAAGTAGAATATTCCTTGTTCTTGAATCTCCTCTTTGTCTATTTTCCAAGTTGACATTCCCTACACATAGTATCAGTAGGTTTGACAATCCTTGATAAATCTCTCACAACTTTAGTAGTATTGTTCCTTATCATGTTATCAAAATTGACATGTCCCATCCTCTTATGCCATAAACAACATTCACTTCTCTATGTCAGTAAACACTCGCTTCCACTCTTATCCTTCATGTAATAAACATTTCCACTTGTCCTCATACCTTCTACTACCATTGTTCCAGTTTTTCCATTTCTAATTACACATTCAGACCTACTAAATAAAACATAACATTTATTGCACATCTGACTAACACTTAATAAACTATGTCTCAGACCTACAACATAATAACATCATCAGTTTTATGCTTACCATAAATCAAAATACTTCCTATCCCTCAAATAAGAGAAACTTCCTCTCCTACAAATTTTACTAATAATCCATCATACTTCTTAAGGTTAATTAACTTCTCTTTATCACTAGTCATATGATTCGAATATCTGGAGTCGATGATCCAATCTCTTAGTTCTACTTTAGCATGCAGTGTAGTCTTTTCTCTTACTAACTTCTTGTTGTTCTCCATACCTTCCAATCTTCTAGACGTATCCTTATTCTTTTCCTCTATGGACAAAAATAAAGATTCTTCATTCAAGTCATCACCATCTTCATCCTCAAATTAATGTGTCTCTATAGAACATAGGCTCATTTTCCCGCTATCTCCATCATCTATCCTTTTCTTAGAGTCATGTCTTCTATATCTACTTTTCTTCTCATCATCATCAGTTTTTTTGTAATCTTCCTTACACAAATGTATTTTGAAGCATAATGACCAATTCTACCACAATTAAAGCATTTTAGGGGTAACTTACCTTTGTATTTTCCAATTCCTCTCTTCAGTGTTCTTACAAAGTTTGCTTTGATCACATTTATGTTTTCACTTTCTTCTAATTCATCTTCTGCCATCTTTGGAACATTAATGCAACCTCTTTTCTTTCTCTTTTTATATCTTCCATCTCTAATATTTCATAGGCAGATAATGATCTAAGGAGGTGATCAATTGTATACTTGTCTAAATCATGACATTCTTCAATCAGACACTTCTTAGGTTTGTAGGGTTTAGGCAACATCAATAGGATCTTTCTTGTAACATCACCTTCTTCTAATTTTCCACCAACACCTCTAATAGGATTTTCAATCTCATTCACCCTGTGTATGTAGTTCTCAACACCTTAATCATCTGCCATCCTTAAGCACTCACATTTCTATTTTAGATTGATTAACCTAGCTTGGTTTGTCTTGGGATATTCTTCATATGATTGACATAATTTATTCTAGACTTCTTTAGCTTCCTTCAATATGCTAACCTTACCAAATACTACATCACTCAAGCAATTGAATATTATTGTTCTAGCCTTTGCATTAGTCTCATGATTCTTAAGTTCATATAGAGTCTAAGGTCCATTCGGTGAATTCATATAACTAGACTTGACAATATCCCAGATTCCATTATGTAAAGTTTCCAAATATGATTCTATCCTCTCTTTCTAGTAAGAAAATTTTGTACCATCAAACAATGAATCTTTAAGATGAAGTTCCTACACCATTCCAGATCTACATCAAGCGGTTAAGCTTTCCAAAGAGGAACATACCAATTGTTGAACCCAAGGCAAGATTGAGAGGGGGGGTTGAAAGAGTTCATATCTTCAAAACAAATTAATTATAAATAACATTTAACCATTCTATAAAAATATTGAAAACACATCAACCATCAACACATGAACACCAAATTTATGTGGAAAACCCAAACAAGGAAAAACCACGATGAGAATCAAACTCACAATATGAAGAAAAATGATTACAATGTTTTAGGCTTATTTCCAAAGATGAAACCTACACCTAATCAAATTACAAGAATAAGACATAGTACCTTAGGGAAAGATACATGTACTTGCACAACCTAGGCATGCTACTTTAGAGCAAGATACAAGGTGCTACTGAAGGATCCACTGTCAATCAACAACAAAGGAATACTATAACTAGAATGAGAAGAATCTCCTAATCATCAAATTATCCTTGAACATTTGTATCAAGCATCCAAAATCATGCCAAACATCTTTGACAACTACCATTATCTCAACACATTGTCTCATACAATGTATCACCTTCAAAAAAAATTCACAAATTGACTTTCACACATCTATAGTCTCAAATCCGGTTGCACATCATTCAAATTTGCTTCTCATCAATCCACACTCTATCCCATACACCACACACACACATATAAATTATACCATACCTCAACTCATACATCCATACTCCTTAAATATAAGATAGATCATCAAAAAACCTAATTGAGGATTGGCCACAACCAGAATAAATATTATTGTACAAAATAAGCCACCTTGACCAAAAATACTCAAGGTAGTTCACTCCAGGAGAAAGAGGGGTCCCAAATACATCACAACACATCATTCCAACACATCATTCCAAGTTGAATCCAATGATCTGCACATGCTAACACATCCTCTTAAGTCACCACCATATATAACATGTAGATAGGCAATAAAGCTTGTCACTCAGTCAACCAAAAGACAAATTATTCCACACAGATCTCTTCACACCATGGTGAGAACTATAAAAACATTATGATTCATCCTCCAATGCATATTCGGACCAAAAAGCATAATCCAAACAAAATAATTAAACCAAACACATTGAAACACAACTAAATATACCAAACACAAATCAACATAACTCACTTGCAAAACAAAAACACCACTAGAGAAACACCGAAAATACTATATGAGCCACATAATCATGTCCACTAATTCGCAACATAAAATTCAACGTATCTAGAGTCCACTAAGCACTTCCTAGACCAATTTGATAGACACCCAAGTTACTGTCAAAGAACAATAACAACCAACTTTTGCAAACCACAAACCAAAAAACCAATCAATGCAACATCCATATAACATAATCTTTACCATCCAAAGGAATGAAAATCATTCTATTGATGAAATATTATATATTATTTCTTGGATACATTAAAAACTCTTCCCTGCATATTGAACTTGCCACAACCAATACCAAAACATCAAGCTCAACTGCAACACCAAACACAAGACAAAGCAACCTACAACAATATAGGATCATATCTAGGCAAGACTCCATCTGGACAACCAAGTGTTGGACAAAAGATGTCACTTTGAGGGGGGGGGGGGGGGGGGGTGAATTAGTGGTTTCCAAACTTTACCTCTTTTCAACCTAAGGTGTATTTACTTGCTAATAACCTTATACCAATTTAACCTATCAGTAAGAAAAGGCAAGACAACACAAAAAGGGAACATCACATAACACCGGTATATATGAGGAAAACCCAAAATGGGAAAAAACCTCAGTGAGAAATGTTGTTGGAGTCTACTGCTCCAATCCAGCCTCATAATGAATAACTATATTATAAAGTTTAGGGCACCAACCTAAGGAGCACCAACCCCTACACCAAGCACCAACTTAGTGATTCAATGAACATTAACAAATACAAAAGTAATAATTCGGTTACAAGTGTATCTTGTAACCACTGCATACACTTTACCTTGCCGGTTTCACTTCTTCTAACCTTACCGACTAACTCTTCTTCCCTCTATAACTCTTCCTCTCTTCTACTCACTTTCTCTCTCTTTGTTCACCTTCACCCTATTGTTGCTACCTTACCAGCTTATGCTCTACCCATTTGTTGACCTCTCAACCTTTCCGCCTGATTTGTCGGTTATTATATTCTCTTTCGAATCTTTGCTCACTCATATCCTCCTCTTCTTTACTCTCTGTTGCAACTTTACCGATTCAGCCTCTACCTCTACTCTGTCGGTACACTACTTCTTCTCTGTCGATACTCTTCTCTCTCTTGGTTCTGGTCTCTCCTCTACTCAATCTCTGCGATGTCTTATCTTCTCTGACATTCTCATTGGTTCTCTTACTGCTGCCTTCTTACCGGTCCCAACCCTACCGTTTCACCCTCCTGTCAAACTTTTTGACAGTATACTAGTTGCCTTACCCTTGTCGATTCTCTCTCTCATGCACTCAGTCTCCTCTGTGATCATCGATGGGAACTTAAGGATTAACTCTCTAGGTTGAACTCACTACACCAACGACACTCTCTTGTGCAGCCACTCAGATCTGGTCTTCGATCTGTATGTTTATACTATGCCTTCCTGCCAAAACAACATTCAAACTTTTGGTGTGCTAGGGTTTCTTCATCGACCTCAAGGCAAACCAAATCCAATCAAATCTCCTTCCAAAGATCAACCACCTGCAATGGATCAATCAAAATCTACCAATCTTGCGGCTTCCAATACATGTTTGCAATGTTTTGCAAACACGACCCTATTCCTTGACCTACTTCTGTCAATCACATTAAGTTATCTCGCAGTGGCCTTAACCAAATCCAATCTGTAGTTGGATGTCTTTCATTGATCATGGCATCACTCAGATCTACGATCTGCATCGAATCGCAAACCCTCTACAACTCCTCTGAGATTCTCATAGTCAATAATTAATATCATCCAACCACCAGCTACCTCACCGATATGATACATCACTATCCTTCTGCATACTTGCCACTTCAACTTCACATGGCATCTTTGTTGATATCCATCTCAACAAAGACCTCTATGTCGGCTAGACTTGGTCACTGACCAACAACACACAGCTGGTCCTTCTTTCCTCCAGGTTCTCTAACCCTGCTGGTATCTCTCACTCTATCGGTTAACCATTATGTCTACACTTCTCTTCATAAGGTGAGATTAATTTACCTTTGCCTCTTTGGTCTCTCACCGGTTGACACAACATGTCAACTATCTTCCAATGCAGGTTATTCAGTATACTGGTAAATCTGTTTATCGATTGGCATTCTTGATGACTTCATGGCATCAACCTTCAACAACTATGCATCTGAGACGACACCTTTCTTCATCTACCTTGAGGTAATTCCATGTGTGCAGCTGTAGACTCACTTTCATTCTTCTACATCTAACCGATTCTCCTCTCAACCGTTTTGTCAAAGTGACAGACTCATTTGTCTAAGTGATAAACCCCTTACTCTTCATCTGTCCTGATAACTCGTCATGCCTTCTCTATCGGTCCAATGCATATCTTTGATTTCATGCATTTGAGGCATCTTTGTGATTCACTGTTAGATCCGGTGCCCATCTCTAATCTCAAACTCAAGAGGTTTCCTCACCATCCATAAAGGTTATCTGGTCTATGCATCCAATCACCTGCCTTTTCTTACTCTGGTTGTCTTATCCTGGGGAGTCATGATGTATTCCATGTATACTATGGGATAAGCAAGGTATTACCACTTATTGGTGGGAAAGGATCTATGTCACCTGATGGTATTAATGTTACATCCTTGTGGAGTAGATGCATTTTCAACTTGACATATGATCTAGTAGCTTTCCCATATGCCATCCTTGCTTACTGAAGCAACAAATTCTCTATCAATCTTCTCTTCATCTGGTGGGAGTCTTGTTGTATGACATCCAACTCATACCGGTGGTCTGCACATGCTTCACCTTTGGTGTTGATGTGATTCTTGTAACATTTCACCTCTTCATATCACAATCAACATCCCAACATGTTTCTATCTTACCGGGCACATGCTTATCGGTTGGCAGCCACTCAATGCCAACACATTACTTACCGGTCTCCAGTGCATGTCTTCAACACATGCCAACACTGACTTGTGTACTAGTAACCTGCAATACTAGCTGACATCAATGTCACCAATACACTTCAATCTCCTATACCAGTTGTCCTGCTATACCGGTTGACATCAATGATAACACAATGCCAATAATCTCCCCCTTTGGCATTGATGTCAACACATGTAGTATCTGTCATACTATAAATTCTCTCTCCCCCTTTGACAAGAATGGCAAAGGGCCTTGACATTCGGTAGACTGCAGGCTCTCTCTCCGACACTTTCTCCCCCTTTGAAGCTGCAAATGTTTTCTCTCCCCCTTTCAACTGGTTGCTTCTTCCCTTTTTATCATTATGCTCTATAACCTCTCAAATAACATCACTTGGAATGAAGGACTCAAACACCAACTAACACCAATTGTATAAACTAGTCTAATAACAATTGCAGAATCAACCAATTGTTGAAAGATGTGTTAGTGAATACTGCTTACCTACCGGTCAGACTGCATCATCTCCCATCTGATACCAATTGATCTTAAGAATAAAATGTGATTGTACTTTGATTGCTACCAATTGGGAAAGTAGATACCCGTAATCATGAAATTCCCTTGGGTATTCCTACAACAATTTCCATCTTTTATAATTGATGTAGCCAGTACACCCACAAGTTCAAACATGATAGTTTTGCATCATGAGCACTTGAACTCCCCCTGAGTCATACATCTCAGGTCCTCATTGCTTGTCAGGTTCAAAATCAAAGCTCCAATTTGTACCATATATTGGTTAAGCTGTGCATATGTGATCAACTGATGATCTTTCAACTCCATTATATCCTTCATAGCATATGATATGATCCTAGGTGTACACAATGCCATACAATATCATCATCATGCCATAAATCAAACTAGTTAGCCCGCAAAGGATGCATGCATACATGATCAACAACCGGGCCAACATATGTCATTCGGGTCTTTTCCAATACCACTTGAGACATAAACACCACAAGCCATGCTACTAGGGCTAATGAAATGATCCTCAAACTCATTGTCTTACATAACCTGCAAGAACCTATTAGCATGCATACCGGTGACCTACTGCACATACTGGTTTCCTGCACTGGTTCATCTCTACTACTGAAGCACCTTCCTCTAACTCTTGTCTTCTTGTGTCAATTTTCATCTGAATCCAATTGTAAATTTGCCATCCATTGATAGATGTAGTAGTGATCCATTTCTTATCTGTAGATGTGTAGCCAAGGCAAACACTACACACACTTGTCATCTCATTTTCTTCATTTAAACTGTCAGCAACATGTCTTCTTCCACTGAGGGGGTGAATGATATGGTAAATATATTGCTCTCCCTTAAACCTGCATCTCCTTTATGCCTTAGGAGATATCACCTATGCATTGAATGCATAATGTCGGTCCATGGTCCTACTCTCTTCCTTCTTCCTCCAAACCTTCTTGGTTTCACTCTTCTTCCCATTTTTGGTCCTGTGAGCCAGTCTTATCTTCTTTTGTTGATTGGTCTTTGCATTACCAAAATCTGCAGCATGATCGGATGCATTTTTGTAGAAGTACACTGTGTTCATGCCAATCAAGTGATTAGGGGGCCTTCTATCAAACCAGTTTGATCATCTCCTTCTGGTCAAGTTATTGTGGCTAGCTACCGGAATCGGTGGACCTCTTGATCTTGTAGAGATATTTCTCCTTTGGTTCCATGTAGGTCTTTGTCTCTTATATCCCCTATTACTAGTCCCATAATAATCAAGTTTGTTCCACTGGCTACCATAGGATTGTGGATTCTTCTTCCCGCAATCATAACTTTTGTGGCCCAATCATTTGCATTGATAACATATAACATTTGCATAACCAGGAGAGGGGATATGCATGTTTCTACACTTTACAACTTTATGCTCATGTGCATGGTATCTATGGGGTCTTAAATTATTTCTCATAGATCCCTTTCTACATTCTCCTGCTCTATGACCATATCCATTACACACAAAGCAGTAATCGGTAAAGGATGGCATATGATTTACAAATTTATTTTGCCATGCATGAGGAGATATTACCGATTTAGTATCTCCATTTCTACTTTTTTGAGGATGGATCCTAGGTTGTCCATGCTTTGTTTCTCTTCCATCTGATCACTTCTTTTCCCACACGTGCTTTGTCTTATTGGTGGTAGAATTTCCTTGTCTTCTACTGGTGGGAGGTCTTCTTTGTTGTCTTCTCATATTCTTGCTTCCGGTGAACCTGCCTTCTCCCATCTTTCCTTTTCCTTTGGGATTTGCATTGTTGCTCTTTCTTGTAGCACTAGTCTTCATCCTTTGCTTCATGTCTTCACCAGTTGTGGTTAGATCAACCTTCTTTCTTGGAGCATCTTGAGTTGTGAAGGTCTGATCCTTAACATTTCTGTTTGAGGAGACAAATTTAATATCTATGTGGGAGGTCTCCTTGCTTGTAGAGCACTCACTGGTACCACATCCTAATCCACTGGTATCCTTGGAATGCTTTTGCTTCTTCAACATTTTGTCCAAGCCATCATTGCTGCCATCAAACCAAATTCTTACCTTGAGCTCATCCTAACATTTCTTAAGGTCATTTTGGAGAATCTCCATTTCTCCTACTAGTTGTTGATATTCTTTACTCTTGGCCTCTAGCTCAAATACTAGATCATTGCACAAGCACTCCTTGATGTCTTCTTGTTGAGTTTTTAACTTTGAGATGCATTTCTCAGATTCTTCAAGGCATCTAATCAACTGGTTTTGTTCCACAACTGCAACATTCTTGAATAACTTGTATTCATTCCTCACTCTACTAAGTTCTTCAAGTGCACTTACAAGTTCCCCTTCAAGATCAACTTTTGCTTCTTTCTCTTCTTCACCTTCACTATCACTGCCAAACACATCTTGCTAGTGGGATTTGTCTGCATTGTCACCTTTTGATGTGTGCACCTCACTTTCTGACTCTTGTGCCATGAAGAGATGGGTTTTATCATCATCATTGTTGCAGCAGCTGACTAATCTTCCTTTAACACCTACACATGTATTTGTTGCATTGATTTCTTTGTTTTCACAAACTGATCTTGTTGTCATAGGCTCATTTCCATATAGCTTCTTTAATCTATCCCACAAACTTTTTGCAGATCTGCACTTGTCTACTTGTGGAGAAACATCATCGGATAGTCCACTGAATATGGCCTTCATTGCTTCTTCATTGCACCCACTTCTTCTTTCTCCTTCAACATCGGTGGGAGGACTAACATGAGTATGGAGACCATTTACAATTGACATCCAAACATCAAACCCTAGGGAGGATAGGTAGACTTCCATTCTACAACTCCAAATAGAGTAATTTGACCCATCAAACACAGGAGCTGGGATTGAATCAAACTTAGCCATTGTGTCCTAATAGAAGAATCTACCCAAGCTGGAGAAAGCTTATCTAAGTAGGAACCTACGATCTGATACCAATTGTTGGACGCAAGATGCCACTGAGAGGGGGGGTGAATCAGTGGTTTCCAAACTTTACCTCTTTTCAACCTAAGGTATATTTACCTGCTAATAACCTTACACTAATTTAACCTATCGTTAAGAAAAGGTAAGACAACACAATGCAACCACAAAAAAAGGGCACATCACATAACACCGATATATACAAGGAAAACCCAAGAAGGGAAAAAACCTCAGTGAGAAATGCTGCTGGAGTCTACTGTTCTAATCCAGCCTCACAATGAACAACTATATTACAATGTTTAGGGCACCAACCCAAGGAGCACCAACCACTACACCAAGCACCAACTCAATGATTAATGAAAATTAACAAATACAAAAGTAATAATCTGGTTACAAGTGTATCTTATAACCACTGCATACACTTGACCTTGTCGGTTGCACTTCTTCTAACCTTAGCGGCTGACTCTTCTTCCCTCTATCACTCTTCCTCTCTTCTACTCTCTCTCTCTCTCTCTCTCTCTCTCTCCCTCTCTCTCTCTCTTCACCTTCACCCTATTGATGTTGCCTTACCAGCTTATGCTCTACCAGTTTGTTGACCTCTCAACCTTTCCACCTGATTTGCCAATTTTTTTGTTCTCTTTCGGATCTTTGCTCACTCAGATCCTCCTCTTCTTCACTCTTTGCTACAACTTTACTGATTTAGCCTCTACCTTTGCTCTGTCAGTTCACTGCTTCTTCTCTATCGGTACTCTTCTCTCTCTTGGTTCTGGTCTCTCCTCTGCTCAATCTGTGCAATATCTTATTTTCTTTAACATTCTCACTGGTTCTCTTACTGTTGCCTTCTTACCGATCCTAACCCTATCGGTTCACCCTTCTATCAAACTTTTTGGCAGTTTACCAATTGTCTTACCCTTGTCAGTTTAGCACTTTTTGTTGGTTCTCTCTCTCACACACTCAGTCTCCTCTATGATCATCGATGGGCACTTGATTGATTAACTCTTTGGATTGCACTCACTACACCAATGACACTCTCTTGTGCAACCACTCAGATCTGGTCTTCGATCTGCATGTTTATACTATGTCTTCCCACCAAAATGACATTCAAACTTCTGGCGCACTAAGGTTTCCTCATCGACCTCAAGGTAGACCAAATCTAATTAGATCTCCTTCTAGAGATCGACCACCTGCAATGGATCAATCAAACTCCACCAATCTCACAACTTCCAATACACGTTTGCACTATTTTGCAAACACGATCCTATTCCTCGACCTACTTCTGTCAATCACATTAAGTGATCTCGCAGTGGCATTAACCAAATCTGATCTCCAGTTGGATGCCTTTCATCGATCATGGCATCACTTAGATATATGATCTGCATCGAGCCACAAACCCTCTGCAACTCCTTTGAGATTCTCGTAGTCAACAATTAATGTCATCCAACCGCCAGCTACCTCACCGACATGACACATCACCACCCTTTTGCATGCTTTCCACTTCAACTTCACATGACATCCTTGTTGATACCCATCTAAATAAAGACCTCTGTGTCGACTAGACTTGGTCACCGACCAACAACACACAACCGGTCCTTCTTTCCTGCTGGTTCTCTAACCCTATCGGTATCTCTCACTCTGTCAATTAACCATTATGTATGCATTTCTCTTCATCAAGTGAGAGTCATTCACATTTTCCTCTTTGGTCTCTCATCAGTTGACACATCATGTCAACTATCTTCCAATGCAGGTTATTTAGTATATCGGTAAATCTGTTTACTGTTTGGCATTCTCGATGACTAAATGTCATCAACCTTCAACAACTATGTATATGAGACAACACCTTTCTTCATCTACCTCTCGGTAATTCCATGTGTTCAGTTGCAAACTTACTTGCGTTCTTCTACATCTGACCGGTTCTCCTCTCAACCGGTTTGTCAAAGTGATAGAGTCATTTGTCTAAGTGACAAACCCCTCACTCTTCATTTGTCTCGGTAACCCATCATGCCTTCTCTATCGGTCCAATGCATATCTTTGATTTCATGCACTAGGCATCTTTGTGATTCATCGGTAGATCCAGTGCTCATCTCTAATCTCAAACTCAAGAGGTCTCCTCACCATTCACAAAGGTCATCCGGTCTATGCATCCAATCACCTGCCTTTGCTTAGTTTGGTTGTCTTATCCTGAGGAGTCATGATGTATTCCATGTATACCATGGGATAATAAAGGTATTACCACTTATCGATGGTAAAGGATCTATGTCAGCTGTTGGTATTAATGTGACATCCCTGAGGAGTAGATGCATCTTCAACTTGACATATGACCTGGTAGATTTCCCATATGCCATCCTTTCTTATTGAAGCAACACATTCTTTGTCAATCTTCTCTTCATCCGGTGGGAGCCCTATTGTATGACATCCAACTCATACCGGTGGCCTGCACATGCTTAACCTCCAGTGTTGATGTGATTCTTGTAACATTCTGCCTCTTCATCACAATCAACATCCCAACATGTTGCTCTCTTACCAGGCACATGCTTATCGGTTGGAAGCCACTGAATGCCAACACATGACTTACCGGTCATCATACCACACCGGTCTCCAGTGCATGTCTTCAACACATGCCAACATTGACTTGTGTACCAGTGACCTGCAATACTAGATGACATCAATGTCACCAATACACTTCAATCTCCCATACCAGTTGTCCTGCTATACCGATTGACATCAATGACAACATAATTCCAACACCAATTTTGATATCAATGACAACCATAGAAACTCAAGTTTCCAACACACCTTGACTCCCTGATGTGAAACAATATGACCTAGGTACTCCACTTCTTTGACTCCAAACACATAGTTAACTAACTTAGCATAAAAGTAATGCTATTCAAGAATGTCTAGAACTTGATTTACATGATATAATGTTTCCTCCTAAGTTTTATCATATGTTAATATGTCATCAAAAATCACCCAAAAATTGTGCATAAAAATTACTTGAAGATAAAGTTCATCAAAATTTGAAATGTACATGGTGTATTTGTAAGACCACAAGGAATTATCAAAATTTATAATAGCCCTCTTGGGTTCAAATTTTCTGCTTATGTTCATCCACCTCTCTAATTTTAATTTGATGAAAACCAAAATGAAGATCAATTTTGTTAAAATACAACACCATTGCTCATCTAACTTATCTTTTATGTTGTACTTATTGAGATCTCTGTAATTAGGGCATATAATCTAACTACCATCTTTCTTGTGTATCATTGCCACTAGAGATGAGTAAGCACTCAAACCATACCTAATAATATCTATCTCTAGCATCTCTTTAGCCATCTTCTCAATATCTTTTTTATACACATGGATGCATATATGGCCTAATATTTGGTGTTTGGACCCCTAATAACATTTAAATGACACGATCATTATCTCTTTTAGGAGACGGTTATTTTGGCATCTCTCCAAAGGTTAATTAATTTTTTTATAATTGCTTAAAGCTTGACCTTTAATTTCTTTTTGAGAGAAAAAATTATGGTCAAATTCAATTAACAATACAACCCATTTTACTAAATGTCTTGAAAGATCGGTTTTAGAGAAGAGATGTTTTAATCGTTCAAATTTGATGACATGGGTTTCAACGTTGAGGAGATAATGTCTTAAATTCTGAGTTGCAAAACAAGAGCAAGACATTCTTTTTATATTGTAGTATATTAGACTTCATAATTGATAAAAGTATGACTTGTGTTATATGCAAGACGTTCTTTACCATCACTATCATGTTTCACCAATAATGTTGCAAGGGCATTAAAAGAAGTAATAGTGTAAAGAAGAAAATGTTGATTAGGAATATATGTTTGTAAAGCGAGAGGATTAGCTAAGTAACCTTTCAAGTCTTTAAAATATTTTTGGCAATCCACATTCCATTTAAAGGTAGTATCTTTCTTAAGTGATATGGTGAAAGGGAAAGTTTGATCCGTAAGTTATGAGACAAACCTACAAATAGCCTAAACTTTTCCTTGTAAACTATGTAGCTGAGAGATATTTATAGGAGGTGGCATGTTAACAATAGCATCTGTATCCACATCAATACCATGATGCAAAACAATGAGTCATAATAGTTCTCCACTATCTACACCAAAAACACATTTGTGGAGATTCAAGCACATGTTGTATTTATAAATTTGTTCGAAGATTTGATGAAGGATTTTGACACAATCTTGGTGCAAAACAGATTTGGCTAAGATATCATCAACATAATCCTTTAATATTTTATGTATATAGTCATGAAAGATAAGATTCATAGCACATTGATAAGTCGCACCAACATTTTTTAATCCAAAAGGCATGACAACCCAACAAAATGTACCCCAAGGTGTTGTGAAAACTATTTAATATTGATCTTAAGGATTAATGAAGATTTAATTATATCCAAAAAATCCTTTATAAAGGATAATAAAGCATGACCAGTAGTGGAATCAACTATCATATGGATGTTTGGAAGAGGAAAATCATCTTTCAAGGAGACTTTATTGAGCTCTCGAAAGTCAGTAAACATTCTAATCTTAGTATTAGATTTAGCAATTACCATAATATTTAAAATCTAAGAAGAATAATCAATAGGATAAATAAATCCAGCTTCCAAGAGTTTTTCAATCTCAACCTTAACAAGCAATGCTATTTTAGGATTCATCTTCCTTTTTTTTTTCTTAACGAGATCAACATTGGGGATTAACACACTGTTATAGGTCACAATCTTAGGATCAATACTAGGCATATTTGAGTAAGTCTAAGAAAACATTTCCATGAATTCTTGTAATAGAGAAGAATGATCATGTTTTTCATTATCTTCTAGATAGTTCCCAATTTTAACTTTTCATCATTATGAGGATCCATTTTGACATCGGTAGTATCATTTATAAGGAGATTACTTTGTTTAGAAATATCCATTGATTGAGGGAGTTATTTAGTCATCTCTTCAATATTATTTTGTAATTCAACATCCTTCCTAAAGTATGCTTCAACATTCAAAAAATAGGAAAATCCATGATTATGATGATATCGAGGAAGGTTATCATAAACTCCTAAGAACTTAGCTAAGGAATCATTCATCTGTTTTAAAGATGTCAAGTGAAGATGAGATGTAATATGAATAAATGAGGTGAGGAGTAACTACAGGAAGAGATTTAGAAGAAAAGATAACATTCACATTGAAAGATAGTCTTTGAGATGCTTTGGTGGGTTTAAAGGATTATATCCTAGTCCAAATGTTGTTTCATGTCTGTTGTTTTCTAAAGGAAATCTAATTCCTTATTCATTTACACCACGACCATTTTCATTATATCTATTCTTAGCTAGAATGTGGGAACCTGGACTATAAAGAGATAACATATTCGAAAGAGATGCTAGAGCCTCATATGTCTTAATGTAATAGGAGGATGAATTAGAAGAAGTCTTTGAAGAATTGTTTGAATTAAAAGTAGCCACAAAATTGTTACTAAGTTGTTTAGACAAAGTGGACTCTTTTTTTTGGGTTCTACTATATCATCATCCTTAGTCTTAGACTCTCTTGGAGGTACTTTATATTCTCCCAGAAAGGAAGGTGTAAAATATAATGACCTCCAATCATCTTCTAAGAGTACCTCTTTAGGTGAACCCTGGTGTCTTTAGGAGGAGATGATATTTTTGCTTCTATTAAAAAAGAATGGAAAAATTTAAAGGACTTTGAGATTTAGATGAAGTTTGTAATCAGTCTTGTAAATCTATGTTAACTTCTAAAGTATCATCTCATTTTGCAGATGAACTGATATTATGATGAAGAGTCGAAGGAACAACTTGCATAACATGAATCCAAGTTCTTCCTAGAAGAAGATTATAAGTAATATTATCGAGCATGAATTGGATAGGTGTAGGTAGAATAATAGTACCTACCTTGATGGGAAAGGTTATAGTACCTAATGATGCTCTAACAAAAATTTTAAAGCCATGAATAGAAAGAGAATCAGGTTGAATAACAGAAGTATCCACTTTGAACTTGTGTAACAATTCAATGCTACAAACGTTAAGACCAGATTTATTGTCCACCAAATTTCTTCTTATAGCATTGCATTAATAAGGACAACAATCATAAGAGGATCATATTGATTTTGAATTTCTTTAGGAGGCAACTCATCTTAAGAAAACACAATGTCAGCCTTAGTTGCATGCATACAATCTACCAAAGAAGTCATATTATTAGGTATCTCAGTTGGTGGGACATATCTTCTTTAAACCATCTTGTAACATTCTATTATATGTGGGTGAATTTTGAATCAAATCCCAAATATATATCTTAGCAAGAGTAACTAGAAGTTGTTCAATAAGATCATATTCCTTTCCAAGATGTTGAGAAATATGAGTTGCTCGAGGAAATATTCATTAAGAAATAGGAAGAGAAGAAGGAATAATTAGAGGAGGATTAGGTTTCCTATTATTTCTTATGTTATATGTGTGGGCAAACACATTGTAACTTTGTTGGGTGATTTTCTTACCATACTAATAAGGGATTTTAAGAGAATAACCTCCTTCAACCATAATCATTAGTTTATTGGGAGTTTTAGGAATTTGAGGATCACTACCACCTTAATAATAATCACAAGTTTTTTAGGTGTTTCCCATTGTTGTTCATGACCATTCACATGTATTATATTGATCAATATTTTGGCAAAAAATTGGTTTAGGAATATAATGAGTGCTGGAAAAATGGTAACTCAACCTTGCATTTACATAAGGTTACTATTTATAGTAAGTTTTCATTTGGCATGAATTGGTTTGAAATTTTCCCCAAAGCTTTGGATTGGCTAGATAAGCATGCCGACAAATTGTGTTGTAAGATCATAACTAGATTTGAAGATATTAAAGTTTCTGTTTTTGAAGGTTGTGATGTAAGGTTTAAATTTAATTTTGAGGACTTTAGAGGCTTTGAAATATCCTAAAAAGTAGTTGTAACCAACGTAGTGTGTTACGAGGTGTTAGAACACTTCACAATATTTATAGCTCGCTTCAAATAGTTCGTCAATCACACCCAGTTGACAAGTTATGGCCTTTGAAAGTTTGGTCACCTGAAATAGGAAATATAAAAACACATAAATGAATTGTAAAATGGAGGAACATGTGTTGATGTGTGTTTTGACACATCATATGGCATATAGATTGTGGATAAGGTCAATTCCACTTTATTGGGTGGTTTTAGCCCATGGTTTTGTAATACCGTTTGACAATTTCATGTAGTGTATCTCCTATATATGAGGTGTGTGAGATAAAGGTTGTGTGTAAGAGTCTTATGGCTATTGAGTTACCTCTAAATCTCTAATTGGTGGTACTCCTATGAAGAGATTTCTCTACAAGTATATTATAATCTATTATTGATTTCAAAATAATATATTGGGCAGCTTTTGGAGTGTGGGGTTTTTCTCCTGAAAGGGTTTTCTCCACGTAAATCCTTGTGTTGTGGTATGCATGCTATTATGTCTATTTTTGTTAAGTTTTTGTAACTATTGTAATGATTTGAAATTTTTTTTGCATTATCCTCCTCTCAAGGTTAGTGTAGGAAGTTGTTTAACTATTAACTTCCTTATAACGAGGATCTAGAGTGATTGATGCATCATCATGTTCATCTTGCCCCCTTTCTCTAGAAAGTATCGTTATGTGAAGAGGATGGTTAAGTTATATTCTTCAATGTTTCTTTCCCCTTGGGGAAATCATTGATAGGAGTATTGATTCTTTTGTCATGAATAAAAGATACTTTAGGAAGGGTACAAAAACTCATCAATGCTTCATCTCTAGAGAGAAGGTCATTTAAATGAAAGGTAGGTATGGTACATGAGCTATGGGTTGGGGGGGGGTGGGTATTAAGGTTGCTTACTATTTAGGGTGATGAGGGAAGAGAGTGTCTAGTGCATCCTAGTTTGATCGAATGTTCAATTCATATGGATGGGGAGCAACAACTAGATAGTCTGCATTCATAATCATATGCATAAAAAGGAATATCATGAAGATCTTGGATAAAATTTGAAATTAAACTAGAAAAGAAAGACACCAACTCCATTTACCAATTTTACTTATGATATCCTTTAACCAAAATAATGTTGACTCAATGTATGCAATGAGATTATGAAAAATCAGATTCAAGAACACCAAATAAAAGATGTGTAAAAGCTATAGGTTCATCGTGTATGCAGGAAAAGCGGGGCTATGAAACTCAAAATGTGAAAAATGGAGCTCCAAGAGGCTTGTCCACACACCCACAGGACTTCTGGTGCAAGTTATGGAGTCATGAAGAATGACTCAACTTCCCAAGGATGGTTCCATGGTTCTCTATCTCACAAGGTCCCTCAAGCCAATGCCTTTGCTCTCAGATCACTGAGCAAAGTGGCTTAGGGATGACAAATGCAAGAACGAGGGATGCTTTTGAATGGTTTTAACATGAGAATGCATCCTATCTATGCATGATCCTACAAATGCAATAAACTAGTTTATAAGATGACAAGATTAGTAGTAATACTATCCTAACATGATATACTAGTTATATAATTTAAGCTAATGATAAAAGGAAGTAGTCTAAAATGTTTATTAGATTAATTCCTTTTGCAAAGAGAGACTAGATGTGCTAAAATTGAGCATAAATGAGATACTAAAGCTTGCATGGATTTTAGATAATAGATTTCTTAGATTCATGGATCCCCAAAATGGAGGAAGGAGAGCTCTATTTATAGCAAAAATGGGGCAATGGATGGGTAGGATTGAAAGAGTTAATCAAGGGCCAAGTTTGAAAGTTGTCAATCCATGTTTACAATTCTCACCAATGAAATGGTGACAATTGTCAACACAAGGCTGGTTGAGAGGAGATGTAAGAAGCATTAAATGCTTGAGAAGACCTTATGGTTACCCTAGGGGGTAAGGGTTGAGGTTAGGTTAAGGTTATCCATTGGATAAAGCTTTTACCCAAAGGATAAACTCTTGTGCAAGGGTTAAAGGAATAACCATGGTTAAAACAATAAATTCTTTGATGAGACCCTTGGGTTAGATGGAGGTTAAGTTAGGCAAAAAGTCTCTAACCATGCCACTAAGGGTTAGTTAACCATTAATGGTTTGAAGACTTTGGGGACAAATTTGTAAGAGTCCTTCCAAATTTGGGGGCATTCAACAAGTTAAGGCTTTAATGCATTTTGAAGACTTTACTTCAAATTTGAGAAGTGACCTCCTCAAATTTAGGGAAAGGGGATAATTGATGGGTTAGGGTTAATTGATTAGGATTAGATGGATTCTAGAAGAATTTAGGAATAGGGTTTAGGATGCAAGTGGGAGATGTAGGAAAATGCAAGTGGGTGAGGAAAAATAGAATTAATTAAAATAAATTGCTTTATTTCAATTTGGTTGCAAGTTGGGGATTTTAAATAAATTAGATTTATTTAATTGGGGTAAACTAATTTAATTAAATGTGAATTTAATTAAAAGTAGAGAGAAGGGTTTTAATTAAATAAAATGATTTATTCAATTAAATGATGCAAAAAGGGCTTAAGTGAATTTAACTAAATAAATTGAACAATTTACTTAATTAAATAGAGGAATGTGGGTGATTTAATTAAATTGGATTTAATTAAATAGAGGAATGAACATAAAATATTCATTTAGGAATATGGTCATTTTTATACGTCTACATTTTGCCCCTCTTTGAAGTGACATGTGTGCACATGTTGATTCAAAGAAAAAGATGTGTCATTATGATTTGTTTGTGATCAATTTTTATGTCGTGCCCCAAATTTGATAAACGATGTTGATAATGCCCCCTCGGGAGATGAATCAAAAAAATTTTGAAAAAAATTATTTGAGTTGGATAATTTGGATAGCATTGTAAATTTTGGTCTATGTTGAACGCGAAAATTGATTCATCTCCCAATAATGATGTTGGGTAGGTTGGCATGAGACATCATGAGCAATTTTTGCGTTACTCCATGTAACCCTAATTTTGATTTACCCTATAAAAGGGAAAAAGTGATTTCTTTTGTCTCATTTGTGCTTGTTCACTTTGGAGAAAGTGACACTTGGAGAGAAGTCAACATGTCGATTCCGTATTTATCTCATCGATTCAAGCGTGTTAGGAGGTATCGGAGGCTTGCTGCATATGGACCACCAGTAAGTCATCCTTTTTGACCCCTGTTTGATTTTTGATTTTGTTGTTTTTGGTGATTTTTTGAATTTTTTATGTGGATTTTTACGTTTTAGCGCGTCGGGTCGAAAAAGTAGCAATATGAAAAATTTCGTAGCGTGTAGGTTTTGATAATAGAGGGTAGTGTCCGAAAAGTTTAGGCTAGCGCATCGTTAGGTTAGGGTGGGGCATAGGATTAGGTTAGCGCGCCGAGGGCATAGGGTAAAATGGGTAGCGCATAGAAAATATCCAGCACATAGGGCCTCTAGGGGGTCGCATGGGTAGGTCTAGATAGCGCGTAGGTGTGACCTAGAGCATAGGGTGAAGTGTGTAGTGTTTAGAGAAGATAGAATAGCACATAGGGTAGGTTTAGCGCATAGGGTAGGTTAGGTAGCGCTTTGGAAGAAAAGGGTAGTGCGTAGGTTTCTGCTAGTGCCTAGGGTTGATTGGGTAGCGCGTTGAGAAAATAGGTTAGCACATGAGAAGCAGCTTAGCGCCTAGACAAGATGTTTTAGCACATATACGAAAAATTTTGGTATAGTGGGATCTGGGAATGAAGAAAATGGGTAGGGTGATGCCAATTCTGCCGGGATAAGTGCGTTTTGTTAGTCTTCGTGTTTGCTGCCATTGGTGTGATAAGTGTGTCCAATATGAGTTTTGAGATAACTTGATTTGATTTGTGATGTTTCAAGTTGATATAGATTTGATGTGATTTGGATATGATGTGGAACTTGATTTAAATTTGTTCAAAGTTTTCAAGTTTTTGATATGAATGTGTTTCATATGAATTATGGAGCTTGAGTTGTGTTACAAGCTGATATGGACTGTGGAACTTGAGTTGTGTTACAAGTTGATATGAAACTTGAGTTGTATTACAAGTTGATATGAATGTGAAACTTGAGTTGTGTTACAAGTTGATATGTTTTGATGGATTGATATGATGTGGAACTTGATTTAGATTTGTTCAAAGTTTTCAAGTTTTTGAGATGAATTTGATTTTGATATCCATGTGTTGATGAGGGAACTAATATTGGACTTGTGTTGCTTTTTGACAGGAGCGTCTTGGAGTGGTACAGTCATGTGAGTGATTTCTGAGACTGTGGTCCTTGATACCACGATTGACACAGGCTGACAGAGACATTATTGAGAGGTGTGGTATGACCTATTTGTTAGATATGCCTCGGTTTATCGTAATCCAAGGTTTATTGATAGCATTGGCAGAGAGGTGGCATAGTGATACGAACACTTTTCATTTGGCGACATGCAAGATTACAGTGACACCTAAGGATTGCTACCGGACTTTGCAGATTCCTGTAGTTGGTGCATTGCTACCCTACGAGTAGACAGAGGAGGGTGGGACTAAGGCACTCCGCCGGATTTTTCAGGATGACACTATTTGTGGGTATGAGATCCCTTGGCAGGAGTTTTTGGATTTGGATTACGTGCCTCTACCATCACTTCTGGCAGGCTTTATAGGTGGTTTCTTATGGGGATTGGTGCTAGAGGACATGGTGATGCAGGGTTGTTGATTTTCATGGGGGTCGGCTATGCTGACCCACTTATACAGGGATTTGCATGAGGTAGTGTATTTGGGTTACGACAGTCTATCAGCTAGAGTGACACTGCTACAGGTATGGGCGTGGGAGCATATCCCCGCAGCTAGGCCATTGGCAGATAAAGACAGGCCTGTTGGATGCACGTACGCATATGGTACAGAGGGATAGTTGTCCAGTGTAAGCTGGGCAAACTAGAGCATTGGAGGAGAGTGCTAGATGATATTGATAAGGTCGTTTGGCGACCATATACAAGTTGCGAGGTATGGGCTGAGGATGGGATGGAGATGCCCTATGTCTTTATGACCAGATATTTGATAGGGCAGATGCCCTTTGTGATTGAGAGGTTTCTACATAGTTGGGTGTTGCGGCAGTATGGTTGACAATAGGGGATGCCATAGGGAGCATGTTTTTATGCTCGATCGAGACATGATATTCCGGATTGGGGACCGATGATTGATAGTGGGGCAGCAGTGGAGGAGTTCTTTCATGCAGCCGACCAGATTTGGGATTATGCCCCTGAGATCATGGATGCAGGGATGACTGATGAGTTTGCAGCACTCTTCGCAGCATGGGCAGTGGCTAAGATATCTAATCTAGCTTAGATGATTCCAACTTTTGATGATGATGAGGAGGTGGATGGGGGGGGTGATGGAGGAGGAGGTGATGGTGGAGGGGGTGGCCGAGGGCGATGAGGGGAGAGGAGGAGATTGGATCAAGGGAGACTTGATCAGGGGAGGAGAGGAGAGAGAGGTAGAGATGGTGGTACCAAAGGGATACAGGGTGAGAGAGTAGGGCGGCGGGTGATGATGGATAGGGGGAGAGGAGGTTTGGCTATTAGAGATGGAGAGGAGGAGTGGGTTGGCGAGGTGTTAGCGGTGGGGGGAGGGTATGATGATTTCAGACAACTAGCCTAGAGGAGGAGGTCAGATGTTTTACCTCCACCAGCACCGAGGACAGTTAGAGGGACAGGGGGTACCACTTCATAGGTACCCTTGCAGGTGCGGATTCTGACACATGTGGAGGATGCATAGATTAGATTGTTGTAGTTGTCAATGTAGCAGTTGCAGACACAAATGCTGGTGCATCAGTGTCAGATGGCATAGCTGACCACAGAGTGGGATACTGCCTTGGAGCGGTTGGGTCAAGTCGAGGCTTTGGAGAGAGCGGCAGTAGGTGGCCCGATGAGAGACACTTTGAGAGAGCTAGCTTTGAAAGGCAAGGAGGTAGAGTATTACAAGAGACATTATGAGGATGCAGTGCCTAGGGAGCGCCGAGTGCAGAGTTTTACACAGTCGAGATCTAGTCGATCTCGAGAGACTGGGTTGAGGATGAAGAGCAGAGGTGTGACATGGCCTCCTAGATAGGATCCACCTGGAGATCCAGGTGCTGGGACATCTTCAGCGAGACCATCTCCCTCAGGAGATAGTCATACATGAGAGACGTTGTCTCCATTGTATTTTGATCATTGTATTGTACTTGACACAGATATGACATATTTTGTATATTGATCATTTGTCGAGATATATATATGACTCCATTTTCTTTGATCTTCATGTGATGTGTTATGGATGATGCTTTTTATATGCTTTAGTTTTTTTCTATGATGATGCAATGCTTAGATAGATGTATGTGATGCAATATTTGATGAATATGATGTGATAATGCATGATGTTGTGAGATGTATCTTGAAAATGAGATGTATGATATGATATGCTGTGAGATGTATCTTGAAAATGAGATGTATGATATGATATGCTGTGAGATGTATCTTGAAAATGATATGTATGATATGATATGTTGTGAGATGTATCTTGAAAATGAGATGTATGATATGATATGCTGCTAATTGTAAAATGATATGCAGCTAATTGTAAAATGATATGCAGCTAATTGTTTTTGAGCATCCTCATTCTGTATTTGCCATCCCTATATAGCCATATGTTGTTTTCTTTCTTTGTATGTATCATCATTGAGCATTGATTTGTTTTGGGATATGTTGAAAATTTATACAAGCATAAAGGTATACTTGAACCATAATGACCTAAGAAAAATTTACATGAGTTTTGATTTTGCAAGATAGCACAAGTGTCAAGGTATAACTGAACCAGGACGACCTGAGTGCAGATTACGTATAAACAGACAAGAGTAAATCATTTGTATACGTAAAGTGGAATGATGTCTTCAGTGATATGTTGTGAATCACATCTCGAGAAAAGTATTTACATAGTACAGATGATTGCCTCACAGACAGAAAACTAAGAAAATATTGGAGTCTCTATGACGTTCTCTAGCTTTGAAGCATTGTGGAGAAAATTTAGAGGATCCAACAATTTAAAAAGTTAAAGTACAAAAATAGTCAAAACTTTATGCAAGATGCAACATTTGATATTTCATAAAATCATCCATCATATTTTGTGAATCCTGTTAAGCGATCAATGTTTTGCTTTGTGATTGTACGAGTGTTGTTTTGCTGGATATGAAGTTCTAAGTTTGCGGCCAGTTTTGATGTCTCGAACGTGTTGCAAGCTTTGATTACTGCCCCTAGTCAAGTGTACTTCCTAATGTGGATATGTACAATGATTACCAAACCATGGTGAGATGGGGTGAAAGGATATGCGGATAAACCAGGATAGTGACTACGCTAAGTATGGCCTGGATGGATATTGTGCTAAAAAAATCGGGCGATGGCCGATAGTGCTTTACTATGGAGATAATGGTATGGATAGATATAGAGGAGCTATCCTCTCACAATAGCGCCTGTTGCTAGGTTTTCACCAATTGCTTTTATTGTACCTTTTTATTTACTTTTTTCTTGATTTACTTTTATTTTTTGACTTTTCCGTGCATTAGATTACTCAAGTGTAGTATTTCTTCAGATGAATGTTGTTAGTTGGTTCGTCGAGCACATCTCCTTCTAAAGTTATTAGTTGATAGGAACCTGATCCATAGGCTGATATGATGACATAGGGACCTAACCAATTAGGTTCAAATTTCCCTTTCTTTTCCCGATCTTGTTGATTTTTAGGATTTTCTTTGAGTACTAGGTCACCAACTTAAAATTTTTTGGGAATGACCTTGTGGTTGTAGCTCCTGCACATACGTTGCTGATATGCTTTAAGATGAGTGTAAGCACATTGACGTCTTTCATCTAGAAGCTCAAGCTCTTGCAGTCGGTTAACTCGATACTCTTCATCTGGGATTAAGCCTTTCAAAGAGACTCTAAGAGATGGAATTTCTACCTCCAGAGGTAAAATAGCTTTGGATCCATATACCAATGAATATGGTGCAGCTCCAGTAGGTGTGCGGATGCTGGTTCTGTAGGCCCAAAGTGTTGGATTGAGTTGTATATGCCAATCTTTGCCTACATCATTCACTGTTTTCTTTAGGATTTTCAATATTGTTTTGTTTGATGCTTCCGCCTGACCATTCCCCTATGGATAGTAAGGTGTAGAGAAATGATGTTGTATTTTGAATTTTTCACATAGTTCTTGCACATCTTGGTTCTTAAAAGGCCGTCCATTATCTGTGATGATGGAACTTGGAATACCATATCTACAGATCAGATAATTAAGGATAAAATAGGCAATTTGTTTCCCAGTTATTGTGGTCATGGGGACTACTTCTATCCATTTTGTAAAGTATTCCGTTGCAATTATAATGAACTTGTGTCCATTTGAAGATGAAGGATGAATTTTACTGACCAAGTCTAGTCCCCACTGTCAGAAGGGCCAGGATGTTGTGAATGGCTGCAGTTCCTATGCTGGTTCATGTATAAGATTGCCATGGATTTGGCATTTAGGACACTTTTTTACAAAGTGATAAGAGTCTTTTTCCATTGTTGGCCAGTAATATCCCATTCTTAGAAGCTTTTTAGCAAGAGTAGTACCACTTGAATGTGTGCCACAGATACCTTCATGAAGCTCATGTAAAGTAGAGTTAGATTCATTACGATCAAAACAATGAAGAAGAGTACCATCTAGACCCCGATGATACAAAGTATTAGTAGTAAGAGTATAACGGGCGGCTTGCTGGATAAAGTTGCACTTCTGGTTTCGAGATAAGTCAATGGGTAAGATATCATTCTTAAGATAGTCATAGATGGGTCCATATAATGGAGAGTCGGAACTAGTCAAGGCATAGATAACATGTGATTCTGAATGGTCATAGGTAGGGGAGAACAGTTGCTCTACCAAGAACTCATAATGATTCTGTTGCTCTGGAATTTGTAGTAGTGAAGCGATAGTAGCCATGGCATTAGCTGCTTTGTTGTCTAACCTTGGTATTTGTTCGAAGGTGATGTATACAAAATATTGCTTGAAATCATCCACCATTCGTTTGTAGGGTAGCAACTTGTCGTCCTTTGTCTGATAGTCATTGTTGATTTGATTGATGATGAGTTGTGAATCTCGATAGACTTTTAATTTGGTGATCCACCATTCTACGACCATTTTGATGCCTATAACCAATGCCTTATATTCAGAAATGTTGTTGGTGCATGGAAACATAAGCCTATATGATCCTGGTATAGTGTGTCCTTCAGGAGTGATAAACAAAATGCCAACACCTGAGCCATGTTGTGTGTAGGATCCATCAAAATATAAGGTCCATTGTTTGGGGGAGATAGTAAGAACGTCTTTGTCTGGAAATTTGATCTCCATAGTTTATTTTCCAGGTAGTGGTGCTTCAGCTAGTTGATCTGCAATTGCTTGCCCTTTGATAGCTCATCGTTCTGTGTAGTGGATATCAAATTCACTGAGGATCATGACCCACTTAGCCAATCTGCCTATAAGAGTTACTTTACTAAGTAAATATTTGAGAGGATCAATTTTTGCAACCAGCTTAATTGTGTGAGCTAGCATGTAGTGTTGGAATTTTTGATAGGCGAATACTATTGTTAGACAAGCCTTCTCAATGAATGTATAGTTTAATTCATATCCGTTCAATGTCCTGCTGATGTAGTATATAGCTCGTTCCTTGCCTTGTTGATCTTCTTGTGCTAACAATGCCCCTAGCGATATATCTGTTGTTGAAATGTATAGAATGAGTGGCTTTCCTGCTATTGGTGGTACTAGAACTGGTGGATTCATCATATACTATTTGATTTGATAGAAAGATTCTGCACATTTGGCTTCCCATTTGAATGGTACATTTTTATGTAGCAAATGATTAAATAGGAGACTTTTATATGCTAGTTGAGCGATGAATCTCCTGATTGATTGGAGTCATCCTTATAGAGATTTGAGCTGGCTGATGTTCTTTGGTGGTGGCATCTCCATAATGGCTTGTACCTTTGCTGGATCTACTTCAATACCCTTAGCTGAAACTATGTAGCCTAGTAACTTTCCTGAGGTAACCGTGAAGATACACTTCTTAGGGTTGAGCCTGACTTGGAATTTTTCCAATCTATCGAAAATCTTTTCTAAGATGCTTAGATGTTCTTCTCTGGTGAAGGATTTAGCTAGTAAATCATCTACATAGTCTTCCATAAAGGTATGCATCATGTCATGAAAGATTGTTATCATTGCTCATTGATAAGTTGCTCCTGCATTCTTTAAGCCAAAAGGCATGACATTCCAACAATACGTTCCCCAAGGATAGGTAAACGCTATTCTATCTTGATCTTCTTGTGCTATCTTGATTTGATTATAGCCTGAAAAACTATCCATTAGTGATAGCATTGCATGGCCTGCTATGAGGTCTACAATTATATCGATACTGGGTAAAGGAAAGTCATCCTTTGGATAGGCTTTGTTGACATCTTTGAAATCAGTGTAGGTTCTGATGCTGTCATCTGGTTTTGATACTGGTATAATGTTGGAGATCCATTCAGCATAGTCAATGGGCCAGATAAATCCAACATCTAATAATTTCTTTAGTTCAGCTTTGACCATGAGTGCTACCTGTGGATTCATCTTTCACAGTTTTTGCTTGACTGGCTTAACTCCTGGAGTAATGGACAAGTAGTGCATGATTAATTATGGATCAATCCCGGGCATATTTGCATATGACCAAACAAAGTTGATTTGATTTTCTTTAAAAAATTTGATAAATTATGATCTTTCTGCTTTTGTCAAAGATTCTGCAAGGTGTATAGTTTTGGCTGCTTCTATAGTACCAATGTTGATTGATTGAGTGGGCTCAATCAATATGGGTGATCGCTCGTGATAATGTTTAGGAAGAGTGTCAAGTCTCCCATCTTTAGGTGCCTTAAAAAGGTTTTCACCCTCAGATGCGTCCTTTATTTTTACTTTTGTGTGATCTATTGCTGCCATTGACTGGTTTTCAGCAGTAGATCTTTTATTTGGTTCATTTTTGCGACTGAGAGACTTGGCACTCCCCTAATTGCAGACATCATTACTTTGTTCACTGGTAGAGTCTATTTCTGGGTTAACGGTACATAAGTAATGGATAATGGATTCATCATTTGGGAATATTGGTATATCATAAGTTTCAGGTTCATCCCAGTCTATGAGGTCAGGAAAGACAAGTGGTAAGGAATCATTTCGCAGATCAAGTTCTACTGTTGTAAGTGTCAGGATGGAAGTATCATCGTGATTGGCCAGGGTGTTAAAGAAGTTAAGGATTTCGTCGAGGTCTTTGATGGTATCATCTTCCATATAGACTTGCACACAATGTTTCTACTCATTTTCCTTGGCGTCATAGATATTTTGTGGACCAAATTCAAGTGGTCTAGATTTTGTGTTGCGTTCTTCTTGAGAGATGGGTGTATTACTATCATTTGCATAAATATCTTCAGTAATGTTAGAACAACTGCCTTATTCATATTCATTGGAATCAGTCTCAGAGGTATTATCCCAGATTCTAGAAGTGCTGTGAACTGGTATGTTGTAGGGTGAGAACAGGTCTTTGATAATTGAGACAAGTTTGATAGTTTTCTCTGATTCTGTGTCAGATCCTGCTTCCACTCTTTGCATTTTTTCATATAATGTCTCTCCTCAGGGAGGAATGATGTAATCCAGAGGGGAGTCTTCTTTGTTGGATGTTGGTTCTTGAATATGATGTGATTCTATAGTAGATGCTTCCTTCTTTTGGTTGATAGGTTGTTTTTGACATTGTTCTCGTTCTTGATGTTCACGTTCTTTACGTATTGTCTTTGTTGACTCAAATAGTGCCTCCTGCCAGGAGTCTTCTTTGTACTTCTTCTTTGCTTTCCACTAAGGTTTTTGATATTTGCGTGGTACCTTCCCTAGTAGTAGAGTGAGTTCAAAGCCCAATCCCTTCTTGTCTTTACTGAATTGTGAAGGAGGATCCAATGGTTCTGTGACACCTTCCTCACGCTTACCAATAGGTCCTTTGCCATTGTATCCCATTTTCTGCATGATTAAGTAGCCTTTTCTATATAGGTGTGTGGGTATAGCTACTTCCACAGTAGCTGCTCAATCTTCTTCCTCATCTTTGTATAGCCAACTAAGGATATCCTTTTCCTCAGATTCATGTGCTAGAGTGCCGAGTTGAATGAATGTACCATCAAACTTGGTGATGGGCTAAGTTGTTTGATGTGTTGATGCAGTAGGCAATCCATGAGATCTAGATGATGCTGGTAAGTTGGCCAAAACATGGGTTCCAAAGATTATTCTCCCATACCTTGTTCTTTGATCTTCATTTTCTGCTTGAAATCTCTAGGTAATGATTTAGACTTTTCTTGTTGAAGATCTTGTGTTGATGAATTTTGTTTCTATCTGTTATATGGAACCAAGCTGTCTTGGGCTGCCCCCATAGCATTACAATGTTGAAATGGATTATGATTAGCTGATATAGAAACCTCCTGGCCATTGTAGGGAAATTTGACACACTGGTGATATTTAGAAGGCACTGCTTGCATTTCATGTATCTAGGGTCGACCTAATAAGATATTGTATGTGAGATCTATGTCTAAGACTTGGCACATAGTATCCTTTTGTATCGATCCTACCTGAATAGGCAACATCACAGTTCCTTCAGAGGATCTTTCCTCATCATCATATGCCTTTATAGTGGTCTTCTTGTGTGGATCAATAGACTCTTCAGAAAAGCCTAATGCACAGATAAGTTTTAAGGTACAAATATTAAGTCCAGCTCCTCCATCTATTAGTACTCGTTTAACTCGATGTTTATAGACTATGACTTCAATACAAAGAGAAGTATTATGTGGATGGCTTAATGAGAATTATCATGCTTAAAAAAAGTGAGGTTATGAGATCCTATCATATGAGCCACAATGGCTTGGAATTTGTTAGCATCCAGATCTTGAGGTACATTTGTTTCGAGTAACGCTTGTTCCAATATGTCCTTGTGTTTTGGCGAAAGTTTCAGCAACTCTAGTATAGATATTTGAGCAGGAGTTTTGTGGAGTTGACTGACTAGGTCATATTGAATTTTGGGTATGGTGTTTGTTGTTGGCATATGTCCCTTCAAGACATATTTTTGAGCTCTGGTTGTTACGTTGACGGATTCATGTTCACGCCTGTCTTTGATTGTGATGACATTAACTTGATTGTCTACAACCAATATATGATTGATGGTGTTATTGCATATGTGATTGATACGAGCCCCACGTGTATCATTTGAGGTTGAAGCTCCATCTTTGTTGTAGTTTGGAAGAGGATTCTTGAAGGCTCCATGGTCACCATTTGTCTTGAGACCATCCACCGTTAAATCACCTCTATCAATCATGTCCTGAATAATGTTTTTCAGTCTCATGCAGTCATTTGTTTGATGACCTTTGTTGCGATGAAAATCACAAAAGTGCGAGTCATTCCACCAAGGTGGTTTGATTTGTGGTTTATAGTTGTTGATCGCTGGTAAAGAGATAATTTTATTTGCCAGGAGTTCTCTGAATGCTGACTCCAGTGATTGTCCCAATGGTGTGTAGACACATTTTTGGAAATTGTTGGTGTTACCTCATGAATTGTTATTTGGCCCTCGATTTGTGTGATCGTTTTGAGCATTGTTGGCGTTGTTGGTGTTGGGTTGACCTTGATTGGTATTCGGTGTGTAAGTGTTAGTGTCTAGGTTAGCACCTTTTGGATTTTTTGTAGCTTGAAGATTTCCAGATAATGCAAGCATAGACTACTTAGATTTTGGATCATGTGATTCATTGCCTCCTTCATTTCCATTGTTTTTGTTTCTGGTCTAGAATTTGGATTTGTCCAAATTATTGTTGTTCTGGTTATTGTAATGCGATGAACTTGCTCCTTCTTTGAATAACTTTAGTGTTCCTTTCTTGACACATGCTTCTACTTGAATGCCATTTTCAATCAATTTAGCAAAAGATGGTATGCATTGGAGTTTGAGCCTGTAACTCATCTCACCATTCAAGTTGTCGATGAAAATTTCCATTTTCTCCTTTTCAGGGATATCTCGAGGATATTTTGAAACCATATGCCACCATCATTGAAGGAAAACCATGAATGTTTCATTATTTTTTTGTTTAGTTTTACAGACGTCTAACATGGTGATAGCTTGTTGAATTTTATAGGAATATTGAGTTATGAATTTGTTGACTAGTTCATCGAATGATCTGACGGGAGGTGTGATTTTGGATAACCATTCCATTGTTTGCCCTCCCAAGCTTCTTGGAATAACCTCATCAAATAAGTATCATCATGAGTGAATTTAAGACTCATTGTGCAGAATTCTCGAACATGATCACGGGGATCACTTTTTCCATCATATTTGTCAAATTTGGGAACATCTGAGTTTGGAGGAAAAGGTATCATGTTCAATCTTTTGTCAAACGGATAACGACAAATTTCGTTTAAGGAGTATCGTACTATTGTACCTTGTTGCATGTCTTGCATTTGTTTTTGTAACATTTGCATTTGTCTTTGTAACATTTGCATTTGTTGAGTAAGAGCAATCAAAGGTACATTGTTTTGCCGAGGGAAGAATACTTCTCTTGCATTAATTCTAGGCTGAAATGGGGTATGGAACGATATGTTTTTCTTGGGGATGTTTTGCTCAGGTATATTTTGTTCAGGAATATCCTACTCAGGATCACGTGTCTCTTCCTCTCGTTGTCATTCTTGATATTCTTAATGTTGAGATCTTGTTTGAAAAATGTTTGTATCAAAGTCCTCCGGAAGTTTAACTCCTTTGCTTGTGAGCATGAGTAGGTATTTCTCTTTGTCATTTTCCACGAGTCTTTCCATAGGTTTTTGAAATGAAGAGCTTTCTTGACATTCTTGAAGAAGTTCTTCAGAAATTTTAGTGTCCTCTAGATGTGGACCTTCAAAAGGATTAGATAATCTTCGATTCATGCTTGATTCTAGTGGTGTTCCACTTTGTTTGTTTTGTTGAGAGCGAGTGGCTATAGGCATTTTAGAAATATTCGAGGGTTGGTGGGGGTAACCTTGGGAAGTTATAAGTGATGCATTCGTTGGGAAAGAATGCTGGATTGATCTTTCCTCCACGATTTATTTGTTGACTGAAAGCGGATTTTTGACATAATGCTCTAGTCTTCAAAGGTTCCTTGTCAAATTTGTTTGATTTGTTCTAAATATACAATCGCACATGACGAAGGAATGTTTGATGAGATTTGAAGAGTTGATGATTGATGTATAAAAATTTATTTCTTTTGGCAAGTTTTGAAGAACTTGGTTGTTGCTTCTTCAACTTGGTGTTATGATAAATATTCTTTCTTCTCAGAATATGAGGATTAGTCATGCACAAGCGATCAATGGTTTCCTTTTGAGTTGTTTTTGATTCAGTTTATCTTGTTTTGGAAACTTAAGTTTTACTTTATCAAAGTGAAGGTTTAGATGCCCCCTCACGACAAAGTGTGTCAAATGATATGGAATAGAGATTTCCCGATATGGAAACTTGATTTGACAACTTGGAGTTTTAAACAAGTGTGTTTTGGGATAAAAATCTGTGTGATAAAAAGGACCTATTTGCCACTTGTGATGATGTTTCCTAATTTTGATAGGATAGATATGTTTATCATGCGACCAGTTTCAGATTTGGACAACTTTTGTTTGATGGAAATTTGCTTGGAAATAGCTTTTGATACTCTATTTTTGGTATTCTGATTTGACGAAGTTAAGGCTAATGAAATGAGGTTTCCGATAATATTTTCAAAAATTTCCAATTTGACCTCTGTTTTGCCCCCTATTTTTTTCTGGTTTTGACCATGCGTTGAAACAGAGACGCTATGCACTATAGAATGTTCTCAAAGCGCTAAGGAAAAAACCCCATGCACTATGCTGCCCCCTGCTACGTGCTAACTAGTTTCATTGGTTAAATTTTGTTTCAGCTTTGGTTTAAAAGATCATGCGCTAATATGAGCCGTTGACGCGCTACTGTTTATACTTTATGCGCTAAAGGTTGACTTCCATGCGCTAAGCTGATGCTTCAACGCACTAAACTGTTTCTAGAACATGCTAACTACTACTGCTGATTTTAGATTCTGGTGAAGTGCTACTGTTAAGAATTTACGCGCTAAAGATAGGATTTGATGCATTAAAGTATGGTTCTAACATGCTAAGATGTTGTTCTTATGCGCTAAGCTGCCCTGACTTGATTGTTATCCACAATTTTGGAGTTTTACCTTGAGTTTTCAGTGATGATAGATGATTTTCTGAAGTAACACATGAAGACACAACACCAAAGAAGTAACCATTTTTGCCTAATCTAAATAGTAAGTGTATGTTTTGCGAGGATGTTTTCAAATCCCCAATGTTTCAACAGGTTTGGATACAAAGAATACACTTCAAAAAGACTCTTTATTCAAGGGTCGTAAGTAATACCATAGCCCACTAGTCTCGATACTCCGTCAGCTCAAACAACCATGTCATCCCCTAGAGGGTGCCTATTTTTTTGCCTTTTGCCAGAAATTAACTCAAAGTGAATTGCTTCACAATTGAATAGTTATCTTGGGAGATATATGGTGAGCGATCTTGGGGGCGGATTCTTCCCCACCCTTGCACTATGATATTACAAATGTCTGGTTATTGACTTGGCTCAAATTTTCTATGCTAAGGTTCATAATCAAGCTTCATGTTCGACCGTCAGTGATAAACTCCCTCAGGAGGCTTCCCAACCTTTAGAACAAAGGCTTTATGTATCTCAAGGATACTGGGGGAAGGCTAATTGCTGCGAGCAACCATTGAAAAGGACTTTCGTCGCTTTCCACTTTTGATTATAGTGGGTTGGAACACTTGGCATCAAAGCCGTTTCCCACTTAGGTCATTCCCTTCACACCGGCCAAAGAATGGCTTTAAGAGTTTTTCAACCCCTCGGGAAGGCAAGCCTGCTAAAGGATTTAAATGCAATAAACACTGAAAGCGTAAGAGTGGTCTGGATTTTTGGTCACCTAGTTAATGGGAGAGCATATTCCTTCCACTTTCGTAGCAAAGCAAAAAAGTGTTCTTTTTAACTCTTCATTGTAATGATTTGTTAAAATCTATATGGAGATGTTGCTCCACAAAAACATGGTGTTTATTTTATTCCTTCAAAGCAATGATTTTCTAATCTAGGAAAAGAACCTGGTCAATAAAGCAGAACTTCAATCTTGGTGGTCAACAAAAAAAATTGATAAAAGGGGAAGGACTTCCCTCTTTAACTTGAAAACAAAAATTTGACAAATGTGGTTTCTTTTACTTTGGAAAAATTTGAAGTTGATCCTTTTAAACACCAAAGGATGGTGAGGTTGTTTTTAAAGCTTTTTGCAAAATGAAAGATTGTCTTGTTCTTTTTAATAACCCAAAAAGGAAAGTTTTTCTCCTATGAAAGCAAGAAAGATTTTGATTGTGGTTCTTTTTAGGTACCCAACCGAAATGTGAGTTCATTTTTAAGAAAAATTAAAAAAAGTTCAAATTTTAACTAACTTATCTAAGTTAGTAAAAACTCTAAAGTATCTCAATGATCCTAAAAATGGAGCTACTATCTGCAAGAAAATTGTTAGAACCCTGCCAAATAACAAGCAAAATCGTTAGATAAATGTGGACTTCAACAAGTCTAATTTCGCACTTAGTTACAACTTTTATTTTTTTCCCTCTGTTTGTGATACACTACAGAACAAACTATACGTGCTACAAAGTAATCCAGATGCACTATCGAAAAGGCCTGACGTGCTAAACTGATTTTCAGATGCGCTACTTTGTTTTTCTCCTGCGTTGAGACCTATAGGAAAAGATTAGTGGAGACTATGCGCTAAGGTAAAGACTTCACGCACTAGAGTATAGACCTCGCGTGCTAAACAATGTGCTGGATGCGTTAAAAGATCCACCAAATGCGCTAAGGGATGTTCCCTACATGCTAATTCCTGTTTCCTGCGTACCTGCAAAAGTGTTTATTTTTGAAAACCGATTTGATTAATGGGGTAGTGCCCCACGGTGGGTGCTAGAAATGTATGCAGGAAAAGCGGGGCTATGAAACTCAAAATGTGAAAAATGGAGCTCCAAGAGGCTTGTCCACACATCCACAGGACTTCTTGGTGCAAGTTATGGAGTCATGAAGAATGACTCAACTTCCCAAGGATGGTTCCATGGTTCTCTATCTCACAAGGTCCCTCAAGCCAATGCCTTTGCTCTCAGATCACTGAGCAAAGTGGCTTAGGGATGACAAATGCAAGAACGAGGGATGCTTTTGGTTGGTTTTAACATGAGAATGCATCCTATCTATGCATGATCCTACAAATGCAATAAACTAGATTATAAGATGACAAGATTAGTAGTAATACTATCCTAACATGATATACTAGTTATATAATTTAAGCTAATGATAAAAGGAAGTAGTCTAAAATGTTTATTAGATTAATTCCTTTTGCAAAGAGAGACTAGATGTGCTAAAATTGAGCATAAATGAGATACTAAAGCTTGCATGGATTTTAGATAATAGATTTCTTAGATTCATGGATCCCCAAAATGGAGGAAGGGGAGCTCTATTTATAGCAAAAATAGGGCAATGGATGGGCAGGATTGAAAGAGTTAATCAAGGGCCAAGTTTGAAAGTTGTTAATCCATGTTTACAATTCTCACCAATGAAATGGTGACAATTGTCAACATAAGGCTGGTTGAGAGGAGATGTAAGAAGCATTAAATGCTTGAGAAGACCTTATGGTTACCCTAGGGGGTAAGCGTAACCATGGTTAAAAGCTTTTACCCAAAGGATAAACTCTTGTGCAAGGGTTAAAGGAATAACCATGGTTAAAGCAATAAATGCTTGATGAGACCCTTGGGTTAGATGGAGGTTAAGTTAGGCAAAAAGTCTCTAACCATGCCACTAAGGGTTAGTTAACCATTAATGGTTTGAAGACTTTGGGGATAGATTTGTAAGAGTTCTTCCAAATTTGGGTGCATTCAACAAGTTGTCTTGTTGAATGGATAAAGGCTTTAATGCATTTTGAAGACTTTACTCCAAATTTGAGAAGTGACCTCCTCAAATTTAGGGAAAGGGTATAATTGATGGGTTAGGGTTAATTGATTAGGATTAGATGGATTCTAGAAGAATTTAGGAATAGGGTTTAGGATGCAAGTGGGAGATGTAGGAAAATGCAAGTGGGTGAGGAAAAATAGAATTAATTAAAATAAATTGCTTTATTTCAATTTGGTTGCAAGTTGGGGATTTTAAATAAATTAGATTTATTTAATTGGGGTAAACTATTTAATTAAATGTGAATTTAATTAAAAGTAGAGAGAAGGGTTTTAATTAAATAAAATGATTTATTCAATTAAATAATGCAAAAAGGGCTTAAGTGAATTTAACTAAATAAATTGAATAATTTACTTAATTAAATAGAGGAATGTGGGTGATTTAATTAAATTGGATTTAATTAAACAGAGGAATGAATATAAAATATTCATTTAGGAATATGGTCATTTTTATACGTCTATACATCATTTAAATGTTTAGTATGAAAATGGAGCAAGGTGGGATTAGGACCAAGGTCCATTTTCATGAAAACATTGGAATACGAAGTGACAAAATATATGATTGAATTTGAATAACTCTTATCCAAGAGAGTCAAATGGTATATTAGGGCTTCTATTCCTTTGCTTCTTAGGAAAGTGTATGGGTTTGAAATGATTTCATACTAGGATACAAATATGATGTAAATGAAAAATTAAAATATTGTAATAGATTGATATGCAAATAGATTTCATAAAAAGCATGAAAGTGATCAAGAAATATAATGTGCACCTGCGACTGAATTCTTGAGCTAAATTCACTAGACCTGGTCACCCAGAATGCTCTAATCTTCTGACTTTTGCACACAAACTTAGCTAAGGCCTTCTAAGACACTATACCCTGCTCCCCTAAAATATGATGTAGAATTATCCAGACCATGATGTCAAGAGTTATCTAGTCCAAAACCATGACACCTAGAGCACCCTAGTCCAAGGTTTTTCTATACTGATTCTAGGCACAGGTCTTTATTTGTCTATTGATGACCCTCCAATCAATCCGTCTTTGTTGGAAACCTATAGTTGCACTAACAAAATAGAAAGAGGGTAGGGTGGTGTCTATATAGGGGTTTTACTTGGTTAGCCCCCTATTTTGGTGTTTTCCATCTCCACAAATAACCAGTATTGAAATTGGAATAATATGTGTGCTCTTGACCCTTAAGTGTGTCTAAGATTGCTATGAGCTAAAAGTGCATAAATGCAAACTAGAGTCTACTCAAATGTGTTAGAGAAAAGCCCTAAATAATATGATTTGAATGTAATAACATATGAATAACATAACTTGAATGATGAAATATATATTTGAAGCTTAATGGCAAAAATATGAGAACATGAAATCATACCAAATCCCTTAGGAAGAGATAGAAGCCAATCATCATCCAGTAATAACCTATTATCCTCCAATATCTCTTAAAGCTTCTATGGTTGATGAATGTTGATGAATGATTTATACATATGAAATTATGCTAAAATAAACATCTTTATTTCATAAGGATGTCTCCAATTTTCACCTTCAATTGATAATGCTAGATAGATCTCACAAATGAGGAAATAATTGCTTATATACAAAATTCTAGGTTTAATTTGATGAATGACTGACTTAGATTTGTTATTTTTTTACATGGAGCTAGATTTGAATAAGATGGGACCATCTAATTATCCTCCAAAATTTTTGAGCAAAAATCATGGGATCTTGAGGCAATGGGTGTCTCAGTCCTAGCAATTTCAACTCGACTTTTAAGGAATGCAAGATAATAGGGTTGTAATGTTGGAATAAGTTTGTGTAAAAATATATAATATTTAGATAAGGGAAATATGACTTGAGATTTAAAATAGGGTAGGATTTATGATAAATTAGAACAATTTAAATATAAGGCAAACACCTAAAATTAAGGGTCCACATGAAAGTGTTATAAGGTTATAATCTTGAAAGGATTCACATTTTGAATTAATTATTAATTAAGGACAAATGAGATTCCTATAATGCACAGTATTAGAGATTATAAAATGCGTGCTAAAAGAGCATGGACTTGGACACCCTAATTAAAGGTGTACAATTTATGATGCTACAACTTGTATCTCCTTTGTTCATCCATGACCACATCATTATCCATACTTTGACCAAACCTAATCTTTCCCTGCCCAGTTACAGTTAGGATTATTTCCATTTATTGCCACCATCATCACCCATCCATAGATGCTAATTTTTGGCGCATACATTGAACAATGCAAATGTTGTTTTGCCCAACCCTACCCCCCATTTTCCTCCTAAACCCTACCAAATAGAGATACACTTTTGAGCACAAATGCAGATCCATATTTTGATGTTTGCATAAGCGTTGATCTCCAGATGTAGGCACTGACCACAAGGTGCAAATGTTGATTCCCAGCTAGAGACATTGAATTGGTGATCAACACATCTATCATAAAAATTCCCCTTCCTCTAATGTAGCATTTATTACGCTATCTACAAAAAAAATAAAAATGGGTTAGGTCACTTAACAGTGATGATATCTGCTGATATTTGGGCTAGATGTCTGAATTACTTCAACATCAGTTGGGTTTTTCCGGAATCAGTCCAAGAGGTTTTTAATTTTTGGCATCATCCCTCAAGGAATAAGACAATAATTTTGTTATGGAGACCGACTTTACCCCATATTTGCTGGGGAATATGGAAAGAGAGAAATGAAAGAGTGTTCAGAGAGAAGGCATCTAAGGCTCAAATAATTTTTGAGAAAATCAAACTAAATATAGTGGAGAATATTAACATCATAGGTGGAATAGCCAATCCCCAAGATCAGGATGAACATATTATCTTCAAGAAATGGAGATTAAAGGGAAGAGACATCTTTCAAGCTAATCCTAGAGAAGGTGTGAAATGGGAAAGCCCTCCCCATGGCTCGATGAAAATCAACTTTGATGGCGCTTTAAAGGGTAACCCTGACAATGCGTGGTGTGGAGTGGTTTTAAGGGATGAATGGGAAAAATACAAAATCATTAAATGTATCCCTATTGGAAGTCAAACTAATCATGTTGTTGAGGCTATGGTGGCTTATCATGGGATGGTGCTAGCTAAGGAAACCAATTGTACCAGAGTATGGTGTGAAGGTGACTCTTTGAATATCATAAACTATTTGAATAAGGTGTTCCCGCCTTCTTGGTCAATAAACAATGCTATTAAAGCAATGGAGAAAATAAGTGAAACCTTTGATATGTGTGTTTTCACACATGTGTACAGGGAAGCTAACTCATGTGCTGACTGGGCAACCAACCTAGCCTGTCAAACTGAGGAAATCATTACTATTAATGGGGAGAGTAAACTTGCATGTGAGGCGAAATCCTTGTTCGATCTAGACCGTATCCAGATGAGGCAACATGGAATCATCAATCATAATTCCTAATGATTTTCCCACTTATTTCAATGAAGGCTTACAATGGTGGTGATGAGCATTTATTTAATAGTCTTATCATATTAACATGGCACAGATTCTGGGTTGTTTTTCAGAGCAATAATAGAAACTAGAGAAGAAAAATCAGAGTAGATATTAGGAATTCCAATGATTGTGAAAGAAAAATGGGAGAGAACAAAAAAAGGTTTGAACCAACTTCATGTTCAGATTGGAAGAAGAATAGAGAGGTTTGGGAGATTCTACAAGAGAGGGGCTTAAGTGTGTTCATGGAGAGGCTCTGTGGTAAAGACCCAATAGTCACCAAGCACTTTATAAAGAATTGGAAGAATGAAAAAGTTTTGGTGGGCACCCAGATGATGACAGTGGATGAAGATATTATTGCAAAAGCTACGGGGATGGTGATAGATGGTATTAAGTTCTATAGATATCGTAGCATCTTTGATAAGGCAACAGATAGATTTCCTATCATGGATGGTGAAAAGAAGAAAATGGTGAAGGTGGATAACTCCTATCACTCCCCAAAATGCATCTGTAGGCCATGGAGGTTCGTGTTGTTTGCTACCATAACCTACATTACGCTGGATGGAAGATTTATGAGTGCTTACGGGCACCATTTTGTGTTGCTCAACCACTTCCGCCATGGTAAAAAGGTAAGATTTCCCTATTATCTAGCTTGTTCCATGGATCAGACCATTAAAGAAATGTAGAAAGACCCTTAGGGAAACCATGCTCTTCATTAGGGTCTTATGGTTTTAGTGTACAAATTGCTGAAAGGGAAATGCATAGAGAAACCAATTAGAGGTAAAAATACTAGGGATGATGACACAGAAAGTGAGTATAGTGGTTTCAACTTTGACTCGGAAACTGAAGGTGAGTCGGAGGAGCTTAGCAAAAAGGGGAGGAATAAGGGGAAAATAAAGAGGATTGTGGTTGATTCTGATATCTCAGACTCCAAGGATGAGTCCTTTGAGGAAAAATTCATCAAAAGCAAGAAAGGTAAGGGAATGGGAAAACAAACCCAGAGGAACAAGAATACTAGTAGGGGAGTTAACAAAGATAAAAAATAGATTTTGATAGCTTCTGATGAGGATGCAGAGGAGGAAAAAAATGACAATGTGAAGGTTAAGGAGGGGGATGAGATTCCGGATATGGGTCGTGATGAGGATTTGAGTACCAAGGATTGCAGAATGTTGGCCAAGAGAATAAAAGGGGAAATCCTAGTGATTGTCATGGGGATAATGATAGTATTAAGGGATTTTGTGATACTATCAGCAAAATTGTGAAAGATATCGGCAACTTGAAGAATGATATGAATGTTATAAAAAATGCCACGATAGGCGATAAGCCTCTTTCTGAAAATGTCAAAGAATTAGCGGTGGCAATCAACAATGCTGAAGCTATGGAAAACATGGTTGGTAAAATTATTGAAACTAAAAAGAATGTTAAGGAAATGGAAGGGAATAGAGAGGTGAATGGGTTGGAAACTACCATGAATAATTTGGGCAATAGATTCGACAAGATGGAATTAACCGTGAAAAGGATAGCTGAACAAAATTTCCAGATTCTTAAAGCCTCTATGGACAATATGAATATTCTGATTAATAGATCTGATAACATTAAAGACAAAGAGGGTGACAAGGACCAGACGGAGAAAAAAGGTCATGAGAAGAGAACTAGAGCCAACACCAGGAATCAAGGTGACATTAAGGGATGAGAGCTGGATGATTTGAAGACCTTTGCGGACAACATGAAGCAGATGGTGGTTCATGCAGAAGATATTATGAAACATATTTAGCTGTGTCGGTCTCTGTCTTTGTCTTTGTGTTGTCCTTTTTCTATCTTTTTGTTGTCTTTGTGCGGCTCTATGTGTTTTGAGATCCCTTTTTGGTTTGGATGGGATCTATTTTTTGTTGGGGTGATCAGGCATGGTTCTTTTTTGCTTTAATGCTTTATCTATTTCCTGATATGTAAAAGGTCCAGGTTCCTTTCAAAAACCTATTTTTACTTAATCAAAACAATGCTCCTCACTTAATTGGTCATTGGTGTTGCCTTACACACTCCCCGCAGTGCTCATAATGTGAGATATTCACCATTTTTTCTCTCCTCTCCTTGAGTTCCTCTAATTTTCAACTATGAGAGTGCATAGATGAGCCCTAATAGGCCCCCCATAGCCTATTTATAACCCTTTTTTCTCCCCCTTCTATTTTCTACAATCCCTCCTACCTTATTTCTTTTGCCATTCACATGAATTTATATCTTTTTCCTTCATTCCTTTGCCAACTTAATTCATTCTTTCCCTTTTCCTCTAATTTTTTCTTGTAATTTTTTTAGAAGTTACCCCAACCACTTCATTTTTTGGCCAAATTCTTAGGGGGTATCACCCTACCATATTTTATTACCATGATACTTAGGTCTTGTCATTCTAATGCAATTTTGTATGATCAGTAAAGGATATGGTTGTCATTGTTGGCAACATCATCTCCTTAGTCTTCACAGTCCATAGGCAGTGAGTAAACCAAGTAGTGAGTAAACCGGTAGGCCATGAATGAATCAACAAGCAATAGATCATCAGGCAGTAAGTAAATTGATAGGTAGTAAGTAAACTGGCAAGCAGTAGACCGACAAGTAATGAGAAGACCAACAAGAAGTAAGGAGATCGGGTAGCGGTGAGTAAATTGGCAAGGAAGATGTCCACCAGCTAAGCAAAGAGAAAATTGGTATACAGGAAGAAATCGGTAACCGACAGACTGGTAACGTTTAGTTACAACTAGCTAAATCAGAAGTCTTCTCTCAGTCAACCGGTGGACTTATCAGCGTGTTCGACTATATTGACAGAGATTCTTGCATGATTTTAGAAGCGCAATTTAAGGCCTGACAATGGAATTTTGAAAGGTATGTTTTGGAGGGAAAAATGGGCGATAGACTAAAGGGTCTATAAATACACATATCTCATTCTTGAAATGGTTGTTGTCAAGGTGAATAAATTCAATGTGTAAGTGGACATAGGGGGAATTTTAGAGTTTGTAGAGATGAGTGATAGAGGACCGGTAGAGTGGGGGTTTCACCGAGAAGTGACTTAGGTGAAAAAGGACCGACAGTGTAGAATTCAAGTACCAGCAAACCGACAGAAGGCAGAGTTGTGGAGAACAAGAACAACTGATGTAGACCTAGAGTGATACTTAATTGTGATCTGATCAGGCTAATGGGTAGCTTTTTGTATCTGATCATCCATTTGCTGCTTTCTAATAAATGCAACTTAAATCCCTTAATTGGGTGGAATTTAATAGGCCCCATTGTATAAATCCCTTAACCGGGTAATATCTTTATTGATGTTCTAAGTCCTTTAACCAGGCTACCTTTAACAGGGTAAAGGCACTAATCGGCCTTGATCAAAATCCCTTAACCAGGTGGCACCTAACCAGTGTCTTTGTAATCTCCTAACAGGGATAGTTCTTCACCGGGTGCACTCCAGAAGAGTACAAATTTTGTGAGTTCCTACTCACACTGTGGTTTTCTCCCTATTGGGTTTCCATGAGATAAATCCATGTGTCTTTGTGTATTTTTTCATGTATGCTTAATCTTCTGCAACAAATGTTTACATTGGTGAATGGTTAATTAGTTCATGCTTAAAGTAAAAGTATCATTTTTAAAAAATCAGCAATGTACTGATTCACCCCTCCCCTCTCAGTATTAGTTGGGACTACCAATTGGTATTAGAGCTCAATTCCTCTGAAGTGAAGCTTGACAACTTGAGGATAAAGGTCATGGAAGAATACTGGTATCAGAGGCATATTGATGAAGTAAATGAAATCATTGCTCAACTGAAAGAGAGATTGAGAAAATCTCTTGCAAAAAGGAAGGAATTAGCTCAACAACTAAATGAGAGCTAAGAGACATATTGAAGTTGCCCTGAGAGAAAATGATGCAATCATGATTGAGAAAGATGAAGAGATTCGAGTTCTCACTCAAGAAAATGAATACATACATAAACAACTGAATGACAATGCAGAAGAAAAGGAGAGGATGATGAAAGAGATTGAACAACTCAAGAGTGAGTTGAAAACTAAAAATGAGAGAAATGAGAAGTTGAGAAAATTCAATGAAATATTTGAGAAGATAGATAGATAGTTGAAGGCTCAGAGAAGAACAAAAGATACAACCAGTCTTGGTTACCCCAATTAAGGTCCTATGGAAATTGGAGAATCATCTAAAAGGATGAAGGATGATAAAAGAAATCACTCAAAAGCAAGGGGTTTTAAGTCTTCCATATTCTCTTGTTATCATTGTGGAAAATCGGGTCATAAGACCAATGACTGTAGGAATAAACTGGTTAATCAAAAGAAGACTTTCACTTTTGATGGTTACTGCCACAATTGTCATAAGTATGGTCATACTACTTATGAGTGTAGATCTCAATCAAGCAGCCTGTCAAGTGAAAAATGATTTAATGGACATTTCTTCACTTGAAATGAGTTTGGACATAGATTAGAAGAATGTAGGTTCAAGACAAAGGTATCAAGACCACCGTTCAAACCGATTAGTCCTAACAAAAGGAGTAATCAGTTGAATGCCACCTATTCCATGTGTGGCAATTTTGGTTATGTTGTTGAAACATGCAGAATGAGGATGGGTCAGAGAAACAATCCAGGACCATGGAGGAAAAGTTCCATGGCATGCTTTAACTGCCATAAGATCGGCCACCTAGCCAGAGAATGCAGAAGTCGATCCTACAACCGGTCTGCAGACAAGATTCAGTTTAGTAAGAAAAAGAAGCAAAATGACCTGAAAGGAAAGAATACAACTGAAGAAATAAGAGATGAAATGAAAAAGGCATGGATCAAGAAGGATGAAAGAAAAGAAGGACAAGGACATTCTGAAACCAAGTCATCATCCATCGGTGATGACATTTCCACTTATAACTAGGCATACCGATGCCCAGGGGAAGCACATATGGTAAGATTACTCTTGAATCCCCTCAACAAATGTAAGGATGTGTTTATCTACATAGTTATGATGCATAAAATTTGGTCTAAAAGTTATTAATTGAAGTTTGTCTTGTGAGTTATTTATTTGAGTATCGGTATCAGCAACAAATAACCGGTGAAGTCAAATCGATGTACTATAAGTTGCGAGCTTCAAATCTGACCATTGGATCCTAGCACCAATAAATCTCAACAGATAAATAAGGAAATGGTAGCGCATTTTCATTTACCTAACTACTTGTGAATTTTCTTGAGCTCTTGTGTGTTCCAAGGCGATTTAAAAATTACTAAGCTTTGTTTGTGCAAAAAAGAAATTCAAGAAGAGCGATAGTGGTGTTTGGTATTCCCTAGGAAAGGGTTTTCAACTACATTTGAGAAAATCTTGATTAAAGGTCATCATGGCAGCGCAGTTATCAACTCCTATGTTGGTTAAAGCTATTAAGGAACCCCAACCTGAGTTCAAGCTGCACTCGATGAAAGCCAGTGAAATCGACAAGACCGGTGCTTTATCATCTGTACCCTCTGGTGTATTGTTGGTAGAAGATATTCGCTCCTATATTCATTGTAAGCTCGAAGAACTTGGAGATAAGTTCATTCAAAGTGAGTTTAAAGGGTTCTGTGAAAATGATCAATTGAAATCAGGGTTCATACATCTGAAGACCAAGGGTTTGGCATATGTTGTAGACTTTCCTGATCAGTTTCATGGTGACTGGGTTAGATAGTATTGAAAAAGGTTCATGATCAATTTTTGTGGCTAGAATATCATGTATCGATGAAGATCACAAAGGAGATGATTTAGAGAGTGACAGGGTTTAGTGCAACCGGTGAAGCATTAACCCTAAGAACGATTTCATCAACTGAAGTCACCTAGTTAACCAAATCCCAGTGTGATAGTAGAGCAATGACTATCACTCATATTAAGGATACTGAAGTAAGATTTGCCTTTGCCGTGTTGGGTTACAGGGTATATCAATCAAGCCGAATGAATAGTGTGTCGAGCAGTGCCATCCATATTGGATATCAAATTATCAAAGAAGATGCAACATATGATATATGCAAGATGATTCAAAGTCAGTTCATGGTGAACATGGAAAGAATAAAGAAGGATGAGAAGAAATCCTTCAAATATGGCACTCTATTGGTATGTATATTTTTCTATGTGCTAAAATATTTTCCCAGTAAGGGTAATGTAGTATGGTCATAGGAGAAACCTATCATGGTTTAGATAGGTGAAATGATTAGGGATCTGAGAGATAAATTTGGGGAAGCAATGTGGGTATATTTCAAGTAATTCCAAACTAGAATGCACAAGAGGGAAAGAATTCTAACCGGAATAGTGCAGAAATACAAGAACAACATTTTGTTTTCTTGTAGATATAGATTGTTGTATTATCCAAGTAGTTGAACCCAGAATTTTTTGGGTTCCACCTATGGGGTATGAGGTTGTAACAAATCTGGTTAAAATTCATATCAATATGCTTCTATCTAAACTGGTAGACTTGAAGGCAAAGAGGTTTGGAACATATGAGGAGGCAAGCTCTAAAATAAAACAAGAACTTCAGGTGCCTATAATTAAAAGAAAAGTAAAGAAAATGATTGATACCCTTGACAAGAAATATGGAGTTGAAGCATATGGTGCCACTACCTCCATTGGTGCAAGTAAGCAAACATGGGTCACACCTACCAAAGATTAAGAACTGACCAATGGAAAGAAGAAAGTGACAAAAACAAAACCAAAGGGGACTACAACAACTAAATCGACAACATACACAAAGGAAAAGAATCTAGGTACTCCGGTATCTTCACGAAGCAAAGATAGACCGATAGGAGTAACTTACACCAGAAAGAGGAAGAGTGATCCAAAGCTCAAAGAGGATAAGAAAGAAGGTGACACTGTATCAAATGTGAAAATAAAGGAGGTTAGAAGAAGTGAAAGGAACAAATCTCCAACAATTGATGAGACAGTGCATGGCATCAAATAATTTGGAGGTCTAGGCCATGTTGGAAGGAGATATTCCATCAGTAATGAAGAAGACAAGAGGAAAATTGAGGAAGCTCTGATCTGGAACTTGCACAATTTTTGAAGAACTCCCAGTGAATTGTATGGCATAATCCCATCAGATTTGCTAGATCAAATTGAAGGAAGATGGAAGACTGCTCTAGCTACTTAAAAGGAACTGAAAATAAAAGCACTCATGGAAGTGCAACATGAATTAGATCTTGATCAAGATTCACTGGTGGTTGAAGAATGCATTCAACATTTCAAAATAAGGAAAAAAACTGGAAGATTGCCAATAGGGGAAGTTAGAGAAGTGCACGCTAAAGTTGTTGCCTTGTGGAAGGAAATTATGGACCAACAAAAGAAGGTTGAAGAAGAAATTGAACAGGAAACTAAATAGGACAAAGGTGCAGTTGTCCTTTATAAAAGAAAAACTAAGGAAAAAGACTCCACTGAAGGATTTGAGACATTCACCATTGAGGACATCATAGGAAATGTTGTGTCAGACATTCCCAATCTGACAAAGGGTATTGAACAACTAGTTCATACTTCACTGGTGGAGGAAGCTGATAAAACTAAATTTCCAGTCAAGATGAAGTGTTAGTTGAAGACATTCCTTATGAGGATACACCTCACAAAATCTTATTGTCACCAAATCCTAATCTCTCTCAAGAAGGAAAAGAGGAAGAACAAAAGACAGAGGAAGAGAAGAGAACAAAGGAAGGAAATGAGGAAGAGAAGAAAGCAGAGGAAAGAAAAGAGGAAGAAAAGAAAGCAGAAGAAGGAAAAGAGGAAGAAAAGAAGACAAAGGAAGGAAAGAAATAAGAGGAAGGAAAAGAGGAAGAGAAGAAAGTAGAGGAAGGAAAAGAGGAAGAGAAGAAAATAAAGGATAACAGAGTAGTGATAGATACCCCTCTGGCAAAGAGGAAGTTAGACTTAGACAATGAAAGTGAAAAGAAAAAGGTAAGAATCATCACAACAACTAGCTCAAAAGTTGAGACTTTAGGAATGGAAGAAGGAACAGAGGAAGACGAGGTGACTTGGTCATTGATATAAAAAAATGACCCCTAAACAGTTGATGAAAGTCTCAGAATAACTGAGAGAGAAGAAAAAGAAGACAAGAATCCTCACTTCTGCCAAAACAATTCTCTCTGATCTCATCCCAAACATTGCAGTTGATGATACTGCACCCATTATTGATCAGTTGGATACTATGGTTAAAGCAATCAATTCAAAGGCAACCGATCTGGAGAAGGTTGCAGTAAGACAATATGAACCATAGCGAGGAGATAACCTAATGGAGTAGATAACAGTTGGAAAAGTTGCTCTTTCAACTAGAAATGAAGAAGTTAAGACCATACTGTAGCAAGTTGGTCAACTACTGATGAAATCTTCAAACTTTCTTGTTTTAATCAAAGACTTAGATGATAAAAGAAATCAGATTCAAAAGGAGATTCAGGATCTAGTAAGCTCATTTGATCCTCTCAGCAGTTCAACATCAACCTTTACTGGAAAAGTAAAAATGCTCAATCATAAAATCCGAAAGTTGAAAGATGAAGAAGATGAAATAAGTCTTAGTTTTTAGAGCTCCAGTGCTTTTTAGCACCAATTATTGATTTCATGCAATTGAACATTAATGAGGTAGACTGCCTAATTCATACACCTGACTGTAAGACAGCTGATGATATGGAGGTCTTCATTGTAGTATTACATGGCCACTTCACTTCCATGAAACAAATTCAATCTTCATGGGAATCTTCTCTAAACGTGGATTAAGAAAACTTTAAAGAGGTTTTTGCTTTATTTTGACAAATCTTCTTAGATAGTCTTTGCCATTGATGGCAAAAGGGGGAATTTTGGAATTTTTGGAATCTTGTCAAGAACAGGGGCCATGGAACCGACAAAATAGTTTGTAGAATTTGCCACCAATGCCAAAGGGGGAGCTTGTTAGCATTCTGATGCAATTTTGTATGACCGGTAAATGATATGGTTGTCATTGTTGGCAACATCATCTCCTTAGTCTTCATAGTCCATAGGCAGTGAGTAAACTAGTAGGCTGGGAGTGAATCGACAATCCCAGCAGGTAGTAAGTAAATCAACAAGCAATAAGTAAACCGGAAAGCAATGAGAAGACTGACAAACAGTAAGGAGATCAGGTAGTGGTGAGTAAATCGGCAAGGAAGATGTCCACCAGCTAAGCAAAGAGAAAACTGGTATACAGTAAGAAATCAGTAACCAACAGACTAGTAACGTTCAATTACAACCAGCTAAATCGGGAGTCTTCTCTCAGTCAACTGACAAACTTATTGACATGTTCGACTATATTGGCAGAGATTCTTGCATGATTTCAGAATCGCAATTTAATGCCTGACAATAGAATTTTGAAAGGCATCTTTTGGAGGGAAAAGTTGGCGATAGACTAAAGGGTCTATAAATACACATATCTCATTCTTGAGATGGTTGTTGTCAAGGTGAATAAAGTCAATGTGAAAGTGGACACAGGGGGAGTTTCAGAGTTTATAGAGCTGAGTGACAGAGGACCGGTAGAGTAGGGGTTTCACCGAGTAATGACTCAGGTGACAGAGGACCAATACTGTAGAATTCAAGTACCATCAAACTGACAGAAGGCAGAATTGTGGAGAACAAGCACAACCAATGTAGACCTAGAGTGATACTTAATTGTGACCTGATCAGGCTAATGGGTAACTTTTTGTATTTGATCATCCATCTGTTGCTTTCTCGTAACTGTAACTTAAATCCCTTAACTAGGTGGTGATAACTTAATGATGAGCAAATAGTACCAAACCGGTACTAAGAGGGGGGGTGAATCAGTACAGACAAAAATACAATCCAAAACTAGTTTGACAACAGACACTTCAAATGACTGGGAGACAGTGACACCGGTTTGAAACAGAGTGCAACTGGTAAAGCTAAGAATGTTTGAGACAAGCATTAACCGGTTACTCACTTAGCTTTTCACTCAACTCAAGACTACACTACCATTTCACCCTTATGCATAAACAGGTAATCTATCATCAGATCATAATAACAGCTCTTTCAACATGTTTTATTGACAGGCATAAAACACAGAACCATCATATGCTTGACAGACAATAGCAAAGCATCACAAGATAAAAGCATCACACATGACACACATATTTTTCACATGGAAACCCAACTGGGAAAAACTACAGTGGGGATGAATACCCACAAGCTATTTTTGAACTCTTTAGAAGTCCTCTCTGTTAGGAGCCTTGTCTGGTTAGAGACATTACAAAAGGTTCTGCTAGGAACCGATCCTGTTAGAGATCACCCGGTTAAGGGATGGCTACAATACTCGGTTAAGGGTTAAAATCTATTAAAGGTTACCTTGTTAGAGGATTTCAAGAACTCAATAGCTAAAGGATTCCAAATTCAGTATCTTTGAATTACCCTATTGCAAGCTAGTTAAGGCTACCTTGTTAAGGGATTTTCCAACTGTTGAGGTGGTTAGAGATCAACAGGTATTACAATGATCTGGTAACAACACTCAATGCCAATGCAGATCCGCTTAAGCTCCTCTTCACCTTTTGTACTTACACTCTGCAGGTATCACTTCCCTCCTTTTGGTCTGGCAAGACTCACGTATCCCTTCTCTTGGATACACACACACAAATTTTGCCAACAACCTCAGAAAGAGACACAACATCAACCTTATAGGAAAATAGATAGGTCGGTAGCATAAACCCTAAACCCTAAACCTGTTAGGTTAAGGAATTCAAATGGTTCAATCCCGACCGTTGAGCACACTATATTAAATGCAACAAATCTTGATCCAAACTCAAGACATTCTCCATCATCCATTTCCACCGATTTTATGGCGGCTGATAACCCATCACATGTTATCACCATTTTACAGACTTTGCACATTCCTGAGGTAGATAGGAACAATCTCCCTCATGCAAGATCCTTCATGCACACAGGCTTACGTGGCAACATGATCTGTTCTTCTTTACAATGCTAACTCATCACACAATATCATCGGTTGAGCCACATAGGCTTGAAGCACATCAACCGAAAACCCTGAAGTTGAGACTACCAACCGGTAGCCATACAATACTTCCATATGCCGGTTCCCAGAACTATATGTTGGTTCACAATGTTGTACCAGTCCTCACATATGCCGGTTCACACCTCTTCAACATATTGACATCAATGACAACATACAATGTCATTATGTCCACATACTGGTTCACATAATGCCAACAATTTCCCCCTTTGGCATTGATGGCAATATACAAAGATATCTCTCCGATTCACATCTTCTCCCCCAATGTTTGCAGATATCTTCTCCATTTCACATCTTCTCCCCCTTTGACAAAAATACCAAACTAGAGGCACAAGTTTCCCTATTCCATTATGCTGCTCCCCCTGAGGAGTAGCATCCTTCACACATCAACCCTGAAGAAAGATTTGACTATGCAATATGTGACTAATATGGAGCATATACCTTTAGTTCACCTCTGGAAGGGGTAGTACCCCTAATTCACCTCTTAAGTATATGAATGTAGTCTTTAGGAGAGGCTTGGTGAATATGTTTGCTAACTGCTCCTTACTGGAAACATGCTCCAGTGCAATCTCTTTGTTCTGAACCTTTTCCCTCAAGAAATGATACTTAAGCTCAAAGTGCTTGGTTCTAGAATGTAAAACTGGATTCTTGGAAATATTAATTGCACTAGTATTGTCACAAAATATACTTACCAGTTCAGATACACAAACTTTGAAGCCATTCAATACATGCTTCATCCAAATCGTCTTAGTATAGTTCATGAAAGCTGCAACATACTCTGCTTCCGCTATAGACTGAGAGATACAACTCTGCTTTTTACTTATCCATGAGACCAGTCTACCACCAAGGAAGAATGCACCACCGGTTGTGCTCTTCCAGTCATCTACATTACCAGCCCAATCAACATTTGTGAACACTTTCAGGTTAAAATCATTATTGTATGGATACATAACCCATAGTCAATAGTTCCTTTCAGATACCTAAGAATCTGCTTGACTGCAACTAAGTGGGATTCTCTTGGATGTTTCTGGAACCTTGTAGTAATGCCAACTACATGTGCAATATTCGGACTGCTATACACTACATAATACAACTTACCAATCATTGATCGGTATTCCTTCTTATCAACCAATGCAGAGTCATCCTCTTTGGATAGTTTACAACTGGTCACCATCGGTGTACCAACCGGTTTTCTATCTTCCATGCCAAAAGTCTTCAACACTTCTTTGACATATTTGGACCAAGTGATAAAGATTCCATCCTTCATTTGCTGGATCTGTAGTCCAATGAAGAACTTAATCTCCCCTATGAGTGACATTTCAAACTCTTTCTTCATCTCATCTGCAAATTCATTACTCATCTTGTCATCTCCACCAAAGATAATGTCATCAACAAATACATCACAGATCAGGTTCTAATCTCCTTCAGACTTCAAGTAGATATTGCTATCTTCACTTGTTCTTTAAAATCCAATCTTTAGAAGATGGGAATGCAGACATTCATACCATGCCCTAGGTGCTTGCTTTAGTCCATATAAGGCTTTATGTAGCCTACATACCATGTCACTATCTTCAGATAGGGCAAATCCATCTGGTTGCTCAATGTACACCTCCTCTTGAAGTACACCATTTAGGATTGCATATTTTACATCCATTTGATATACTTTGAAACCTTTAAAGGTTGCATATGCAAGAAGCATACAGACCCCTTCCAATCTGGCTATAGGAGCAAAGGTTTCTCCATAATCTTCTCCTTCTTCTTGAGCATATCCTTTGCATACCAATCTGGCTTTGTTTCTAATCACTGTGCCATCCTCATTCAGCTTATTTCTGAAGACCCATTTGGTACCAATGACATTTTTATGCTCCGGTCTGGTTACCAAAGACCATGTACCATTTTTCTCTATCTGGTCAAGTTCCTCTTCCATTGCCTTGATCCAGTCTTCATCTTTATGTGCCTCGTTAAATGATTTAGGCTCAAATTCAGAGATCATACATGAGATTTCTCTAACCTTTCTTCTTGTAAGGATTCCTGCATCCTTATCTCCTATGATCTGATTAGGATCATGATTCAACTTGACATACCAAGGAATGGTCTCGATGGATTTCTCTTGCTTTTCTTCTTCATCCTCATCTCCATCAGTATCAGCATCTACATTTTCCGGTGTAGGAACATTGTTACTGGTACTCGGTTGACTGACAACCGATTCCCATAAGGTTGCAACTGGTTCGTTTACCACTTTCTCACTACAGGTTTCCTCAGTTTTCTCAGAGGTTTCATCAACTCTTACATTGATGCTTTCCATAATTCTCTGAGTCCTATTGTTGAAACACTTGAGAGCTTTGCTCTTGGTTGAATATCTAAGGAATATTCCCTCATCATATTTCGCATAAAATTTTCTCTGGTGTTCACTCCTCTTGATGTAACATTTGCTACCAAATACTCTAAAGTAGCTAACCACAGGTGTCTTACCGGTCTAATACTCATAAGGAGTTTTATCCTTACCTTTCTTGATGAGTACCCGGTTCATTGTGTAGACTGCAGTGCTCACCGCTTCTCTCCAAAAGCTGTGAGCTACCTTTCCTTGAATCAACATGGTTCTAGCTACTTCAACCACAGTCTGGTTATTCCTCTCTGCTAGGCCATTCTTCTATGGAGTCTTGGGGGTAGACAATTGCCTCTTGATGCCATGTTCTTCACAGTACTTGTTGAATTCATCGGAAGTGAATTCCCCTCCTTGATCAGTTCTCAGGTACTTGATCCTTTTACCGCTTTCCTTCTCCACTAAAGCTTTGAAAGCTTTGAACTTTACAAAGGCTTCAGACTTGTCTTTCAAGAATGTGACCCGCATCATTCTTGAGTAGTCATCAGTGAGAATCATGAAGTACCTATCACCCTGCACACTTCTAGTTTTCATAGGACCACACAAATCAGTATGCACAAGATCAAGCAAGTTGTCAGCAGTGAAAGATTTACCTTTAAAGGTTGAGGAAGACATTTTCCCCAATTGACATTCTCTGCACAGGGTATTATCCGGTTTTCTTAGCACTGACAATCCTCTAGCTGCCTTGATCTTACTAGCCTTCACAATGTTATCAAAGTTTACATGGCAGAGTCTCCTATGCCATATCCAACTATCATCAAATTTAGCCATAAGACATGTACTTATATTTGCATTTAGCTGAAATAGATTACCTTTGGTCTGCATGTCGATGGCCACCATTTCACCATTCTTTCCTTTGATTCTGCACACTCCATTCTTGAATTCCAGAGTGAGACCACTGTCATTCAACTGGGCAACACTCAAAAGGTTGTGTCTGAGACCATCAACCCAATACACATTGTCAGCACTACTCTTTCCATTTAGAGAGATGGACCCTCTGCCTTTAACCATGCATGGTGCATCATTGCCAAAGTGAATCACACCACCATCATACTCCTCCAAGGATAGAAACTTGCTCCGATCACCAGTCATATGGTGAGAACAACCACTGTCAATGATCCACTCATTGGAATTATCAAACTGGGAGACAAGAGCCTTCTTGTCTGACACATCTTCTTTGACAACAACAAACACAATATCTTCATTTTCTTCATCCTCTGATTCTTCATCTATGACACCTTCATCAACTGCCACAAAATAGTTTCTTCGGTTTCCTCCTTTGAATTTATTGAACCTTTCTAGTTTGTCCTTGTTGTTGCCATTAGGACAGTTTACAACAATATGTCCTATCCGGTTGCAAGAAAAACATTTCAAAGGTAGCTTACTTTTGTATTTGCTGGTTCCTTTTGGAAGTTTCCTAGAAAGGAGAGCTTCAAATGCCATCAGAATCTCCTCATCATCCATTTCTCTACTCTGTCTTGGTTCACCACTAGTGCTAGCTTCTTTTCCTTTTTTGGATGGTACAACAGAAGCTTTAAAAGCTGATTCAGTCTTTTGAACGCTGGCATCAAAACTATTTAGCTCATAGGCTTTCAACTTTTCTATGATGGAGTCTAAGGATACCTTAGTCTTTTCTATTGATCTCAGCTCCTGAATAGCAGCGACCCTTATTGCATAGACCGACAATAGGGATCTTAGGACTTTGCTTATCACAGTGGCATCTTCTATTTTACCACCTGCACTCTTGATATCTCCAACAATGGTTTTGATCCTTATTCCATACTGTTGAATGGTCTCACCTTCAACCATCCGCATATCTTCAAACTTCCCTCTAAGGATTTCTTCCTTTGCCTATTTTACATGCTCATCACCGCCACTAATATTTTCAAGAGTATCCCATACCTCTTTCGGATTTACCTTATCCCGAACATCAATAAACTCAATGTCAGATAAACTACTAATTAGGGCTTCCATGACTTGCCCATTCTCTTGCATTTCTCTCTTTTGGTCATCGGTAAGGGTACCAGTAGGAGCAACATAGACAGTCTCAACATAACTCCAGTGTTGAGCACCCATGCTTCTGATGAATATCTTCATTCTATCTTTCCATATACTAAAATTTTCTCTATTAAAATTTGGACCTTCCCTCTTCATCATTAGACTGGGATCTTTACCTCAAGTGGTTAAGCTTATAGCACAGAGGACCTGGAGGACGCTTTGATACCAATTGATAACTTAATGATGAGTTAATAGTACCAAACCGATACTGAGAGGGGGGGTGAATCAGTACAGACAAAAATACAATCCAAAACTGGTTTGACAACTGACACTTCAAATGACTGGCAGACAGTGACACTGGTTTGAAATAGAGTGCAACTGGTCAAGCTAAGAATGTCTGAGACAAGCATTAACTGGTTATTCACTTATCTTTTCACTCAACTCGAGACTACACTACCATTTCACCGTTATGCATAAACAGGTAATCTATCATTAGATCATAATAATAGCTAGTTCAACATGTTTTATTGGCAGGCATAAAACACAAAACCATCATATGCTTGACAGACAATAGCGAAGCATCATAAGATAAAAGCATCACACATGACACACATATTTTTTACGTGGAAACCCAACTGGGAAAAACCACAATGGGGATGAATACCCACAAGCTATTTTTGAACTCTTTAGAAGTCCGCTTTGTTAGGAGCCTTGTCCGGTTAGAGACATTACAAAAGGTTCTGCTAGGAACCGATCCTATTAGAGATCACCTGGTTAAGGGATGGCTACAATACCCAGTTAAGGGTTAAACCCTGTTAAAGGTTACCTTGTTAGAGGATTTCAAGAACTCAATAGCTAAAGGATTCCGAACTCAGTAGCTTTGAATTACACTGTTAAAGGATTTTCAACAAGCCGGTTAAGGCTACCCTGTTAAGGGATTTTCTAACTGTCGAGGTGGTTAGAGATCAACAGGTATTACAATGATCTAGTAACAACACTCAATGCCAATGTAGATCCGCTTAAGCTCCTCTTCACCTTCTGCACTTACACTCTGTAGGTATCACTTCTCTCCTTTTGGTCTGGCAAGAATCACGTATCCCTTCTCTTGGATACACACACACAACTTTTGCCAACAACCTCAGAAAGAGACACAACATCGACCTTATAGGAAAACAGATAGGTTGGTAGCATAAACTCTAAACCCTAAACCTGTTAGGTTAAGGAATTCAAACGGTTCAATCCTGACCATTGAGAACACTGTATTAAATGTAGCAGATCTTGATCCAAACTCAAGACATTCTCCATCATCCATTTCCACCGATTTTATGGCGGCTGATAACCCATCACATGTTATCACCGTTTAACAGACTTCGCACATTCCCAAGGTAGATAGGAACAATCTCCTCATGCAAGATCCTTCACACACACATGCTTACGTGGTAATAGGATCTGTTCTTCTTTACAATGATAACTCATCACACAATATCATCAGTTGAGCCACACAGGCTTGAAGCACATCAACCGGAAACCCTGAAGTTGAGACTATCAACCGGTAGTAATACAATACTTCCATATGCCGGTTCACGGTGTTGTACTGGTCCTCACATATTCTGGTTCACACCTCTTCAACATATTGACAGCGATGACAACATACAATGTCATTATGTCCACATACTGGTTCACATAATGCCATCAGGTGGACTTTAACATGTCCCATTGTATAAATCCCTTAACCGGGTAACATCTTTATTGATGTTCTAAGTCCTTTAACTAGGCTACCTTTAATATGGTAAAGGCACTAACCGACCTTGATCAAAATACCTTAACTAGGTGGCACCTAACTAGTGTATTTGTAATCTCCTAATAGGGATGGCTCTTCACCGGGTGTACCCCAAAAGAGTACAAATTTTGTGAGTTCCTACTCACACCTTGGTTTTCTTGCTATTGGGTTTCCATGAGATAAATTTGTGTGTCTTTGTGTATTTTTTCATGTATGCTTAATCTTCTGCAGTAAATGTTTTCATTGGTGAATGGTTAATTAGTTCATGCTTAAAGTAAAAGTATCATTTATTAAAAACCGGTAATGTACTGATTCACCCCTCCCCTCTCAGTACCGGTTGGGACTAACATTAGGAAGATACTCACACCTTCTCTAAGACAAAGGCACACTTAACTTTGACCCGATGTTATTTTACAACATCATGTCAAAGAGGGGTAAAATGTAGACACTTAAATTCTACCACCCAAATTTAATTAATTCAGGTTCATTATTCTTCTGACATAATTTTGTTTTTGCTCAATAAAAGGCCGTAGTCGATATTTGTATTTAATTTAAAGTATTTCAAGATTTAATCTTGGCCTGAACCAAGTGGGGCTACAATCAAGGAGGCACTTCCCCAAATTACAAAGTTCCAAAAGTTAAGAACTATTCATAGGTCATAACTAGTTCATCCACTAAGTCCACATGAGACAAGGGGGCTAATTGATTGAATGAGTGAATCCTCTTTCATTGTTCGCTTGTTCTTCTTCCCAAGAACTTCTATCCACCCATCCTCATTCTAAATAACATCCTGAGATGCTCTAACAAATTTGCAAGAGGAATCCATATTTCCTTTCTTCTCATGAAGAGTGTCATCAAGATGAATTCCCTCAATAGATCCATAGCCATCAAATTCATTATTTTTTATTATAGGCTTTGATTCCCCTGAAATATTAGGCATCTTGCTGAACTTTTTTCCCTCAGAATTAACAACAACTATCTTTGATGCACTCTAACTTATCTTAAATTTAAAAGATTTTTAAAATCCATACCCTTAATAGTATGTCCAAAATCCTTCATTGCCCCCCCACCCGAAAGGTGACATTCTCCTTTTACACTACATAATGCTAGGGGGAGACCACCTTCCACCAGGTGGCCACATCCTTCAATTTTTTCTTGACACAATTAATTGCCAAATGACCAATTTGAAAACACCTTCTGCATCTAAAAGGAATGTTTTCAAAATCTACCAATTGCACCCATGACCCCTTTGCAAGCTTCAAAGATAGCTCAACAAGAGGGTCTTTGGAAAAATACATCTCAACTAGAATGCCTGCATAAGTAGTATGGAAATAATCTAAAGAACCTTGATCCACTCCCAAAAAATTCCCTATAGCATTATGTATGGGTTTAAAACAAGCTTCAAACCAGAATTGTAAAGGCAAATTAGGTAGCCTTACCCATATTAGGATTTTATCAGAAGACTTAGTAGTAGGGTTAAAAGAAAGATAATAGGGTTTCACTAATAGAATATACTTCTCTTGCCAACTCCAGAGCTACTCACAAAGGACTATCTTCTCGTCCTGTACATTGTTAAAGACCACCATGAAAAATCCTTGAGCACTAGGATAAATTTGAACATCCCCTATCAAAATGAGTTTCCAACATTCTGTAATCCATTTATTGAAGTCAACCAAACTTTGCCAAAACCTTTGGAACCACCCAATCAATCCCATCTCTACAAAATACAGCTCTTTGTCCTTCACCTCTTCATATATCTCTGTACCAAAGTTCACCATTGACCTAACAGAAGCTGAATCTTCCTGATAGAGGGATAATATTGAGACATTAGATACTCCATTGTCGAAGCTCCCTGTAGACACAAACCCCTCATTTGCTCCAAATGCCTATTTTGAATAAAAACCCTTCCAAGAGTTTGGCATCCCACCTTGAGATCTCTCCTTAATCTTTCCAAAAGGGACACAATCGACAAAGCCATTAGCTCCACACGCAGCAAATCATGTTTCAACAGAATTGAGAGCTGAGAACCTAGAGGCAATAGTCAAAGTCGTAAAAGAGGCAACCAAAACCCTAGCAGATGGGAGAGAGAACTTTGGAATATTAGCTAGAGACACTTTCAAAACCTCACCTGCTTGAGGTTTCCCAAGCATAGATTCGGGGTCAATAGACGCAAAGAAAGAAATAGGGGCCGCCCCAGAAGTTGCAATAAGGAAAGGCTTAAAGATAGTTGAACCATTGGTCGATTTCGAGAAAGATACACCCATGCCATTGAAAAATCTAGTCATGAGTGTCGAAAGGGAAGTGGAGGATAAAAGAGACATTTGAGCGGGAAGAGGATCCAAACGAGAAGTGGGAGCCATCATAGGAATTGGTGGATTTCTATATCTATATATAGAGTAATATAATATTATTCTTCTGACATAATTAATTAAATCTTATTAAATTTAATTATTATCCCTTTTCACACAATTAATTTTATTCATTATGTTTCTCTTTTTATTCCTTTAAAAATAATTAATTAAATTACTATTAATAGATTTCCACAATCCATCATATGAAGAGAATGTTGTTTCCGGAATTAATTTTGCTCAAAAAATTTTGCATCAACTTTTCAAATCACACTTTGTGACCCATCATCTTGATGATGGATCACAAAGTATGGGTCACAAAGTGTGATTTGAAAAGTTGATGCAAAAAATCTTGAACACAATCAATTCTAGGAACAATATTCTCTTTTGTAATGGTGTGGTAAATTACTGTTTCACAAGTTATGCTTTGTAAACTAGGAAATGACCTAACTTTCACATGCATCACATTAAAAGGAGGATGAAATCAATATATACAACCTCAATTCCATTAGGAAGAGGGTTGAATGTTTATTAGAGTCCTATTACCCTTTTGTTTGAGTTGAAAATCTAATTGAAAAGATGTAAATTGAATGTCAAATCTAAGGTAAGAAAGCATATGCATGAACTAGAAACTTGGACTGATTATGCTAACTAACAATTAAAAAAAAACTTCATAACAGGTATAGAAATAGATAGGGAATTAAATTATGCACTTGTAGGTAAAATCTGAAGCTAAATTGACATGACTAGGGTGCTAGGATGCCCTGGTCTTCTTAGCAGTGATTTGAAGATCTAAATCTTGATGTAGTCTTAGTGATGAACCCAAAATCTAGAGCTAAACTAGGAGGACCAAGGCATTAGGTTCCTTAGTCTTAGGACAAGGGAATTGGGCACCTTTCTCCTTGAGAACCGGGTTGAAATTTTGATAGAGGACATGTACCCATTTCTTGAGTTTTCTTGAGGTCTTCCAGCTTTGTCAAGTATCTGTAGTTGCACACATGAGGAATGAAATGGGGTTGTGGATAGGGGTCATCCCTAGTTCAAACCCCAGGTTTAGAATTTATCATAATTGAAATATAAATGGAATTTAAAGCATGCATTTCAAGGGTAGAGGAAAGACTTAGAATATAAATGTTTGAATGTAGATGATTATACCTTTAATAGGTGATGTGATGCTCTTAGGATAAGTCCTCCATGTGTTGATGCAATAACATGATAAATCACATTAAATCTATCATGAAATCATAGCTTAAACATAAGTTGAAGATGCCTTGATGTAGTTTGTTGCTCCTTGAATCAAATCTACTCTTGAGGAAGAATAATTTCTCTTGAATTGGATGATTAAGTTAGCATAAGATAAGATTATGAAAATGATTTGAGAGAGACACTTTATATAGGGATCTCATAATTAAAATCATGATTAGGATAACTTAGAATTGATATATTTTCACATGGAGTGGGATTTGAATTAGATAATACCACCAAATTATCGTCCCAAAATTCAAGGAAAAAAGTGTGGGATTGGGTAGCAGAGATTCGCCCTGATCTTGACAATATTTTTCCAACTTTCGGTAAATGAAAGATAATGAGCATCTAATGTCGAATCCAACTCGATGACTCACACCATAATGCATTGGTATGTGAAATATGCTTTGAGAGTTAAAATTGGGGTAAGATTAAGGATAAACTAGGATAAAATGATAAAGGGTACACCTAGAATTAAGGGCCCAAATAAGAGTGCGATGATGTAATAAAGTGAAAGAAGACCCATAATATTGAATTAAATATTGATTAATTACAATAAATGTCCTATAATTCATAAAGGAGTGGGAAATAATAAAATAGGTGTTAAGAGAGTGTGAAATTGGACACACTAATAAGGTGTACAATTTACGACGCTAAATTTAGCCCCCACTTTAGCAGAGTATGATCTTATGGTCATACTCTCACTAAAGTAGAAATGAAGACATAGAGCATCTGAGTGTAAGGAAAACTAGGGATATGATAATGTTGAGGGATGATCAATCCCCCAGGAATAAGATCCTATCAATCCATGAAAGTAACCTTCAAGTATAAACAAAGGTAAACAACATTAGTAAAAAAACAAAAGGTTCCAAGTCAACTAGTTGAAGAGACCTCGATAATGAAAATGTCTCAACTGCTAATATCATTCTCGACATGTTATTGCAAGAGAATAAGTGGACTTATAGAAAAATCAAGGATGTACACCAATTGAAATAAAAATCAACCATGATCCAACACTAGCAAAGTATGTTATGCTATGGGTTCATGGAAGAGAAAAAAGGAACATGGATTCCACGTGCTAGAAAGATGTGTTATGCTAGGTGATTTATGTGGGGAGGAAGAGTTAGAATAGTCTAGCAAGTTGTGTTATGCTAGTTCTACCCATGTTACTAAAATCTCATTTGGTTTTAGGGTTTAAGCATATCATATAAGAGTTAGGTCTGGTTTTGAGTGCATGCAACAACCTATATAAGACATGAAATTGAAAAATGATGTGTTTGTTTTTGGGAATGAAGCATCTCGTATAAGAGTTAGGCCTGCTTTCAAGAATGTAAAACATGTATAAGACATAGAAAAATATTGCGCTTGGTTTTGGGAATGAAGCATCTCATATAAGAGTTAGGTCTAGTTTTGAGAATATACACCCCATATAAGACATGCAATAAGTACAATCAAGAAAGGCATTATGCAAGGAAATCTATAACTTGAATTGAACAATATGCTACAAGGAGGCCATGATGTATTCCCCCTCTTAAGATGTCAACATAGTATTATGTTGATGTTTTAAGGGATATAGAAACAAGGATACATACCTTCATCACCAAGGATACATCCTTTAGGCAACAATGTACATAAATCCAAGTTAAAGAGGCATGACTCTTATAAGCAAGGAAAAGATAGTTGTAAAAAGATATATATTGTAACAAGTGTAAAGGGATCCTATTGATGAATAAAAGGAGGAAGATAAGTCTTTACCCAAAGACATCCACTTCCAAAAATAGAGGGCTCAAATATTTTATAAAGATAACATATTTGAAAAGGAGAAGGAATATAAGAATACACACTTTCTCCAATGTTTAGAAAATAGTGTATTCTTAGTGAAGGATTGCACACTTTCACTAAGGAGAGATTTTTTATAAAAGGTGTATCATTTCAAACAAATAATAGGTCCTAACCAAGCAACACACATGTAATCACATGAAGGATTATTCTATGCAATAAATGGCATCAAATGAAATATGCAACTCAAAAAAGGAAAGGCGAACCTTTAGAAAAAGAGAATTGAAATATTATTCTTGCCCCTAAGCATGGAGACAAGGGCACCAAAGAGAGATCATAAAGAGAAAAATTCTTCTAAAATAAATAAAATATCTTCATCAAAGATTCATTTTCTTACAAGAGGGATGGGATCCTCAATAGGGATATGCATGTCCACAATATAGAAGGATTTATTATAAAAGATATTCAATAAATGGAAAGGATTTGATGAATGATTATAGACTTTAAAAACTAAGGAAGAGGTCCCAATTAAGGTTATGTACTTATATGGAAAGGATAAGACCCTCATCAGGGATACTTGTTCCAATAAGAGGGAGATGATCCTCATCGGGATATACACCTCCACAATAAATAAGAGATCCTTATAGAAGACACTACTTTTCAAAGGGGAAGTTTAATATTAAGAAGGGAGATGTTTGAAAATAATTCTATGCCCCCAACACAGAGACAAGAGAAGATACAAAATAGGCTATTATGTTGCTACCAAAGTATGATTGCACATGAAATTGTACTATCGTGAATGAAAATGAGCCCCCAATAGGTAAGCTACTAATGTCACATAGGAAGGAGCAACATAATAGCCACTAATATTATTTAATTATATGATATATTGGATGAAGAAGTTGAATACACCATGTTAAATGCTCTAGAATCAATGAAAGTAAAACCATGCATAAGATGATAAGTATTAAAATGTCTTGATCAAAAAAGTAGTCTCTAGGAGAAGAATATGCCTCTAATTCATGTTCCTCTTGCACACAAACTTCCTCATACGTAAAAAAAACCTTAGAAGAGGGACAAGTATAATTCATTAGGGCCTCATTTCTATAAGGGAAGGTTTTGGAATGAATAGAAGGTAAAGCCTCATAAAGTTGGGATTGACAATCCTATTAACTTCTTGGAAAGCTTCATAAAGGGGCTTGTCAATCATCACAATTTCCTTACGAATCTTGAGCGATATAGAGGATGAGCTAATTGAGATTAAGTCATTAAGGGCTTCATTTAACAAATCACAATCATCACTACTAAATATGATTCACATAGAGAGATGGTCTTTTAGATGCTTTGGTGGGTTTTGAAGGATTATATCTAAGTCCAAATGAGGTTTCACATATGTTATTTTTAAAAGGAACTCTAATCGCTTGTTCACTTTTACCACAACCATTGCCATTGTAGCCACTTTTAGCTAAAATGTGAAAACCTGGACCATAAAGGGATGCCACATTGGAAAGAGATGGTGGGGCCTCATAGGCCTCAATTTCATAATTAGATGAACTAGAAGAATATTTTTAAGAAATATTTGAATTAGAAGTAGCCACAAAATTGCTACTAAGTTGTTTAGACAAAGTAGGTTGTTTTTTCAGGTTTTACCATATCATCATCATTTTTAGTCTTAGGCTCTATTGGGGGGACTTTATATTCTCCTATAAAAGAAGGTGTAAAATCTAAGGACCCCCAATTGTCATCTAAGATTAACTTTTAAGATGAAGAAGTATCTTTAGGATGAGATAGTGTTTCATCTTGAGGTGGGGAAGGAGTAGAAGAATGCAAAAGAAATTTAGAATTAGATGAAGTTTGAAAACAATCTTGTAAATTACTATCAACATGCAAAGTATACATCTTATTATCACAAATGAATTTGACTTGACGATGAAGAGTAGAAGGAATAGGAACTTGCATAGCATGAATCCAAGGTTGTCCTAATAGAAGATTGTAAGTAAGACTATTAGGCATGGCTTGAATAGTTGTAGGTAAAATAACAGGTCATATCTTGATAGGAAAGGTTATAGTTTAAGGATGCTCTAGCAACATTTTCAAAACCACAAATAGAAAGAGATTTAGGTTGAATAAGAGAAGGATGCGAATTAATCTTATGCAATAAATAAATGCTACAAACATTAAGGCCAGATCCATTGTCCACTAGGGTTCATCTTATATAATTACTATTGATAAGAACAACAATCATAATAAGGACTCTTAGTGGCATATAACTTCCTTGCACAACAATAACTGATTTGTTAGGAGTGTAAAAATTATCATTATTATAACCACCTTGAACCACAAAAATAGATTTATTAATAAGTTGAGAGGTTTGAGGAGTACTACCACCCTTAACAATAATCACATACTTGTAATGATTTTCATAACCATTAACATGTATCACTTGATCAAAGATTGTTTGTGAATATTTGAGGAAGATCTAGTAGTGCTGAAATCATCAAGTGATTCATAAAGAGGATTACCAACCTTAAACACTTCTTCATGAATATGATTATCTTTGGATTGAATGAAATGGAAATCGTTATAGTGGGGGTTGTTAGTGATATTTAACCCTAGTAGCCTAAGAGCTCTTGCTCCAAAGTATCCTTAAAAGGGAGGTACAATTTAGGAGAAAGATCAACATCATTCTTAGGAGGGAGATAATTGGAAGAAGTGTTGATAGTCTCTTCTTGCACCAAAATGTAATCATAGGTAGGGATAATTTAGAAAGAGGGAATAACAAAAGTCATTGACGCTTCATCGCTAGAGGGAAGGTTATTAAAAGGGAAATATGGTATAGAATCATTAGGAAAGGTAGCCAACATATCATCCTCTAGCACCAAATGAACCGCATGGGTGAGATAATCTCTAGAAGAAGGATCAAAATCACTCTTCAAAGCTTCATCCTTGAGAGGGAGACCTTTGAAATAAATATTAACAATATCTTCATCAACTAGGATGTCCTCATGGGTAGGGCCAATTTTGGAAGATGAACATGCATTATTTATTAATACTTCATCTTTAGAAGGGAGAGTATTAATAAACATGTTATTGAAATCATCCCCTTGCCTCAAAGTGTCCTTTGTATGATCTTTAGGAGAGGAGTGAAGGGTCATAAGAAGGTCTAAGAAACTATCATGATGCAAAGACAAGTTGGTTGTAGGCCAACATTGCATCCTAGAATTGACAACGTGGAATGGGGTTTGGATCAATGCTATGAAAAGATTTTAAATTTTCCTTTTTTTTACAATGCAATGAAAGAAACAATGTAAAGAAAGGAAATTGAATGTCTAAGCAATGATGCAATTATGTGACTAACTAAGTTGAAACATATGAACTAACCAATATAATTAATGAAAGTGCATAAGCTATATGTTTAAGAAATGAGTGCAAATATGAATGTTTAAGTGTATACAAATCAGATCTAAAAAATGAATGATGATAAAAATGAGGAATTCCTTACAAATGATATCCCTTCTTCATCTACACATCCCTTTGATTCCTCCATGTACCCTTATGTCATAAATTTTAAAGAAATAAATGATAATATTACTTATTCCTTATAATTGGAAAATTCTTATAGGAGTGTGTATAATATAATCTCAAAACAAGGCTATAGTGGAGAGGAAGATATTAACAATGAGTCAAAAATTCCTTTTAAACTGCCCTTCACAAGCTAGTACAAAATGTCTAGGGCATCCTCATCATTCACCTATGTATGATCTCCTTAAAGTTAAAAATCTTAAGGAGTATTTTGCAAAACATAAACTCTATTGTCCATCTAAATGCACTTCTTCCTCAAATAATCCTTTGTTCACATATCATCATACTAATGATCATCATACAAATAAATTTCCCGATTTTAAAAATAAAATACAAGGACTCATTGATAATAGAATTCTCAAAATAATAGAGAATAATCCTTCTCCTTCTAGCACACCTTCTCCTACATCTCAAGAGACAAGACCTACCTATATTGTCAATCAAGAAAAACTAGCTACAATAATCTTTTGGAGATTGAAATATGATAAGAATGTCGTTTTTCCTTTCATAAGATATAACAATAAGAATAAATAAGGTGATGAGTATTTTCTTTTTCATCACTTTTATTCTCATCTCTTGGAAATTGTAAAACTTTTAAATATTTTATTCAAAATTAATATGATCGTGTTTGCATTGAGTTGTCACTGATGTCGACCAGAATTGCAGGCTACCGGTAGGGTATGCCAATATGACAAAACCGATATGAAGAAGATTGAACTAGCATAAGGAAGATTAACATGAAGGCTTGTCAACGAGTATGGTGGAAGACAAGTAGGTATTAAGACTGTTAGTGACAACACTGGTAAGAGGTGATATGAAGTTGTGTGTTGGCATGACAAGTTGTAACTGGTATAAAGGCTGGCTAGTTGTAGTTTATAATGTATTTGATAAAGAGGCAGAGTGACAAAGAGATCACAAACCACTAGAGGTGAATTTGTGCTACCGGTGTAGTGTATACTATCGGTTACCGGTTAGCAGCAGGAGAAGGTCTCACCGGTAAGGGCTTGTGTTGGTATGAGTTTGTTGAATGTTCAAGTTTAAACCAACCTTGTGTCGGTGAGATGAGTGTATGCCGATGTGATTCCACATGAAGCTGATGTGGCAAGCATGCAAAGGTGAGTGAAGTTTCCATCGACATGGTTGTTGGAGCAGTTAGTCGACATTAAATAAAACAACCACAAATCACGGGTCGATAATAGATTGATGCGGCTCGAGGAAGAATGAACGACAAAGAAAGATTAGGGAGTTGTTGGTGCCTAGATCAAAGTAAGGAAATCAGATTGCAAGAGGACCTCGAGAAGGAAATAGCTAAGTCATAAATGAGTCAACGGATTTCAAGGTCGAAAATCATGGTCGGGTTTGCTATTTTTGGCAAACATACTTTGGACATATGGAAAATGCATGATGGCTTATTCCTCCAATGCAGGTGTATGATCCAAGGTGGATTGGATCAGATTGGATGCAAATTTGGTTGGGAGGTGGAAACCGTAGCCACCCTCTATTTGAATTGGTTTTTGGTAGGAAAAATTTAATTTAAATATGGTGACCTAAGACTATTAGAGTTGTTGCTGAAGAGTGAAGAAAATAGTGAAATTATTGTCTGAAAGCTGAAGAGAAAAACACTTGAAGTGTTTGTGAGTGAAGATTGTACCGGTTAGGGGAAGCAGGGTAAAGCAATGTAAGGAACAAACTGACAGAGTGAGAATAGAATGCAGAGGTGACAAACTGAAAGAAGCAGTACCTGATAGAGAGTGACCAAGTGTGATCTGAATTCAATAGAACAGAGGGAGAGAAGATTAAGGAGAGTTAGAACCAACAGGAAGGCTAAGTTGCAGTGTGTGTTGAGTTATTACAGACTGGTAAGATAGAAACCAACAATGCAAAAATTTGAAAGGTTGCAAAACTTCTTTTGCAACAAGGATCTCATTTGTTTATCTAAGTTTTTCATATTGTTTACACTGAGTAGGTGCTCAGTGCAGGGGTTGTAGCTCCCTTAGGTTGTATCTTATAAATTGTGTAGGGGTTCGTGCTCCTTGGGTTGGTGCCCTAAAATTTATAATTATATCTTTTCACTGTGAGGTTGGATTGGAGCAGAAGATCTCCAGCAACTATTCCCACCGAGGTTTTTCCCACATTGGATTTTCCTCATACATCTGGTGTTGTGTGTATTGTATTAAGCTTTTAGATATTTCTCCTACACACCTTGTTTGCATTGCTTTGGTAACTGGTCTGCTTGTTTTATTTCATATTGAACCGATATAACTCTGATTAAGTGAAAATTGTTTAAAAACTGATTCACCCCCCTCTCAGTGATCCATTGTGCTAAAAAATTGGTATTAGAGCCTAGGCACCCTATTTTGTCAAAGTGTTCTCTAGCTTGGGTAGATCCTGTTAAGTGTTCACAATGGAAAGAAATGAATCAACCTCGTTAAAAGCCCCTATGTTTGATGGTGTAAACTATGCCTTTTAGAGTAGAAGAATGGAAACCTATTTGTCCTCTCTAGGATGTGATGCATGGATATCGGTTGTGAATGGGTATATTGTTCCTAATAATCCTCCTACTGATCTAGATGCTAAGAAGGAATATGAGAACAATGCTAAGGAAAAGAATGCTATTCATAGTGGGCTATTTGATAATGAGTTCGTTAAGATCATGCACTGCTCATCTACCAAAGCAGCTTGGGATAAGTGGTAGAAAATATTTGAAGGTGATGCTAAAGTCAAGGAAGCCAAGTTAAAGACATTGAGAGCACAATAGATGAAGAGAAGATTGCTGACTATCTCCAAAGGATTGATGAAACAACAAACACCATTAGAGGGCTTGGAGAAGAAATAAAAGATGAGGTGGTAGTGAAGAAAGTACTTATATTACTTACACCTAAGTATGATACATAGGTTTCTGCAATAGAAGAAGCAAAAGATCTTAAAGTCTTTACAATGGATGAGTTGTATGGCTCCCTATCTGCTTATGAAATGAGGATTGTCGGTACTAAGGCTGTGAAGAAAGAAGTTGCATTCAAAAAATCAAGAAAAGGAAAAGAAGAGTCTACTCATGATGGAATCGGTCAAGACTCTGATGATAGCATGGAAAACTTTGTCAGAAGACTCAAGACGGGTTCAGGCAAATACAAAGGCAAGCTACCCCTGAAATGTTTCTGTAGACGTATAAATCTGACCACTTTCCTAAATGAATATTTAATATTTAATAACCCCATTCCTCATATTAATTAAATTCTATTTAATTAATTTCTTCACATTCATCTATTTGATTAAGTGAATTACTAAATTTATTTATTTAAGTTCACCTAAACCTTTTCTAGCCTTTAATTAAATAAATCACTTTATTTAATTAATTCCCCTTTCTCCCTTTTTAATTAAATTTACATTTAATTAAACTTAATTTATTTATTTAAATCCCCCACTTGTATTTATGCAAGTTGCATCCATTTTGTTGAAATAAAGTAATTTTATTTTAATTAAAATCCTCCTCCATCCACTTGCATTTTCCTACATCTCCCACTTGCCTCCTAAACCCCTTCTAGATTCTTCTAAAAATCTTCCAATTTAGCCTAATTCATCTCCTAATTATTGTCACATTCCTAAGCAAAAAGAAGTCACTTCTCAAATCCTCCAAAGTCTTTGAAATGCATTAAAGGATTTATGTCCTCAACAAGTTAATCCTCAAAGTCTTCCTAACCATTAATGGTTAACTAAACCTTCTTGCATGGTTAGAGGCTTTCCTCTAACTTAACCCTCATCTAACCCAAGGGTCTCATCAAGCATTCATGGCTTTAACCTTGGTTATCCCTTTAACCCTTGCACAAGAGTTTACCCCTTGGGTAAAAGCTTTGTCCAATGGATAACCCTAACCTAACCTTAACCCTTACCTCTTAAGGTAACCTTCATGCCTTATCAAGCATTTAATGCATCTTACATCTCCTCTCAAGCAACCTTTTGTTGACAATTGTCACCATTTCATTGGTGAGAATTGTAAACATGGATTGATTAAATTTGAATCCTGGCCCTTGTTAAGATTATCCAATCTTGACCATCCATTGCCCTATTTTACCTATAAATAGAGCTCTCATTCCTCATTTTAATAATCTCCAAGTTTTCATGCATCTACGTTATAGCCTAAATTACTAAACATTTAGTCTCTCTTTGTTAAATCATCATAATAGCATTTAGAATAATTTTAAATACATCATAGAATATTCATGTTAGGATAGTATATCATTTGCTAGGATAATTTGCTAATTTTTTATCATATCATCATCTTTATGCTAGCTTAATCATCATAGTTTCAATATCATACATCTTAGAATGCATTCATACATATAAATCAAACATCACTCATTCTTGGAGTTGTCATTCCTAAGTCACTTTGCTTAGGGATCTAAGAGCAAAAAATTGACTTTAGGGATCCTATGAGATAGAGAAAAATGGGACACCCCTTGGGAAGTTGAATTGATTGAATCAATTCATATAATTGCACCAAGAGTCTCATTGGTGTGTGAGTATCCTAGATTTGAGTTATCCATTTTCATCACCACATTTCCCTGCACACAGTTTCAACTGTGGAAAGATTGGATATTTTGTTGCCAAATGTCCCTATGGTGATAGGAATGAAGATGATGAATCAAGTGGTAGGAGATCATACGGTAAAGACAAGAAGAAGAATGTCTACCGATATGGTAGAAGAGGCAACTGGAAGCAGAACAGTCTCTACACACATGAAAATGATACCACCGATGAGGAGAGTGTCTCATATGACTGTTGCAGTGAAGATGATGTCAGTGCAACCCTTTTCATGGCCCAAGAGGTTCCGATACCCAAAGAAGGAGAAGAGGAAGATAAAGAAGGAGAAGTAGATCTTGAAGCAAAGCTCATCAGTGCCTTGGAAGAGTTGAAGAAAAGAAGAAGAGATCTGAAGAAGGTGAAAAAGGTTGTAGCTGAAGAACAAGAGATGTTGGAGAAATCTCTTGAAGAATCCAAGAAAACAATTGCAGATTTAAAACTTCAATTGGAAGAAGCCAAGAGGATCTGTGAAGTTACTAGCACTAGTTTGAGTAAAAAGGAGAAGGAGCATCAGAACCTAGAAGAAGAAATTGTCAAGCTCCAGAAGGACTTAGAGAAAAGAAAGGAATAAATGAAAGTGAGAAGCAAATATGAAGGCGACACTGAAGCTTTAGACAGGATGTTGAGAAAATAGAAGCAATCTAAGGATACCAGTGGCTTAGGATTTGAAGAGGGTCAAAGTTCAAATAGCAAAGGCACATCTAGTAAGGAGATACTATTTACTTCTTCAAATGAAATTGAATAGAAGAAGACATTCACGATAAGCAAAGATACCGATAAGAAGACATATGTAGATGCTGTCAAGAATCATCACACAAATTGGTATACATAATCAATGAACTAGAGACCATACTCAATGCACCAACATGTGTATCCAAGGATAAATGCAGGAGCTGATCATGAAGGATTCACCAGAGTTAGCAATATGAAAGGAAGACCCCCAGTGAGGTAGTCATTTACAAGACCAAGACAATCTAACCGGTATGTTACAAACTTTTATGGTTATTGTCACCAGTGTAATAAGTTCGGTCATAGAATGGAAAACTGTAGGAAAGTGACTGTAAATCCCAGTTTTGAGAGTAGATACTCATTTGCTGCATTACAAGGTACAAATGTCACTTGCTACAATTGCAATTAGTTTGGTCATAAGAGTTATGAGTGTAGGAGAAGTGTGCAGATGTCCTACAAGAATGCTTTGGATACATCTTTCAATGCTAATGTAAAATGTTATAAGTGTCAAAATTTTGGTCACATAGCAAGGCATTGTAAGATGAGAAATAGTGAGCAAAATGAAACTATACTGGATCAGAAGATAGAGACTAAACCGAAACACAAGATGACAAAAGAGGAGAAGAAAGGAGAGAAACATGTTTGGATAGAAAAGGAGAAGAATAAGACAATGTCAAGCTTGATTGTGCAGACTACTCTACACGTTGAAAGGAAGAATTTATGGGTAGTTGATAGTGGCTTCTCAAATCACATGATTGGAAGAAGAAAAAGTTTATCAAGCTTGATGATTGGAATGGTGGTTCTGTCCATTTTGGTGACAACTCTTCCATCAAGATTAAAGGTCGTGGTACATTGAATATTAATGGCAAGCTTAAGGCTCATGATGTGTACTACATGGAAGGAATGAAGCATAATCTGCTGAGTGTAAGTCAAATGTGTGACAAAGGGTACAAGTTCACATTTGACTCTACCGGTTGTCAGATAAGAAAGCAGAGTACCGACTAGGTTGTGGCAAAAGGAAAGAGAATAGATGGAAATGTCTGCAATCTGAAGGAATGCTATGAGTCCCAATGCATGATGGGACATGTTGATGAAAGCTATTTGTGGCACCAGAGATTAGGTCATGTGAACTTTGACAATCTGGTGAAGATAAGCAAGAACCAGTATGTAAGAAACATTCCACAAATAACAAAACTGACAATTAATTTTTGTGATGAATGCATCAGAGACAAGCAAATCAAAGTAAGTTGAAAAACAAAAGAGTACAATACCTCAAGACCTCTAGAATTAGTGCATACAAATTTGTGTGGGCCATCAAGGACAAGGGCTCTGACCGGTGAGAGATACTTCATTCTATTCATTGATGACTACTCAAGGATGACTTGGGTGACATTTTTGCATGAGAAATCACAGACATTTGAAAGATTCAATATTTTTAGAAGGATGGTTGAAAATGATAGTGGACACCGGTTAAAGTGTTTAAGATCAGATCGGGGTGGAGAATATTCTTCAAATGAGTTTATTGACCACTGTGAGAAACATGAAATCTAGAGACAATATTCAACAGCAAGAACACCACAACAGAATGGTGTGGTAGAAAGGAAGAATAGGATAGTAAAGGAAATGTCTAGAACAATGTTGAATGAGGCTAGCATACCAGATACATACTCGAAGGAAGCAATTCATATTGCTGTCTATACATTAAACCGGGTACAACTAAGAGTGAATAGTAGAATGACTCCCTATGAGTTATGGTACAACCGAAAACCATCACTCAAGCATTTTAGAGTGTTTGGAAGTAAGTGCTTCATCAAGAGAGACACAGATGGATTAGGATATTTTGATTCTAGAAGTGATGAAGGAATGTTTTTGGGTTACTCAACCAAGAGCAAAGCCTACAAATGCTACAACAAGAATTTGAGAAAAAATGGGTGATATTATAAATGTGAGAATAGATGAAGACCTACATAAGAAAGAATCTGCACCGACACCCTATATTGATGTTTCAGATGACGAGCATGAATATTTTTCTAAGAATGGACCAGTAGAGGAATCACCAAGCAAGAACTCCAACTGGTATGTGCAGAAGAACCATCCGGAAGAAAAATCATAGGAGATAAGAATGAAGGTGTACAAACTAGAAGAAGACTAGCCCAAAATGATGAGTAGGTAAATTTTTGCCTCATGACAGAACTCGAACCGAAATTTTTTCATGAAGCTAGAAAAAGTGAGAAATGGGTAGATGCCATGGATGAAGAGTTGACACAAATTGAGAAGAGTCAAACATGGGAACTTGTTCCTAGACCGACATACAAGAATGTCATAGGTACCAAAAGGGTTTACCAGAAAAGATGAATGAAGAAGGTAAGATAATCCGGCATAAAGCAAGGTTAGTTTGCAAAGGGTATGCTCAAGTGGAAGGTATTGACTTCAAAGAAACCTTTGCACCGGTTGCTAGGTTAGAGGCGATAAGAATGTTTTTAGCTTTCTCTACCTATAAAGGTTACAAGGTCTACCAATTGGATGTCAAATCCACCTTTTTGAATGGTAACCTTTAAGAAGAGGTATATATGGAACAATCAGAGGGTTATATTTTGCATGATGGTGAGAGTTTTGTTTGCCAATTGAAGAAAGCCTTGTATGGTTTGAAGCAGGCTCCCAGAGCATGGTATTCCCAGTTGGTTAAATACTTGAATGAGCAAGGATTCCACAAAGGGAATGCAGACAGTAACTTGTATGTCAAGGTAAATGGAGATCACATGATTATAGTGGTTGTATATGTGGATGATATTATCTTTGGTGGAGATAAGGATATCATATGCAAAGAATTTGTACATCAGATGAAGATAGAATTTGAGATGTCCATGCTGGGTGAGTTGTCCTATTTTCTTGGTTTGCAAATCTCACAACAAGAGAAAGGAATTTTCATCTCCCAAGCCAAGTATGTGAAAGACACGTTGAATAAATTTCAAATGGAGGACAACAAAGCAGTAAGTACTCCCATGGTTACCGGTTGTAAGTTGAGCAAACTAGATGAGTCACCAAAAGTTGAGCAAACATTATATAGGTCTATGATTGGTAGTCTGTTATATTTAATAACATCTAGACTAGATATTGTACAAGTTGTTTGCATGGTAGCAAGATTCCAAGTTGCTCCTAAATAGTCCCACCTAAATGTAGTCAAAAGAATCTTCAAGTATCTGCAAGGAACTATCAGTTATGGCCTATGGTATCCAAAGAAAGGAGACTTCTCTTTGTAGGATTATGCTAATGCAGATTGGGTGGGAAGTATTGATGACCGAAAAAGTACAAGTGGAGGTGCTTTCTACTTAGGAGACTGGTTAGTATCATGGCACAACAAGAAGCAAGACTCAGTGTCATTATCCACTGCTAAGGCTGAATATATAGCTGCTGCTACATGTTGCTCAAAAGTGCTATGGATGAAGTAGACATTGAAGGACATATAGGTGGAGATACCAGATCCTATTCCAATCCAATGTGATAAATCAAGTGCAATCAACTTCTCCAAGAATCCAGTAATGCACTCAATAACAAAACACATTGCAATCAAGTATCACTTCCTAAGGGAGAAGGTAGTAGTTAAGGAGGTCATTGTTGAATATGTTCCAATTGGTGAACATATTGCTAACATATTTACCAAGCCACTTTCTTTGGGCCCATTTGAGTACTTGAGAAAAAAGATGGGAGTTGTCCCACCATCCAGCAACACTTAAATGCATAGGATGATGTATGATTCAGGGGGAATCAATCATTGTTAGTATCTTATGACTCTTGAATCATGAAGCATAGACATAGGGGGAGATTGTGTCCTAACCAGGTGTAGCCAAGGGAGAGATTATTGGTGTCAAACTAAGGTTCTCTTGCCATTTCTGTCAAAGGGGGAGAGAAACCAGAATAGATAATATTGACATCAATGCTAAGGGGGGAGATTGTTGGTATTGAGGTGTCATTGATGTCAATTGGTATTGTAGGTTACCGATAGGGTATGTCAATATGACAAAACCGGTATGAAAAAGATTGAACTGGCATATGGAAGATCAACATGAAGGCTTGTCAACTGGTATGGTGGAAGACAAGTAGGTATTAAGACTATCAGTGACATCACTGGTAAGAGGTGATATGAAGTTGTGTGTTGGCATAACAAGTTGTAACCAATATAAAGGATGGCTAGTTGTAGTGTATAATGTTTGTGATAAAGAGGCAGAGTGACAAAGAGATCACAAACCACCGGAGGTGAATTTGTGCTACCTGTGTAGTGTATACTACCCGTTATCGGTTAGTAGCAGGAGAAGGTCTCACAGATAAGGGCTTGTGCTGGTATGAGTTTGTTGAATGTTCAAGTTTAAACCGACCTTTTGTCGATGAGCTGAGTGTATGCCGATGTGATGCCACATGAAGCTGAGGTGGTGAGCATGCAAAGGTCAGTGAAGTTTCCATCGACATGGTTGTTGGAGCAGTTAGTCGACATTAAATGAAACAACCACAAATCATGGGTCGATAATAGATTAATGTAGCTCGAGGAAGAATGAATGACAGAGAAAGATCAGGTAGTTGTTGGTGCCTAGATCGAAGCAAGGAAATAGGATTGCAAGAGGACCTCGAGAAGGAAAAAACTAGGTCATAAATGAGTCAACAGATTTCAAGGCCGTAAATCATGGTCGGGTTTGCTATTTTTGGCAAACATACTTTGGATAGATGGATAATGCGTGATGGATTATTCCTCCAGTGTAGGTGTGTGATCCAAGGTGGATCAGATCAGATTGGATGCAGATTTGGTCGGAAGAAGGAAACCCTAGCCACCCTTTGTTTGAATTGGTTTTTGGCGAGAAAGCTTCAATTTAAATATGGCGACCTAAGATAGATAGTGCTGTTGCTGAAGAGTGAAGAAAAGAGTGAAATTGTTGTCTAAAAGCTGAAGAGAAAAACACTTGAAGTGTTTGTGAGTGAAGATTGTACCGATTAGGGGAAGTAGGGTAAACCGACTTAAGGAACAAATTGGCACAGTGAGCATAGAATGCAAAGGTGACAAACTGAAAGAAGCAGGACCTGATAGAGAGTGACCAAATGTGATCTAAATTCAACTAGAATAGAGGGAGAGAAGATTAAGGAGAGTTAGAACCAACAGGAAGGCTAAGTTGCAATGTGTGTTGAGTTGATACAAACCGGTAAGATAGAAACTAGCAGTGCAAAGCTTTGAAAGGTTTCAAAACTTCATTTGCAGCAAGGATCTCATTTATTTATCTAAGTTTTTCATATTGTTTACATTGAGTAGGTGCTTAGTGTAGGGGTTTTAGCCTATAAATTGTTTAGGGGTTGGTGCTCCTTTTAGTTGGTTCTCATAAATCAGGGGTTGGTGCTCCTGGGGTTGGCGCCCTAAAATTTGTAATCAAATCTTTCACTATGAGGTTGGATTGGAGCAAAATATCACCAACAACTATTCTCACTGAGGTTTTTCCTACATTGGGTTTTCCTCGTACATCTGGTGTTGTGTGTTTCATCTTCATGTGTGTATATTTATCCTACACATCTTGTTTTCATTGCTTTGGTAACTGGTCTGCATTTTTTTCATTTTATATTGAACCGGTATAGCTCTAATTAAGTAAAAATTATTTAAATCACTGAGTCACCCCCCTCTTAATGATCCATTGTGCCCAACAGATCGGTCTCGCATAGCTCTTACAAGTGATCTTGTAGTTTTTCTTGGTGAAGAGGTAGTGCCTTAGCACTCCATTCACCATATTATGTTGCTCCTCACCATATGGCATTAGTAGTGTCACTTAATTGAGGGTTATTTGTGGTGTGGTGAGGTATCTTCATTTTAAATCATACTTAGGCAACAACATATATAATCCTTGTCTCCTCGCTTGGGGGGAAAGGATAGTATATCCAATACTCTCTCCTTTCAAAGATTGCCTCTTTCTTTGAGTTGTATTTTTCATAACTTGATGTCTTTTATCGCATGGAATATTCCTTCATGTGAGTACATGTGTGTTCCTTTCTTATGATATTTTCTTTTCTTGAAGTGCTACATCTTTTATATATAATATCTCTTTGGAGGTTGTGCAATCCTTCTATTTGTCCCTATGCTTGTAGGGGGCATTGGTTTCTATTATCCTTTATAAGGATCCACTTTTCTTTTGTTTAGTGGTGTTTGCTTATGATACGATGTTATTCCTTGTGTGAAGTTGATTGTTTTCTAAAGGATTTCCTCTTATGTAAGAGGTGTGTATCCTTGTGTACAACCTCTTCCTCACTTGGCGATGTATCTCTATTTTAAAAAACCCCCTCACTTTGGGTCAAAAGTGTGTCATCCTTCATCAAGAATATATTTTCCTAACAATAGGAGGGAGGTATGAATTCTTGTTCTCCTTACTTTTGGTCAAAGATGTTATTTTTTTGTTCAAAATCTCCTCTTGGAGGTAGATATTTTTGAGCAAACATATCTTCTTCCTTCTTCTCCAAAGGATTCCCTTTACACTTGTTGCAAGATATCTCTTTTACAACTATATTTTCCTTGCTTATAAGAGTCATACCTCTTTAGCTTGGTGTAGTGTCATAAAATTGCGACCCTAGCAATTTTAACCACATTCAAATTCCTCACCTCGACGACGACACCCTCCTTCCTAGCTAAGACCCTTCTCTACTTGGACCTCTCCTTGCTTAGGCCTTTTCCTTGCTTCTAGACCCTATTCTAGCCTTAAAAGAGGGTAGGATAGGGGCACAATGCCTCTATCCCCACCTCTTAAGGTGGCCCTATGGTGGGTTTGCCTGGTTTCCTATGCACAATCTGATTTTGGGGTTTGAAATTATTCTTTGTCGGCCTTCGGTGATTGGAAATTAACCATTGAGGCATGTATAAAAGGAGATTCAATTCCATCATTTGACAGGAGGATGATAGGGGATAATATTCAAGAATTCAAGGAGAAGGTCTTCATTATTGTCATCAAGCATTCAAGTCTTCAAGCATCCATCAAGTCTTCTTCTTCATTCATCTATTGGAGTAATATTATAACATTCATTTTGATGCATTCAAGGGATGGAGATGCAATGAAGGACTGCCCAACCTTGCAGCTAAACACATATAACATGCAAAGCTTACCGGTAACTGATAACAAGGTGCCAAAAATAGTAGGCAGAACAACCGGTAACAACACATAACACATAACCAGTAAACAATGTGAATGAATCTTATTATAATTTGAAGAATTATACATGCCAAATGTTGGATCACAGTCTAGGATACAGACAATTATTACAATGCAATTACAAGATCCGCAGATCATTTAGACATCAAGTTGGCTTCCGGGAATAGTCTACTAGTTCTACTCTAACCCGGACCTCAGCCTTCCAGCTTCAGTCCTACTAGATCAGAATCTCATCGGTTCTACATCTTCGCTCTATCTTAGTACTCTATCTCCAATCCTCTAACTTTTTTGATATGACTTCCTTCTTCAAATAAGTCACAACCCTCCATATATATACTGCCCACAAATAATTACAACTTAATCAAGTCTGCCCAAAGACCAATCGGTTCAAGAAACATGTAACGGTAACGTGTCAGCACAATTACTTAAGAACAAACTCCAAAACACAAAATGATGCACAAACCTCTAGGAATACCGGCCAATGCCCAAAGCAACATCACAAATGATTTGTAAGTCACGAACATCAACCACAACCTGAAATCATCTTCTTTCAGCACTCTGCAAGACTAACCAGTAATCATATCAACCGGGACAATATTAGGATCCACATCTTACTGGAAACAAAGCCAAATGTTTTGAAATTCAAACATGATAAAAATCATGGACATAAGGGAATAAACCCAAAACCACAATGATAAACACTCCAACATGAAGAAATGCCAAGCTCTCAAGCAATTCTACTAAAAACTGCCCAACTGGTAAGAACTAAACCAGTGCTCCTGCATTAGACTCTCGGGGTTAATTGAAAAGTGAGTTCCATCACTTGATCTGGTTTGGTGGTCGATCAGTAGGTACTTTCAATTGCCTTAGGGGATTTGGTGATCTAACCACAGCTTCTGGTTGCCTCTCCACGATGATCTACTAGTACAAATTACAACCTACCTCAATTGATGATCTGTTCAAGTCTCCACCCACTAATTACCTCAAGCTCAAGCTCTAGGATCGACAGTCTACCTGTAAACCTTGCTCTGCCTCACATTCGGCAATCTGAACAAGTCCACAAGTTGCCTTAATCTTCTCTCTAACCAACCGGTGCACAAACAACACTCTGTCCAACAACAAGTTCATGAACCATATTTGATACCATTTGACAAAGTCAAGGGAGGGAGATCCAATGAAGGACCGCCCAACCTTGTAGCTAAACACATAAACCATACAAAGAATACCGGTAACCGGTAACAAGGTGCCAGAAACAACAGGCAAAACAACCGGTAACAACACAAAACACATAATCGGTAAACAATGTGAGTGAATCTTATTACAATTTGAAGAATTATACATGCCACATGCTGGATCATAGTCCAGGATACAAACAATTCTTACAATGCAATTACAAGATTTGTAGATCATCTACACATCAAGTCGGCTTCTGGTAATAGTCTATTGGTTCTACCCTAACTCGGACCTCAGCCTTTCAGCTTCAGTCCTACCGGATCAGAATCTCATCGGTTCTACATCTTCGCTCGATCTCAGTACTCTGTCTCCAATCCTCTAACTATTGGCAATATGAAAAAATTGTTTATGTGTTGCATTGATATTTTGTCATTGATGTCAACACTAGCTGTTATGGTTGGTTACCGACATAAAGGTTTTGGTTACCAGTAGAAGAACTTGTGTTACCGGTAAGGGTTTAAGGTTTTATCGACAGAGCTTCTACTGAGAATCTTTGACAGGATGCACAAGTGGTGTTGGTGCGGCTTCTAGATGGAATTCAAGATGCAACAAGTGATCTTTGTTCACGTCTCTTCTGATTGGAGACATCGCTTTGGTGTGGTGGACCAAGATTTGGTCCGGTACCTATCTAGGTTATGGATTGATATCATGTTAACGTGTTCTCTACATGTTACTGGGATGATTTATGGATTGGTTAATGTTGTTTTGGTCTAAAGCCAACATGGCATATCATTGTAATGTGGATATATGTAATGATCTTATTGTAATATCTTTTAGGTGGTTGACCTAATTGGTTTAGGCCTTAGGGTTGTATAAATTGATGTAAGGTCTCATTGTAGATCATGTGAATGGAAATGTAATGTTCATGGTTGTGGAATGAAATATCATATGCAAAGGAGATTTGGTCAATCATAGGTGATCGAATTGGGTTTACGTAAGAGTTCAAAGGCCTCCGGTATTGAGCTTAACCAAGACTGTAATCAGGCATGGTAGACTCTATCTCTTGCAGTTCATTCTTCTGGATTGTTTTCCAATTATATTGAGGTGGTTATAATCTCTTTGTAGTCAGTGAGACTCCTTTGTAATGAGCAGTACACTCTAGGCAGTGTGCCTTCCTACACGTGCAGGCCCCTTATTGTATCACATACTTTCTGTAGAAGTATCATCTGACTGTGGGTAGGCTTCCCATCACACTTTTTCCCTTTACCAAGTTTTCCACATACAAATCATGGTGTTATGTGGTATGGTTGCATTGTGTTAATTCTCTATTTCATTCTTAAGTTTTATTGCTTACCAGTATCTGTTTTTGCTATTCTTGTATTCAATGTTTATGTGCTTTGATTAAAGGTTATAAAGTGGTCTGATTAATATAATCTATTGACAACTAATTCATCCCCCCTCTCAGTTGTCCACCGGTTATCCTAACAATTGGTATCAGAGATTTGGTCCTCTTTTGCAGAAGCTTAACCATTTGAGGTAGATCCTATGGCAACTGTCAAAATTGCTAAACTTGATGGTTACTGGGTAAGATTTGAGAACTTGAAGATGGAAGATAATGAAAGAATCGCTACATTCATGGAAAGAGTAAATGAGATTGTCATGGGAATTCAATGTTGTGGAGGATCTCTGAGTGTAGATGAAATAGTTTCTAAAGTCTTGAGAGCCCTACCACCGGCTTACAAGATGAAGGCAACCACAATTAATGAATTGAGAACAATGGAAAACACTTTAGTTAACAGAGACATTCTGATTGGAAAATTATTTGCTTTTGAGCTTGAAGAATTTGGACCCTTTGGAGTTGCAAAATCTAAACCTTCTTTTCATGCATCATCATCTACTGGCAAAAGTGATTGGAAAGCCCTATATGCAAAAAAATTGGAAGATATGAGGAAAGAGGATGAATAATTTGAGCAACTTGAAGCCTGATTTTATAGAAGAGTACCTAAAGGACCGACGGGAAGTAAGTATGAAGGAAAATCACCTTTCAAATGTTTTGCATGTAATAAGATTGGTCATTTTGCATCTAGATGTCTTGAAAGGAATGCAAGATTTGAAGAAAGAGTTAAGGAATTATTTAAGCCTAATTAGAACAAATATAGATTCAAGAAAAACAAACAATGCTACATAGCGAACGAGGAAGGAGTAAGTGATGACTCTGAGGATGAACCGATACGAGACTCTGCTATCCAACAATGGAAAGGAATGGGTGTTGTATGCTTTAAAGGAAGATGAACTAGAACTGGCTATCAAGAATGAAGAAAAGGACCTGGCAGCAAAAGTTGAAGACAAGGTTGAATGGGTAATTGATAGTGGATGCTCACATCATATGATTGGAGATAAAAGAAAATTTTTGTCCCTGCAAGAATACAATGGCGGTCAAGTCAGATTCGGAGATGATAAAGCATGTATGATCAAAGGTAGAGGTATTATTTCTCTAGATGGAAAGCATAATACTGATAATGTGTATTATGTAGAAGGTTTAAAGTATAATATTTTAAGTGTTGGTCAATTGGTGGACAAGGGATTCCAACTTCACTTCAAAGATAGAAAATGCAAAATCATTAACAAAACTGGTTTGGAGATTGCAACCGGTACTCAGACTGGAGGTAATATCTTTCACTTGAACACTGGTAATAAGACATGTTTGATTGCTCATATTTATAAGAGTTGGTTATGGCATAAGAGGTTGTGTCATATTAATTTTGATTGTATTGTTAAGATCAATTCAACAAAGGCAGTTAGAGATATACCTAAGATTATAAAGTCTCGTAATCCGGTATGTAATGGGAAAGCAAGTTAGAACTTATTTTAAGAGCATACATGATAAATCTAATGATGTGTTGATTTGATTCATACTGACTTACGTGGTCTAGCAAGGACTAGAAACTTTCAAGGTGATAGATACTTCATGCTGATAATTGATGATTATTCTAGAATGATGTGGGTGACTTTTATAAGAGAGAAGTCTGAAGCCTTTGAGAAATTCAAGATCTTTAAAGCAAAGGTGGAAACAGAAACTGGATTGAAAATCAAATGTCTAAGACCAGATCAAGGTGGTGAATTCACTTCTCATGAATTTAACAGATTTTGTGAGACAAATGGGATTAGGAGACAACTATCTACACCCTAGACTCCTCAGCAGAATGGAGTAGTGGAAAGGGAGAATAGAACCATTTTGGATGCAACAAGATCCATGATGATGGAAGCCAAATTTTCTCACATCTAGTGGAGAGAAGCAGTGAGTGCAACAATCTACACATTCAATAGAGTTCATATCAAAGGTGAAACTGGTAAAACTCCTTATGAATTATGGTTTGGACATACACCTACTATTAAATATTTTAGAATTTTTGGAAGTAAATATTATATCAAAAGGGATGATTCAATTAGGAAGTTTGATCCTAGATGTGGTGAAGGGATATTTCTTGGATATTCAATTTAGAGCAAAGCATACAGATGTTATAACAAAAGATTGAAGAAAATTGTGGAGAGCGCAAATGTGAAAGTGGATGAGCAATACAGAGATAAATCTATATCATATGACAGGGAACTGGTAGTGGAAATGATCATAACTGAACTGATAATGCCTCAACCGGTATAAGACACTGAGATAGTTACACCAATACAATCAGAAAATTCAACTGTGACTGATGATCAGAAAAGTGAACCTGAAGTTCAGAAGACACCAAGGTATGTAAGATTAAGTCATTCTAAAGATCAAATCATTGGAGATAGGAACAAGGGAGTTATGACAAGAAGAAGAATGTCAAATAAAGAGGCATGTCTTATTTCTAAAATTGAACTGACATCTATTATTGAAGCTTGTAAAGATAAAAATTGGTTAAAGGCTATGGAAGATGAATTATATCAGATAGAGAAGAATAACACTTGGACTTTAGTTCCCCGACCTAAACATAAGAATGTTATTGGAACTAAATGGGTTTTTAGAAATAAACTAAATGAGGATGGTCAAGTTGTAAGAAACAAGGCTAGACTAGTTTGTAAAGGATATTCTCAAATGGAAGGAATTGATTATAGTGAGACATTTGTACCTGTAGCTAGAATTGAAGCAGTTAGACTATTTCCTGCCTATGCAACATATAAGAACTATAAGGTCTATCAAATGGATGTTAAATGTGCATTTTTGAATGGTGAACTTGAGGAAGAGGTATACATTGAGCAACCTATTGTATTTTCATTGATAGATGACAAAGATATGGTTTGCAGGTTAAGGAAAGCATTATATGGATTGAAACAAGCTCCTAGAGCTTGGTATGCAAGGCTGGATAAATATCTTTTGAAGCTTGGTTTTACTAAAGGCAGTGCTGATAGTAATTTATATTATAAGATCATTGATGATGATATTCTGATTATTGAAGTATTTGTTGATGATATCATTTTTGGAAGTGAAGACAAATTGTGCATGTAATTCTCTAATAATATGAAGAATGAATTTGAAATGTCCATGCTTGGGGAGATGAGATTTTTCTTAGGTTTGTAGATTACTCAAACTGACAAAGGCATTTTTAGCTGTCAAACTAAGTATCTAAGGGAATTGTTGAAGAAGTTTGGTATGAATAATTCCAAACTGGTAAGTACTCCTATGGTGACAAGTGAGAAATTATCTATCAAAGACACATCTGCACCGGTAAATTCAACAAGGTATAAGTCTATGATTGGTGGCTTGTTATATCTAACTCAGACTAGATCAGATATTATAAATGCAGTAAGTATTGTTTCAAGATATCAAATTAATCCTAAAGAAAATGATGAATGTGTAGTAAAGAGGATATTCTGGTATTTGCAAGGAACAACAGAATATGGCATGGCATTCTAGAGATGATAACTTCACTTTATGTGCATATACGAATTCAAATTAGGTAGGAGATATTGATGACAGGAAGAGCACTTCTGGTGGAGCTTTCTTTCTTGGAAAGAAATTGGTTTTATGGATCAGCAAAAAATAGTCATGCTTTTCTTTATCTACTATAGAAGCTGAATATGTTGCAACAACAACCAATTGCATTCAAGTCTAGTGGATGAAGTAAATGTTGAAGGATATCAAGTTAAATTGTAGTGAATCGGTAGTTATCTATTGTGATAACTCTGTAGCTATTGACATGTCTAAGAATCCAATATTTCGCTCTAAGACTAAGCACATATCAATAAAATATAACTTTCTGAAGGACAAGGTGGAAGAAAAGGAAGTCAAATTGGTTTATGTGAACATTAAAGAACAAATTGCAGATATATTCACTAAACTGTTGTGTAAGGAATCATTTGAGTATTTGAGAGACAGGTTAGGGGTATCTACCCCTTTGACATTAACTTAATTGATGGAGCAGACCTTCAGTCCGGTATGCATCATCAACTTTATCATTTGCTCTGGGTTGATGTAGTGGTGCTACTACTCAGGGGGAGTAGTCAGCTTTGAGATTCATAGAATTTTGATATCTATGTCATATATTTGGCATTGATGTCAAAGGGGGAGAGTTATATGTGAAAAATAATGTTATATGGGAGAGATTCAGATTAGTTTCAGATTGGACTGCACTCCTTAGGGGGAGTTGCTAGGATTTTTCAATTTCTCATTGTTATATCTTCTATGAGAAATTTTTGGCACTTCTTGGCACTTAGATGTTTTCTTTTTCACTTCTAGTGTTGCCATCAATGCCAAAGGGGGAGATTGTTGGCAATATGAAGGAATTGATCATGTGTTGTATTGATGTTTTGTCATTGATGTCAATACTAGCTGTTATGGTTGGTTACCGACAGACAGGTTTTGGTTACCGGTAGAAGAACTTGTGTTACCGGTAAGGGTTTAAGGTTTTACCAATAGATCTTTTACTGAGAATCTTTGACAAGATGCCAAGTGGTGTTGGCGTGGCTTCTAGATGGAATTCAGGATGTAGAAGGTGATCTTTGTTTGTGCCTCAACTAATTGGAAACATCACTTTGGCATGGTGGACCCAGATTAGGTCTGGTACTTATCTAGGTTATGGACCGATATCATGTTAATATGTTCTCTACATGTTACTGGGATGATTTATGGATTGTTTAATGTTGTTTTGGTCTAAAACCGACATGACATATCATTGTAATGTGGATATATGTAATGATCTTATTGTAATATCTTTTAGGTGGCCAACCTAATTGGTTTAGACCTTAGGGTTTTTATAAATTGATGTAAGATCTCATTTTAAATCATGGGAATGGAAATGTAGTGTTCATGGTCATGGAATGAAATATCATATGCGAAGGACATTTGGTCAATCATAGGTGATCAAATTGGGTTTAAGTAAGAGGTCAAAGGCCTCTGGTATTGAGCTTAACTGGGACTATAATTAGGCATGGTAGATGCTATCTCTAGTAGTTCATTCTTCTGGATTGTTGTCCAATTATATTGAGGTGGTTGTCCAACAATTATCCTAACACTAACTTTTCTGATATGACTTCCTTCTTCAAATGATTCACAAACCTCCATATATATATCGCCCACAAAAATTTATAACTTAATCAAGTCGGCCCAAAAGACCAACCAGTTTAGGAAATGTGTAACAGTAATATGTCAGCTCAATCACTTAAGAATAAACTCCAAAACACAAAATGATGTACAAACCTCTACGAATACCGGCCAAGGCCCAAAGAAACATCACAAATGATCCACAATTCACGGAGATCAACCACAACCTGATATCATCTTCGTTCAACACTATACAAGACTAACCAGTAATCACATCAACTGAGACAATACTGGGATCAACATCTTACCAGAAATAAATCCAAATGTTTTGAAATTAGAACATGATAAAGACCATGGAAACAAGGGAATAAACCAAAACCAAAATGCTAAACACTCCAACATGAAGAAATGCCAAGCTCTCAAGCAATTCCACTAAAAACTGCCCAACCGGTAAGAACTAGACTCGTGCTCTTGCATCACATTTGCAAGCATGTGTGTGTGTTAGGGTTTTGTCATGTTACATGCCATTTTATGCAACACTTATGATTCCATTCAAGAAGCAAAGCAATCATCATCAACAAATTGCAGATCTACAAGGTATACATTTCCATCATTTACATTCAAGCATTTGTAATTACTTTCTTTCAAGGTTGATTCCTCAATTGGGGTTTGACTAAGGCAAACCCCTATCCACAAACCTTCTTACCTTCTTTTCTATGTGTAGGTTGTAGGTTCGTAGCTATACTTTTGGATTTGGACTCCATTGGCAGAGGCAGAAAAACCCTTTTTATTTCATGGATTTTTTGGAGGACAATGTACACTTTCGCCATGGTCCCAATGACTTTTCTCTAGATTTCAAGGTAGATTCTTATCAATCTAATTAGCTTAGATCATAAGTTACAACACGATCCTGAATTGGTACCTCCTCATTTTACTCATTTTCTCTCTTTGTTAAACATAGTCAACAAGTCAACTTTCCTATTTACAAAAGAGGGCAAAACACAATTCAACCCTTGTAATCCACTTGGAATTCACATCCTTGCCTCGCTTGGATTTTGATATAGTGAATTCAAGCCCCTCTTTTAAATGTAAATTTTCCCCCAAGTGAAAATGAAGCAATCACCGATAAGGAGGGACCTCAAAGAGATCAATTCGGACCAGTCAGCAAGAGTAAACACAAAGACATGATGGAGGCAATGTAGAATAGATAGTTTTATTTCATGAAATTTGATTACATCCAACTGGTAACAACCGGGTTACAACATACTGACACACAGGCTTGGTAGAATAGGTCACAACCGAGACCTTGAATCGAAAGATCTATCTTCTATGTATTGTCTAGATGTCTAGTTCTTTGATTGATTCTAATTAATTGCATTCTAAAGAATAATTACAAATATTTATATCGTTCCAAAGGATCCGGTCAGCCCAAAAGGGATCAAAACCTGAAGAACAAGACCTAACATGAAAATAAAAAAGGTCAGCCTCCTCCAAGAGATTCCTTCAAAAAATCCAAAGGATGAAACATAGAAAGTCGACCACATGCCAAGGAACAATGAGATCAACGTCCAAGACTCCACAAGCTACAGAATAGGTTCTGGTAGATCACTAGAATAGGTCTCAGGTATCCAGTAACAAAGGAACAACTGGTAACAATAAATTGTCATGGAAACCAGTAGCGATATCTTGTCGGAAAGTGCTCCAAATTCGATGTGGTCTGAAAGCAAGAAAGATGATCAAGTCTTCAAGTAGAATCCAACTCCACAGGATCCGGTGAGCCAAAACTAGGACACACGGAAAGGAAAACTAAAACTACAAATAGAAAACAAAATGGAAAAGAAAATATTTTTGGTTGATGCAAGATTGCTGTGAATCGGGGATGCTCTTGTATCAGACATTTGGGGTTATTAAAAAAAAGTGAGCCTCTCACTTTTCTGGGTTATAGGAAAACCAAGGCGGTCTACCTTTTCCTGAGAAATCCAAGATGAATCTTCAACTGGTCTGTCCTTCCACTTCACAAGATATTCCTTATACTCACTACTTCGAGTATTACGCCCAATTCTACTGTCCAAAATTTCTTTAATTTGATCTGGTTCCTTTCGGGGAAACTGTTTTTCCAAGTCTACAATAATGTCCTTACTAAATTCTGGTTCATAGTACTCATGAAGGTCTGTAATGTTGAATATGGGTGAAATAATTAGACTATCTGGTAGCTCCACTTCATATGCATTTCCAGAACTAAACTTCCTCAAAATTTTACAGGGTCCAAACTTCTTCACTTGCAACTTATTATAAGTTCCAATAGGGAATCTCTCTTTTCTCAGATATAACATCACTTCATCACCAACTTCAAATTCCTTATGTCTCTTCTTGTCATATGTCTTCTCCTTATATTTGTTGTTCATGTCTTCCAAATGTTGTTTATCTTGAATATGCAATGTTGCCATGTGATCTGCAAAATCTTCTACTTTTGAACTCTTTCGGTCTTCACTACTAATGTCTCTCAATTTTGCTATACCTCTAGGGTGCACTCTGGTAACAATCTCAAAAGGTGTTTTTCCGGTACTTCTATTCACTAAATTGTTGTAGGCAAACTCTGCTTGTGCAAGGATCAAATCCAAACTTTTGGTCTTATCTCCCACTAAACATCTCAAGAAGTTTCCCAAACTCTGGTTAACAAATTCTCTTTGTTCATTAGTCTGTGGATGAAAAGTAGAAATGAACTTCAAATTTGTCTTCATCTTCTTCCAAACTATTCTCCAAAAATAGCCAACAAACTTAGTGTCTCAGCCTGAAACTATGCTCTTAGGTAATCCGTGCAATCTCACCACTTCCTTGAAAAATAGGTTTGCTACATGCAATGCATCTGATGTCTTCTTACAAGGTATGAAATGAGCTCTTCAAAAATCTATCCACTACCACAACTATAGAATCATTCCCTCTTGGTGTCTTAGGCAATCCAAGTACAAAATCCATGCTTATATCCTCCCAAGGTCTTACCAGTACTGTCAACAGTTTATACAATCCCACATTCTGACTACTACCTTTTGCAACTTGACAAACTCTACAACTCTACACATATCTCTTAACATCCTTATGAATCTAGGGCCAAAAGTACTGCTCACTCACCAATGCAACTATTTTGTCAATGCCAAAATGTCCAGATAGTCTTCCACTATGTTTCTCCTTTATCAAGTTCTCTCTCATGGAACTATTAGGTATGCACAACTGAACTCCCCTGAATAACATCCCATCTTGAATGAAGTAATCCAACCATTTGCTCCTATCTACCATAACTGGTTCTCTACATGCTTTCCAAGGTTCTGCAAAATCTGGGTGTTCATCATACAAGGTCTTCAAATCTTCAAAGCCTAATATTGTCATTCTCATCTCTGTCAACAAATTCCTTCTCCTACTCAATGCATTAGCAACTTTGTTAGATTTTCCATTTCTAACTCTATAATAATTCTACCCATCTCATATGTCTTTGATTCAACTTATTCTGATTGTTCAAATACTACAAAGCTTGATGATCTGTATACAATACAAACTTCTTAGGCAACAAGTAATGTTTCCATTTCTTCAAAGCTTGAAGTATGGGATAAAATTACTGATCATACACTGAATATCTCCTTTGGGCATCATTCAATTTCTCACTGAAATAGGCTATTGCTCTCCCTTCTTGACTCAAGACTGCTCCTATTGTTGTTCCACTTGCATCACAATATACTTGAAATACTTTATTGAAATCCGGTAAAGCCAACACAGGCTGCTTAGTCACTTTTTGCTTCAACAGTTCAAAATATTTATTTGCTTCGGTGGTCCAATTCAATTCCTTCTGATCTCCTCTCATGGTCTCAGTCATAGGGTTATGAACTGAACTAAAATTCTTTATAAACTTTGGGTAAAAACTAGCCAACCCATGAAATGATCTTACCTCTCCACTGCTTTTTGGTGTAGGCCACTCAACAATGGATTTCACTTTCTCAGGGTCCATCTTAAAACAATCCTCAGATATCACAAATCTTAAATAGACTAACTCATCCTTCATGAAAGTACACTTCTTGATATTGATCAATAACTTTTCTTTTTTCAACCTCTACAAAACTTGTCTTAACTACAACAAATGCTCCTCTTTTGTCTTACTGAAAATCATAATGTCATCCAAGAACACAATAACAAACTTACCCAATAATTTCTTCAATACCTCATTCATCAGCCTCATGAAAGTACTCGGTACATTAGTCAATCCAAAAGGCATCACCAACCATTCATATAGTCCTTCATTTGTCTTAAATGTTGTCTTCCACTCATCACCTTCTCTGATTCTGATCTGATGATATCTCCACTCTTCAAATCTATTTTTGTAAAGTATTTTTCTCCGCTCAAACAGTCCATTATGTCATCCATCCTAGGAAAAGGAAACCAATATTTCACGGTGATCTTGTTTATTTCTCTTGAATTGGTACACATCCTCCATTCTCCATTCTTCTTAGGTGCTAATACTGCTGGTATTGCACAAGGGCTTAGACTCTCCCTGATCAAACCTTTCTTCAATAGCTCCTGCACTTGTCTATTCAGTTCTTCATTCTCTGCCGGTGTCAACCGGTGTGCAACTTTGTTAGGAAAACTAGCTTCGGGAACCAAGTCCATGCAATGACTAATACAACCTAATAGGTGGAAATCCATTAGGTACATTATCTGAAATGATATCCTCATATTCTGTCAGCAAATCTCTTAGCTCTTTTGGGTGTTCTCCTTCTAGTTTCGGTCTCTCAGTCTTCTTAGGAATTAAGGAAAAACACACATTCTCATGTCTCAGTCCATCCATGAATTTCCTTCCATCTACTAAATAGATTCTGGCATTCATACAAAATTCATTCTTCAAAGTTTCCTCCAAAGGTAACAAGGTTTGTTTCATCCCATTGGCCACAATAGTGTGTGTATTGTTCCTTTCATCATGTATTTCCTATCTATCAAACTATCAAGGTCTACCCAACAAAAGATGACAAATATCCATAGGCATAATATCACACAAAACTTCATCATGATAATTCCCAATTTTCAATTTCACCAAACATTGTTCACATACTAACAAATTATGTTCATCCTGAATCCATGCTATTTGATAAGGCTTAGGGTGCTTCAATGTCTCCAATTTCAACTTATTCACCATCTTTTCTGAAATAAAACTATCTGAACTACCACTATCAATAACAACTTTAAAACACTTATCGGATATCTTAAATATGGTCTTGAATAGATTCTTCCTCTGCAAGGGCTCTTCATCTCCTTTGGTATGTCACAAATCTCTCCTCATCATCAACAGTTCATCTTTCGATTTATTGTCTGATCCGGTGGGGTTTTCTTCCACCACTACTGCTCTTCCGGTAGCCTCTATCTTCTTACACTCGAATGCATGGTGTCATTATCCTCCACACTTAAAGCAGGTTCCTCTGAATGTCCTCTTGTCTTGTCTTCCAAAGTTTTGATTCTGGTAACCATTTGGTTCTCTCCTCCAATAGAAATTTCTATCATCCTTCCGGTATGAATTACCTTCTTTTCTCACTTCCTTGTCCTTATTATGATCAGTATTAGTTCCTCTTCCTTCGCTATATCCTCTTCCTCTTTGAAATCTTCCTCTGGTAAACCTTCCACCTCTACCTCTCTGTCTCTACTCATGTCTTTTGTTCAATTTCTCTTCTGCTTTCAGGGCCTACTGGTAAGCCTCTTCAGCAGTCTCCAATTTGATCATACTAAGATCATCTTGTATAGACATCCATAATTCATTTAAATATCTTTCAATTTGTTCAACTTCATCATCAACATGTCTGGATCTGATGTTCAACTTGTAAAATGCTTCAGTGTACTCCTTCATGTTGGCAATATAGCATTATAATAGACAATGAAAGATTGTTGACATTTCAATAAGGATATTGAGAAGGTTGTTGATGATTATGGATATAACTGATTAAGGATGTTTACTGTCTTGATATTATTATTTTGTCATTGATGTCAAGAAATTGATTTTCTAATTCAGTATGATGTTGCCATATCTTGAGAAGTATGATTTGAAGAATATAAATATGTTGGTAAAAGACACAGGAAAGATTATGATGAATAAGAGGATGAATAAGGTATTCAATGGGCAACTATTACCGAGTCAGACAATGATGAGATCATGATGTTTAGATTGTTTTAACATCATACATATGTTGTAAATTGTAAGTTTAATACTATACTATATTACCAAGCAAAGAACCTAGTCGGTAAACCCTAAGGAACCTAGTCGGTAAACCCTAAGGTTATCGCTATCGGTTAATGAAGGCGAAATGCCTACCGAGTGAAGTTTAGTATTTATTGAGTTATAACCGAGTTGTAACCGAGTTGTAATCGAGCTATAATAGAATGCATTAAATGTTTACATGCGTTATTTAATGAAGGAAGCTAATGAGCTAGAACTGATTAAATGATTGGTATGTCGTAAATATAGTTTGTTAATGAATCTATGGAAATGGAAAGCCGACATGAAGATCTACAGCGTAGATTGAACCGCAATACCCTAGCACAAGTTCCAAGAAATATATGCAAGTTCCTAGGCAGGGTAAAACATTTTCAGATCGAAAGATGCATTGAACCTGGACAAGTTTGAAGATCTGATGGCTATGATTGATCATGGGAAATGTGATCAAGGAGATTAAGCGGTTAGCTAATTGTTTATAAATAGGGAACTATTGATAAAAAATGCATGCGGGCAAGTGTATGCATAGGGATGCTACATAGTGATTACCGAGCACAGAAGCTTGAAGACCTGTTTGAATAACAGAGTATAGAAGCCTAGCAGATGGACAAGATTAGTTCTATGTCTAGATTGTATTGAACAAATAAGAATCTGCTTTAGCATTTTAGGTGTGAAGTTGTGTTAGGGGTCCCACAGATACTGAGAGGGGGGGTGAATCAGTATCTAACCGGTAATAAGAATTTCTTAAGTTAAAACATGCAGAACATAATATAACAGTGTACCGGTATGCAAGAAATAATGCAATAAATAGAATCAAGAACATCCACATGAAAAGTACACCATAACACAAGATGTTAATGAGGAAACCCGGTGTGGGAAAAACCTCGGTGGGATTTGTGACCCACAATATTCACTCATTGGCCAATAAGGGAATATTACTTACAATAGGGGCCTACACATGCAGGAAGGCCAACTGCCTAGAGCTCACTACTCAATGGGAAGTCACACTGACTTACAAATAAGGACTATACTAATACAATAACTTGTATTTCTTTACAATAGCATCTTCATTGCCAGATTCAATACCGGTTCCTGCTCTATTCTTTACATATACCCTTTGACCTATATTTTGTACATTAGGTCTACATAATATTTTTTTAATGCTTCTACTACACTTATTCAAATGTCTACAATGATCTCCTTATATTTAAGAGTCATTTTACAATTTGCCAAGTCAGCTTACAATAATAAACAAAATATTGTATAACAAAAATCTTGTCAGCCTCTGTGCTGGTATACTTGTTTTCCTCTGTGCCGGTGTAGGTGTGCTGAGTGTCGGTGTAGAGTGTGATCTGCTGATGCCGGTGCACTATGTTGCCAGTGTAATGCTTTGCTGGTATAATGTCTTGCCAGTACCATAGGATTGCAAGGTTGCCATCAATGATAAAACCTTCAATCACATACAATGTCTCATTGGAGTGTGCATATGCCAACAATCTCCCCCTTTGGCATTGATGGCAACACTCATGAGAAATTTCAAAAAGTATCCAAAAATGTGTAGTCCAAAAATGTTACCAAAATTTTTTACCAAAAATGTGAGAGCTCCCCTTGAGCATATGATTCCTGTGTTTTGAATTTTCTCATCCCACTACTCCCCCTTTGGCATCAATGACAAAGGTTGTCAAGATGTCAATAGAGTTTGTAGTTTCATCTATCCATAACCTCAACCTTGTAGCTGAGTAGTTATAATCTAAAAAAGATCTCCCAAAATCAAGGTTATACTATCCATAAACTTCTTACTATCCTTTATTGCTGTCTCAGTTCTCTTCACTGTACCGGTGTTTTGCTTCCCTGTGTTAATGCCTCAGAAATTTCCTTCCGCAGAGATGCTAAATAGTCCAATCTTAGACTTAGTTTAGATCTCAAATGTTTTGCCTTATTTATTATTCTTTCTTTCTCTCTTTCCAATTTGAGTATTTCTTCCTCAAAATTTTCTATCTTCTCTTCAAAAATTGATAGTGTATCAGGTGAGTTGACAAAGATGTCTACAAGTTTATTTATCTCATCCTGTGCCTTGCTCATTTTCTTGTGAATATCTACAGTCAAAAAGTTTGTTTTATAGGTATCTTTATACAGATTTTTGTATTCTTTCAACAAATTACATAGTTCCGGTAGAAGTGTGTCAAAATCTCTATTACACTTCTTTATTTCCTCATCAAAGAATTTCTGTTTTTCAATTTCTACCTTATCCTTCACCGACTCTTCCTTTATTTTCTCAATGTTTTCTGAGATATATTTACACAATGTATCCAATTGTCCTAAAGAATCTTTATTATCTATATTACAGTTGGGAGCTATTACCTTCAAAATTGGTATGGAATCATCAATTGCTTTGTAAGCCTGTGAGCTGCAGTAAGTTATTTTCTTGATAGAATCAAGTAATACCTCAGTCACATTTTTTGATTTGAATGCTAATGATGATCCAACAATCTAAGTACTGGTGGAAGTAACCAAGCTTGTATTGACCTCTGGTAGGTCAGTTTGTGTCTGCATTTCTTTAAGCACTGGTTTTCCTACTTCACTAGTTACCGGTGGCACTGTTTCCTTATGTACCTATTCTGGTTGATGTTGTTCCGGAGCCTTTAGCTCTGTTGGTTTCTCTGTATGTTGTATTGTCTTAGTCTCTACCTTTTTCTCTTTATCTCCTGCCGGTTTCTCTGTTTCCCCTGCTACCGGAGGCTCATTAGCCATATCTGACTTATCAGTTGTATCTTTGTCTACTATTATGTTGATTTTCTAAGTATCAACATTCACAGTATATAGGACTTCAGAATTAGGATTGTTAGGGGTCCCACACATACTGAGAGGGGGGGTGAATTAGTATCTAACTGGTAATAAGAATTTCTTAAGTTAAAACATGCAGAACATAATATAACAGTGTACCGGTATGCAAGAAATAATGCAATAAATAGAATCAAGAACATCCATTCTCTCAGCTGCCGGTTGATCTTCAGTAGTTGTTATTTTCACCGGTGGAGTATTTAAAGAAGGTGGGGGTAGGTTGTCTTTAACTTTGATGCTTGGTGGTCCACCAACTTTACCTTTCCCCTTGTCTCTATCTTTCTGATATACCTTTATAGGTTTAGGGTTCCTGTACTCTTCTTGTTTTTCTTTTTCAACCAGGAATATATCCCATCCATCTTCTATTTCCTTTGTCACTTCATTAACTCTTTCTGCCATTAGTGAAATATGTCGGTGTGGAGTAGAGATTACTGACCAATTTGCTTGAGTAATCAAATCATCAATTTCTTTTGGAGAGTTTATCGGATATACAACAAGTAGCTTCTCAATTTTTATTTTCTTATCCAATTCTATCACTACTTGCCTTCTTGCCTCAAGTCTTTTGAATAATTCATCAGGAATTTCATTTACTACTTCCATCAAAAATTTCTTGTACATGTCCATATGCAATATAACACTGTTCTCAACTTGCTCTTTCTCATCAGCTATTAGAGTGTCATAGATTTTCTCTATGTTCTTCAGTTTACCTTCCTCTGTGATTTCATTTAGCAGTACATCAAGAGGGGCCAAGTCTCTATTTGTCCTTTTCTTCTTCTTAGGTGTCAGTTTCTTCTTTGGTGTGGCCTTTCTAACCGGAGATCTCACTGCTTGTTGCTTTTGCCTTGTTCTCCTAGGTGAAGGTGTGGTTGCCGGTGAGGGATCTCTTTTTCTTACAACTCTTTTAAAAGTTGCTGGCATGTCACCTTCCAAAGAAGTACCTACTGGTGATAGGTGAGTTTCAGGTTGTGGAGCTGCCAACTCATCCTCTGTTATGTCAGTTTTCTTCAATACATCTTCCTTAATGACTTTTTCTTGTTTGGACCCTTTCCTTACAAATACCTCAACCTTCTTTACTCTTTTCTTTGATTGTATTTGGCTTTCTATAGTCTTAGCACTACCAAATACTTCTTCCTTAGGTTCATCGGGGGCTTCCAGAAGTGCTTTAGCATATGTTTCAACTATGTGATCATCTATTTCATAGCCCATCTTGGTTACCCAAATTGTCCTTGGGATGACCAATTCCATCCAGATTTCATCTTTCTTAATGACAAAGCATATATCATCTTTGTATTTGTCTACTATTTTCTGAGATAACCTTACTTTTTTCTTCATTTTGGTCTTTAATGCTTGGAAAAAGTCATGAATATTGTTTTCCTTGTTCTCACCCATGTTATTGAATAGTTCAATCAATTGTTTTCCTACCGGTATGCCATATCCAAGTTCTTTGTAACCTATACTGGGAACCTATTTTGTTATGTGTAGCATTAGGCATACTAACAGATTTCCAAATCTGAAAGTTTCTTTCTTGTCCTTCTTGATCTTTCCAAGGTTGTCAATTAGTTCATCCTTTAACCACTCACATATGTCAATTTTTGCATTGTTTGTGACCATGTCATAAGCACTCTTAATGCATAAACTTGAAACTGAATTAAGTCTATTAGCATGAGTAGCTTTATAACCTAATATCATACTGATGAATCTCACATTGATATCTTTTACATCATTAACCCTTAGAGACCTCTTGTCGAATGTTGCACCAATTAGGTCTATAACTAGGTCATTGGGAACCTTCTTGTTTTTATCTAGTCTCTTACTGGTGGTCGGTAACCTTGTGACAACTTTCACAGCTTCCTTGGTGATCTTATGGATTGCATCTAACCAGAAAAATTCTCCATGTACCCTACTTAAAACTATCCTAATCACATCCTTTGGAAATTCAGGAATGCTAAGGATTTCTGTAAATCCTAGTGTCTCAATGATCTTGTGTTCATCTTTAACATTGTCGATATTATCACATATCATGATTTTATACATGGTTTTAATTTCCTCAACTCCTAACTCTTCAATGTTGCAGTGGATGTACATTTTGGGGTCTTCAGCATATACAACTCCCTTAGGAATTTGAGAAAAAGCACCTAAGGTATCATCCTTCTTTGCTATCTCGGGAACTAACTGAAATACGGGCCTAGGTCTTTTTATTACTTCAACAACAGTAGGGTTTGCTATGTATTCAATTTCAGAGGTGGATGCCATGATTAAATACCTTTTACTGCCTTGGATGAATGATTGCTTGGAGTGTGCTTGCTTCTTGCTTGAAATGCCTTAGCTCAGAATCTTCACACTCTCTGAAAATTTGAAATCACAGTGAAATGAAATGGAGTCAAAACTTTACTTTTATAATGTCTTTTCACCATCTACCACATTAATTGCATGCCGGTTAAGTATTCACTTAACATTGTTTGCCGGTAATAGATAATTTTCAGCTTCTTATATCTAACCGAGGGAATAATTAGCACATGTATCAGTAGATTGCCAAACCCTCAAGGAAATTTTTCTTCAATTAGACGAAGAACTTCCCACTGGTGGAGCACTGCTCTGTCCTTCCGGTGAAGCATCACTCTGTCCTGCCGGTGAAGCATTGGTTGGTTCTACCGGTGGAGGAGTATTCCCAATATTTAGATCAGCTTTTCTAATCCATTGTTTTGAGAATTATTGCTTAACCTCTTCAACTTTTTCTTTACCTTTCAAGCTAGCACTTTTGTTGTCTACCGGTGTTCCTTTACTTCTACAAAATTTAGCAATATGCCCAATCTTGTTACATGCATAACAAGTTACATTATTCTTCTGAATAGCTTTCCCATAACCTATACTGGTTTGTGTTTTGCATTGATTTGATAAATGTCCAAATCTTCCACAAACATAACATCTCACATTCATTCTGCAGTTTTCAGAGTTGTGACCAACTTTGTTGCATTTTGAACATTGACCGGTGGGTGTGTTGATATTCTGATAATTCCTAGATCTACATTCATTTGCTCTATAACCATACTTATTACAGTTAAAACATTTTCCATTGAATTTATAAGCATTAGGTTGTCTTACCGGTTTGCTGTGATCCTGAGTATTTGCAGTACCGGAGCTTTCACCAACTTCAAAGCCAATTCTAGAAGTGCCAGCTTTAGGTTTTTGATTCTTCTGCAAGGTACCAAGTTCCTCTGAGATTTTCTTGAATTTTTCTTTGTGTTGATTTACAGTTTCCAGTTCTCTTTCCAAGATTTCTTTTTGTCTCATTAGTTCATTTGAGTCATTCTGAGTGTGCATTAGATCTGTCTTCAACATGTCATTTTCATAGCTAAGTCTTGTGTTCTCATTTGTTGCATCACTTAGTCTTCTGGTCAATTCTTCTTCATTCTTCTTCTTGTCCTCAATCTCTTTGCAAAATCTTATAGTCATATCCTGCATTTCATTTTTTGTTGTCATGATCTCTTGTTTCAACTTGCTTATCATATCATTAAGTGATTCCTTTTCATCATTCTCATTTTGCAATTTTTCACAAAGTTCTCTTATCTTATTTCTTGCAACAGTAAAATTTTCTTGAAGTGTCTGAATGATATACTGAGCTGCCCTTAAATCATTTTCTAATTTGATATTTTTCAATTTCTCTGCATCATAGCCTGTAAGAGCTCCTTCAAGTTGCTTCATCAGATTTTCCATCTTTACCGGTGTTAAGATCTTCCTCAAGCTGTTAGGCTTCTAAAAATAGAGGACGAGGCTCTGAAACCAATTGTTAGGGGTCCCACAGATACTGAGAGGGGGGGGGGGGGGGTGAATCAGTATCTAACCGGTAATAAGAATTTCTTAAGTTAAAACATGCAGAACATAATATAACAATGTACCGGTATGCAAGAAATAATGCAATAAATAGAATCAAGAACATTCACATGAAAAGTACACCATAACACAAGATGTTAACAAGGAAACCCGGTGTGGGAAAAACCTCGGTGGGATTTGTGACCCACAATATTCACTCACTGGCCAATAAGAGAATATTACTTACAATAGGGGCCTGCACATGCAGGGAGGCCAATTGCCTAGAGCTCACTGCTTAATGGGAAGTCACACTGACTTACAAATAAGGATTATACTAATCCAATAACTTGTACTGCTTTACAATAGCATCTTCAATGCCAGATTCAGTACCGGTTCCTGCTTTGTTCTTTACATATACCCTTTGACCTATATTTCACACATTAGGTCTGCCTAATATTTTTTTAATGCTTCTACTACACTTATTCAAATGTCTACAATGATCTCCTTTATATATAAGAGTCATTTTACAATTTGCCAAGTCGGCTTACAATAATAAACAAAATATTATATAACAAAAATCCTATCGGCCTCTGTGCCGGTATACTTGTTTTCTTCTGTGCCGGTGTGGGTGTGCTGAGTGCTGGTGTAGAGTGTGATCTGCTGATGCCGGTGCACTATGTTACCGGTGAAATGCTTTGCCGGTATAATGTCTTGCTGGTGCCATAGGATTGCAAGGTTGCCATCAATGACAAAACCTTCAATCACATACAATGTCTCATTGGAGTGTGCATATGCCAACAAGTTGCAGATAGATTTTTATTACTGTTATTTTGTGAAAGTGACAGAAAATCTGTTAACCGAGTGGACTTAATAGTCTTATTTGTAAAACCCTCTAGCAAGGTGACATTCTGATTAAGTGTTTGAAATCCTTTAACAAGGTCACTTCTAACAAGGTGAAGATCCTAATAGATCTGAGGGAAATCCCTTAACCGGGTCACATCTAACAATGTGTTTGTAATCTTTAATAGGATTTGCTTTTAACCGAGCATACTCTAGAAGAGCATATTTCTTAGTGGGTCCGAAATCCCATAGTGGTTTTTCCCTATTTGGGTTTCCACGTTAAATTTGGTGTTATGAGGTTTATGATGTTTATATGCTTTTGAGTTTGCATGTTTAACAATTTTGGTTATATTACTGAAGTATATGTTACCGAGGTTGAATTTGATGTTTTTATAGAAGATTAAGTTTGTATGATTCACCCCCCCTCTCATCTTGTTGCCTATTGGATCTGTACTTACATTAAGTATCAAAACTATCACTTCACACTAGATTCCTTTTGTCTCAGATTCTGTAAGTTTAAGAACAAATCCACTTGATAATTCACCGGTACAAATTTTGATTTTAACTTAGCAATCATCCTATCCCACATCTTAATCTTTTCTTTACCTCTTCTCTATCTATCAACCTACAAATACTCCCACCAAAGAGATGCATGACATTTCAACTGGGTACAGACATATTTCACCTTCCTCTCTTCTGTAGTGTTTTAAAAATTGAAATACTTCTCCATCTCCAAGATCCAATCCATCAATTCATCCGAATCTAACTTGCCATTATATTCTGGTGGGGTAAAATGAGGTTTAGTGTTTGCCCTATTCAAAACCCTTAAAAGCCTTTCTTCATCTGGATCAACCGTCGGTGGGTTTACTTGTTCCGTCGGGGATTTTTCTCCTTCATCTTCACTTACATCTTCAATATGTCAGCCTCTTCTTTGGGCTATCTCCACGACTTCTAATCAGGCCGTTATTCCTCTGAATAACTCCATCACAGTAGGGTCTGCACTCCCACGCACTCTACCATTCCTAGTTCCTCTTTCCGCCATCAATTCATGCTAGTCCTCTGCAATTGTAGGTCAGATCCACAATCCTCCACCCTACAAGAAAAATTTAGGACACACAACCTCCAAAATGAAATTTCGCTCTGATACTACTTGAAGTAGTCACCGGTAAGGAGGGACCTCAAAGAGATCAATCTGGACTGATCAACAAGAGTAAAAACAATGGAAACACAAAGATATGATGGAGGGAATGCTAAACATATAGTTTTATTGCATGAAATTTGATTACATCCAACCGGTAACAACCGGGTTACAACATACTGACACATAGGCCTAGTAGAATAGGTCCCAACCGGGACCTTGAATTGAAAGATATATATTCTATGTACAGTCTAGATTTTTGGTTCTCTGATTGATTCTAATTGATTGCATTCTAAAGAATAATTACAAATATATATATCAATCCAAAGGATCCAGTCGGCCCAAAAGGGATCAAAATCCGAAGAACAAGACCTAACGTGAAAATAACAAAGGTTGGCCTCCGCCAAGAGATTCCTCCAGAAAATCCAAAGGATGAAATATAGAAGGTTGGACACATGCCAAGGAACAATGAGATCTAAGACTCCGCAAGCTACAGAATGGGTTCTGGTAGATCACCAAAATAGGTCTTAGGCAACCGATAACAAGAAACTGTCATGGAAACTGATAGCAATATCTTACTGGAAAGTGCTCCAAATGTGATGTGGTTTGAAAGAAAGAAAGATGATCAAGTATTCAAGTAGAATCTAACTCCATAAGATCCGGTGAGACAAAACTGAGACACACCAAAAGGAAAACTGCAAACAGAAAACAAAACAGAAAGGAAAATATTTTTGGTTGATGCAAGATTGCTTTGAACCAGGGATGCTCTTGCATCAGAAAATCATCCTAGTGACTTTCTTTCTCTCTCCTATGTGGGGAGTCACTAGGGTTCAATTTTCCACTTTACATTTTGGAGAACCCGACGTCTTACACATTAATTCTGATTTCTCATTATTATATCTGATTAATTGCAATTTGAATTTCAAATTTGAATTTCCAAGTTTGATCTATTTGCAAATTTTAGAGGTTAATGGCATAAAAATCCTAATTTTTCATTTTGAGAAAATTAAGCTTGTGAAGTGTAAAACTTTAATTACTTGTTTCAGATCTGATTTCCAATTCAAAATTGCAATTTGAATTTGTCTCTTTATTCTGAAAATTTAGTGGTTAAAGGATAAAACCCTAATTTTTAAGATTCTTCTATTTTCGACCTTTGACTGCAAATTTGACCAATCTGGACATCTCCAAATCAATTTTTTTTTTGGATTCTGCAATAATATCATAATACCTACAATTCCTAAAAAATTTGAAAAAAGTTGGTCCAACCGTGTGCGCTTTCGCCACGGTCCTCGACTTTTTTCCCAAAATTTTGGGATACAAAATTGACTATATTTTTCTGCTCAAATCCATAAAATCAACGTACTTTATCAATTTTAACACTCTCTAAGGTCAAACACAAATTTAAAAATCATCAAATTCAAATTTTAAATTAATTTTCATAAAAAGGTCCTAATTTTAGCAAATTCAGATTTTAATTAAGAGACTTTCAATGACAATTAATAATTTGGATTTACTTGCTCTTTCACATATGATTACATTGCTTTTTGCATATATTTACTACAATCATGTGTTAGATAAGAGTTTCTTTCATTTCCCATTTCTTCTCTTTATTCTTAGCACTTGGTCATATTGTGTTGTTAGGATTTCCAAATTATTCTATTTTCAATTAGATCTCAAAGCTTTCGTGTATCATTTATTTTGCATTATGGTGGTGTTGTTAATAAAATGCATTTCCTATGTTAATCACCTTAAAGCTTTTGTAGATCCTAAACATGTAGATCCTAACCCTTGTACCTCTCCTAGGGTATCTTATGTGGATGATATTAAACCTAATGCTTTAACCAATGTTCTCTTTTAACAAGTGCAAGCATTGTAAAGTGACATGGATCCATCTTCTTCTCATACACATACCCTTGAGCAAGGGGGGCAAAATATAAACATCAACATTCTTACATCTTTAGATCCTCCTTATTCTCCTAAGACATATCTTCAACATCAAAGTATATGTAGGGAGGATAATGTCATGCATTTTATTCATGATCTTTCCCCTCTTATAGAAATAACTAAAAATAAGCTTTTTCGATGATGAAGATGTTCCTCTCCAATCTTCCAAAAAGGATAAGCTTGATAAAGGAAAATAGATTTTTATTTCACATGATACTCCTTCTTCATATACAAATCCTTTTCTTCCTCCTTAGACATCAGATTTCAAAGAAATTCATGATCTTGTTCCTCCATCTAGTCAATTGCAACATTCTTATAGTCATGGGTTTCATACAATTACAAAACAAGGTTTTAAAGGATAAGGAATTGGGAAATTTGAGTATGGAATTCATGTCCCTGTAAATCCTCTCACACAAACTACTACAAGAGGCCTAGGAAATGGTACCCCTCTTTCTATGGATGAATTCCTTAGGCTCCAACACTTTAAAGATTATCTTCAAAGACAACAAATCAAAAAAGCCTGTAAGAATGCTTCTTCTTCAAAATGTCCTTTTTGTTCATTTCATCAAACTCATGATGATAATGTTGATGATTGCCCTGATTTTCAAAAATCTATTCAACATGGTATAGATAGTGAAAAAATTAGAATTGTGGATAAAAAAACTTCCTCTCCTAACAAACCCTCTCCTTTATGTCAAGACGATATTTACCATCCTGACAAATTAGCTGCAATTGAAAAATGACAAGAGCATTTCATTTCCTCCTAAAAAAAAAAAAAAAATTTAAGCAAGTGAAAGGTATTGAATATTGCATTTTTCATGATTCATATTCACACTCTTGGAAAATGTTATACATTTAAGAGATTTGTTCAATTGCAATATGATCTTGCACAAATTTGTCTCACAACAAATCTAGCTGTATTTCTTGGTAAAAACATAGTGCCTTAGCACTTCTTTTCCCTTCATGTTTCTCTTCACCCTATGACATAACTAGCCCATTTAACAGGAGCTCGTTATCATTTGTGGTGGTATTGTTTCAATTTTGCATACTTTGGGGCAGCAACATGAAGTCCATTTTCCTTCTTCTTTCTATACACTTGTCTTTGTCTTTGTGCATTATTCATAATTAGATCTCTTTTCTAGCATAAGAATAATTCCTATGCAAGCATATAATTGTTCTTGTCTTTCTTTGTTGAAGAGAAGCTTCTTTAATGGGTAGTGCCCTTCTTCTCTTTCTTTCATTCTCTTGGAAAACGTCTGTTTTCTATGGTTGCGATTATTCTCAAGCATGATATTTTTCCTTGCATGGAGTGATCTCTCGAGAAGTGCATATTTCTTCCTTGAGATAATTTTTTCCATTAGGAAGGCATAACTTGAAAATAAACACCATTGGAAAATGTGTACCCCCCCCTTGTCCTTCTTACTTGGGGGGCAAGGATTTTCACTCCTATCCCTCTCTCTCTGTCTCATGTATCACTATTTCCTTTAAGGGCTGCATTTTTCATATATGATTATCATTTCTATATGCTTAATCCCCCTTGGGGAATATCTGGTACTTTTTTTCTTCTTTTGAAGATTACCACTTCTTGAGACATGTATTTTACATATACTAATGTCTTTTCTTGCATGCATTCATGAAAGTACATTGTGCATTTGATTATGTTAATCTATCTCTAGAAGATTGTGTACATTCTTCTCATTGCCCCTACACCTGGGGGGCAATGATCTCTTTCTCTCTCTCTCTCTCTACGGATCCCCTTTGCCCTATTTTGTGGATGGTGTGAGCTTTATTACTTGATTTCATTCCATGTGCGAAATTATTGGTGGTTTTCTCAAGGGTTCTCTCTCATACAAGAGGTGTAAGTCCTTGACTACAACCTCTTTCCTACTTGGTAATGCACATCTATGATAAATTCACCCATCCCTCTAGGGGCTAAAAGTGAGTCATCCCTCATCAAGAATCCCTTTCACCTGGGAATAGCAGGAAGGATTGCATTCTTGTTCTCTCCTTTTCTTTGTTATAGAATATGTTATATTTGTCTAAGACAACTCCTCTTGGGGGGTTGATGTCTTTTGAACAAATATCTCTTTCCCTCCAAGGATCTCCTTTACACTTACAACAAGATATTTATTTTCAACTATCTTATCCTCGCTTTAAGAGCATTCCCTCTCTTGCTTGGATTTATGGTATTGTTGCATAACATATATCTTCTTTGCGATGAAGGTATGTATCCTTGTTCTACTTTCCTTAAGATATCAACATTAACCTATGTTGATATCTTAAGGGGGGACACCCACATTGATGCTTTGTACTATACTTTTCTTGTGCATTGTACAGTGGGACATTCTTGGAACTAGAGGGCAGCCTCTTAGACCAAGGGGTCATCACTTTTCATGTATAGTGGGACATTCTTGGAACCAGAGGGAAGCCTCTGAGAGCAAGATGTCATCACTTTTCTCTTTTACAATAGGTCATTCTCGGAACCAGAGCACATACTCTTAGAGTGAGATGACACTACTTTTTCTTGGTATAGTGGGTCATTATAGGAACTAGAGCACAGACTCCTAGAGTGAGACATTGTCACTTATTCTTTTCTTGTACAGTAGGTCATTCTTGGAACTAGAGCACAGACTCTTAGAGCGAGATGATACCACTTTTTTTTCCTATGCAGGGTGATTATTCTCGGAATCAGAGCACAAACTCTTAGAGCGAGATATCACACCTTTCTTGACACTTGTATTATACATTGCATAACAGGTTTTAGCGTACTCGGGCATAGACTCCTATTAGGCACTTCAAACCTCACTTGCACACACACACGCTTGAGGTTGGGTGGAACTAACGGTGTTCCCACCCTCCTCCCTTACATGGATCACCCAGACAAACTCTAGGGGCTATATTTTCATGTCCTTCTCTCCATGGATCACCTATTTTTAGGGGTGAGATGTCCATGGTTTCTCTCTTGTTCGCCTTTCTTCTCATGGATCACCAAAGTGTGTATTCATGTCCTCTCTTTCCTTCCTCTCATGAACCCATAGTTTTGCTTTTAATGGTTCATGGATGATGTCAACTTTGCTCTTTTATGTGATTGCTTGTGTTTATGTGGTGGCATTGGTCTTTGTGTCCTAATTAGTTGTTGAGACATTTGTGTATCGAGGTCTCTTCAGCTAGTTGGTTTGTCATCTTTTGTCTTTTGCGCTTTGTTTTTGTTTTGTGCGTCTTGTTTCTTTTGTTTTGTGTGCTCTTGCATATGTTTGAGTGAGTTAAGATCCTAGGATTGGGGGTTTTAGTTCCTGAAGATTAGTGACATCTTATACTCCTTGTGGTACTTCTCCATATCTCTCACCTTCATCTCTCTCTTTCTTCTACTTTACTGACAGTATTGGCGTAAGCCATACTCCCGCTAAAGTGGGGGCTAAATGTAGTGTCATAAAATTGTGACCCTAGCAATTTTAACCACATTCAAAGTCCTCACCTTAGCGACAAAATCCTCCTTTCTAGCTAAGACCCTTCTATACTTGGACCCTTCCTTGCTCAGGCCTTGTCCTTGCTTACAGACCTTGCCCAGGCCCTAAAATAGGGCAGGACAGGGGATTGGCACCCCTGTCCCCCTAGGACAGGGGATTGGCACCCCTGTCCCCCTAGGACAGGGGTGTGGCACCCCTATCCCCACCTCTTAGGGTGGCCCTATGTTGGGTTTGCCTGGTTTGCTATGTAGAATCCGACTTCAGGGTTTGCAATTATTCTTTGTTGGCCTTCGGTGATTGAAAATTAATGCTTGAGGCATGTATCAAAGGAGTTTCAATTCTCTCATTTCACAGGAGGATGATAGGGGATAATGTACATGAACCCAAGGAGAAGGTTTTCATTATTGTCATCAAGTATTCAAGTCTTCAAGCATCCATCAAGTCTTCTTCTTCATTCATCCATTGGAGCAATATTAAAACATTCATTTGCAAGAATGTGTGTGTTAGGGTAATTTCATCTTATATGCCATTTCATGCAACACTTGTGATTCCATTCAAGAAGCAAAGTGATCATCATCAACAAATTGTAGATCTACAAGGTATATATTTCTATTGTTTACATTCAAGCATTTGCAATTACTTTCTTTCAAGGTTGATTCCTCAACCAGGGTTTGACTGAGGCAAACCCCTATCCACAACCCTTCTTCCTTTCTTTTCTATGTGTAGGTTGTAGGTGCACAACTGCACTTTCGGATTTGGACTCCATTGGCAGAGGTGGAAAAACCCTTTTCGTTTCACGAATTTTTTGGAGGACCATGTACACTTTCACCACGGTCGCAATGAATTTTCTCTAGATTTGCAGGGAGGATTCTTATCAATCTAATTAGCTTAGATCGGAAGTTACAACGCGATCCCGAACTGGTAGCTCCTCATTTCACTCATTTTCTCTCTTTGTTCCACATAGTCAACAAGTCAACTTTCCTATTTACAAAAGAGGGCAAAACAAACTTCAACCCTTGCAATCCACTTGGAATTCACATCCTTGCCTCCCTTGGATTTGGATCTAGTAGATTCAATCCCCCCTTTTGAATGTAAAGTTTTGCCCAAGTGATAATCATTCTAGTGACTTCCTTTCTCTCTCCTAGGTGGGGAGTCACTAGGGTTCAATTTTCAACTTTACACTTGGATTGATGTACATTGTTTCCTAGAGGATATCTCTTTGGTGTTGAAGGTGGTATCCTTGTTTCTATCTTCCTTAAGACATGAACATACCTCAATGTTGACATCTTAATGGGGGGGCATACATATCACCCCCTTTGCACTATATTTTTTATTTCGCATGTCTTATACATGTTGTACATTCTCAAGGGAAGACCTAACTCTTATATAAGATGCTTCATTCCTAAAAACAGGTGCAACCCTTTTATATGTCTTATATGAGGTATACATTCTTGAAACCTGGCCTAACTCTTATACAAGATGTTCTTGAAACCAAACATATTTGTTTTAATTAGATTTCTTATACAAGTTGTTGCATGCTTGAAACTAGACCCAAATATTAGATGAGATGCTTAACTCTTTAAATTAGACAATGACATATGTAGTAGGGTTAGTTGACTAGCGTAACATAGCTTGATAGACCCTTTGACTCTTCCTTTTTTGACTTCTTCAAGGTAGGTTGACTAGAATAACACACCTTTCTAGACTATTCAACCTATTGGAGTCAATGAACACTGAGAGGGGGGGTGAATCAATGTTTTATAATTTGCAAACTTCTCAAATTGATTCTTAAACCACCGGATGCATGAGAATGTAATCAAAGAGAAAAACAATAAAATGAACAACCACACAACCATAACACCAATATTTTTACATGGAAACCCAAAAAAGGGAAAAACCACGGTGTGATTGAGTATCCATAATATTATTATATATGGCCAATAGTAAAACAATATTACAAAAGTGGAATGCACTTGCATTTAGGCTCACTACACAATTACAAAAGGGCTACAATCTAGAGGAATTCTCACTACCTTACATGTTATTAGAAAATGATTGCAATAGTATATGAACTGAATTGTAGCATCTATATATGCCAAAGTAAAGTTTCAATTAGGCTCTGACTGTCTCCTATAAGTGATCTATCATTTTTCTCTATAACATTGCTTTGTCACATACTAGAACAATAAAATCTTCACTTAACTTACAAACTCGCTCACCCAAACTTCCTTCTCTCCTCATCATTCTAAATTAATCAACCAAACCATTCTTATATATCTGCATCATCCAAAAGAATCATTTACTGAGTTGACTTCCAAGAAACTGCATAACATGCAACATGAAATGTGTTCCACCAAGTTGGCTCAATCCGATCACAAATTCAAATTTAGACCAAAACAAGATGATGAAACACTTCCCATAAGTTGGGCCAATTACCTTAAATGCAAAACTGATCAGCGGAATCATCCCAACAAATTTGCAACACATGTTACTCTAGAATAGCTTTGCCCTAACTGAAATACCACATACCAGAGCTCTAAACTAGCAAACAATTCAACACTGGATATAAGGATCATGAAGTAATCTATCTGAAACTTTGAATCAACTGCCATGATCACCACAACCCAAAATACATCACTGAGATCAAGATATGCACCATGATCTCATGCTCTACCAGTAACTGTGTTCCACCTTCTTGATTTATGCCCTAGGATCAAAATGACTTTCGGTAAACCAATCATATGTACATCGGATGTGATCTACAAATTGAGTTGCCATCAATGACAACCCCTAAAAATCAATCATGAACCAATCTCTACCAGAATGACAAGAACAATATCTCTTGCCAACAATCTCCCCCTTTGGCATTGGTGGCAACACTGTGAAAAATGAACTGTACACTCAATACTTCAAGACTTCAAAATCTGTACAAGCTCCCTCTAATTTTTTACACCATTTTTCACTTTTCTCTCTCCCCCTTTGATAGCAATACCAAAGATAAATGATCTGCTAAAATTGATATACAAGGGTATGTACAACTGCTCACAAAAATTTAAAGATATATGCAAAAATTATTCTAATGGATAGAAGATGATTATCCCATGCCTTCTTTAAGCTCTCCAAAATGGTTATCATCCCGCTAAAAAGGTAGACATGCATTTTTTCTCCCTGTCTATATGTTAGAACATGTTTATTTAGTGCATCCTTAGCATCCTGCATGCTACTCATCAAAGAATCTATTCGGGTGGTAATGAGACTTCTCACCTGAGATACTCTACCAAAAATTCTATTCTTTTCTTGGTTCAAGAACTTGATTTTATTCAATATATTCAAAACTTGGGGTTCAAAATTGCTAGTCGGAGCAGATTATGGTGCGTATGATTGTGATATGCTTGCTAGGTGACCTTCAAAGTCCCTTATATTATTGTCAATGCCAATAGTGAACTTGGACAAAATTAGACATGACTTGTATATATTACCTCCTTCATCAATTACATCCTGAATACATTTTAGTGCAGTAACTAAACTGACTCTATCATCTTCAATCATTTTTAAAAATTGCAGCTTTATTGCATTGAATTGATTCAAGACTTTAATATTCACAGCCTTCTCCAAAGAATCAAAGTGAGTACAACAACACCTAACAAACCTTTGAGCTTATCAGAGGGATCAAATTTATTTGGTTTGAAAGATGGCATAATCTTTTCCAACATATCCCTCGCTAATGATATTAATTCCTTATTAGTAGAATGAGACTTAAGCAAGTCCTCACTGGCTTTGGATTGAGCTAGGGTTTCTAATTTAAGTGCTTGAATGGGAGATAAGGAACTCAAGTCAATCAAACCTTGACCAAAATCATTTGGATCAACAACAACTTGTTTCCCTTTAACAACACCAGTGTCTCTTGCCATTGTTGCTGGAGCCTCATCTTCCTTTTCCTCCCCTTTCTTCTTATCTGCAACTTATGCACTCTCACCCTTTCCATATTTCTTACCATCATCCACATCCTTCTCCACATCCACTGACTCCTCAACTTCTTTTTTTGACACAATTTTAATAACTTGAGGATCCTGTATAGAAATGTCAGAGGTATCATCATTATCAACTAGATTTTGATCATTGGTCTGTCCTTCCAGAGTGTCTTTCTTAGGTGATTGATCTTTTGGCTTGTCAAGGACAAATGTATTTAATTCCAGAAAAGATGTGTCTTGAGTGGGTTCTTTCAGATTCACATCAACTCTCTAATCTATCAAAAATTGTCTCAAAATTGTTTCAGTTTCCTTTATCACCTCATCTTTCTTCCCTCTCATAAGCTTATTTACCCTTCTCTTTCTTTAGAATCTATCCTTGAGAAGTTTCAGTAATTGGGTGACTTCATCTCTAGAAATAACAAAAGATAGGTTTACTAGCACACATTCTTTTATTTTCTCATCCTCTTGACTAGCTATAAGCCTTCTTGCATCCAAAATGGCATATAGACTTTTAGGGATCATAGATGAAAGTTCTATTAATGTCTTACTATATACATCCATATATTCTACAATTGCTTCTTCAACTACCCTTTGATCCTTATCATCATAGTTTTCACAATATATAGACACATTTCTTAAATTCCCATCCTTAATAATTTCATTAATTAACTCTTTCAAAGTTAATAGAGGCACTATTTCAAATGTGCCTTCAATGTTACCAGATTTGAGAGCTTCATCTATCTCATATTTCTGCTTCTTTCTAGCTCTGGCCTTTCTGGATGATTTACTTTCTGCTCTTGACTTCTTTGATTGTTGAGCTCCACTGGATTGTGGCTTTTTTACCACTCTATCATTGGTGGCTATCTTTTTCACTTCTCTTACAACCTCATCAGATTCTGTCTCCATGTCCTCAGTAGTGGAAACAACAAATACTCTTTGAGGTTTCTCCTTCTTTCTCTTCTCCACCCCACCAGTTGATGATGTAGATTGTGATTTGGATGGGGGAATGGACTTCTGCATACAAGAAGTAGGTTCAGACTGAGACTATTTTGGCTTGGCCTTCTTCAAAGGGGTGGAAACATGTTTAGTCTTTGGTTTCGCCATGTCTTCCTCCTTTAGGATGTTATGTTCTCTTTCCCTTTGTACAACCTCCTTAGATATGCCCATCTATTTTGCAAACTCATCTACTTCTTTCGTTACTTTCCTCTTCCTAGCAGGTCTAGTAAATTTTTTTGTGCAAATCAAGGTCTTTCTCTTGACAAGTACAAAACCTCTCCTCCTTGTCATCTACCGATTGACTCAACAAGTGTTGAGCATATGCATCAAGTGTGACAACATCCACCTCATACCCCATGGGCATGATCCAGATAGTTCTCTTAGTTCAATTGCCTCCATCTGACATTGGTCCTTATCAACCATGAAGAAGATAGTTTTCTCATATTTGTCAACAATTTCTTTAGGTATCCTTTCCCTATTATGATTTATGGCTTGAAAATATATGAAGTATCCCCACAACAAATTTTTGAGAAATAGTATCTCTTTAACCATGCAAACCTTCCTTTATCTACACTTCCACCTGTTTATCATAATCCCATTAAATATTCCCAATATCGAGGATCTCATTTAAGAAATACAAAGCCAAGAAAACTACCAAGGAACCAAACTTGAACACATACTTCTTGTCTTGCTTAATTTTCCTTAGGTTGCTTAATAACTCACTGGGAAGCACTGAGAAAAGGTCATACCTCTTCCCTTCCTTCAGAATCTCATAAGTTGCAACTATGTCTGTGTCAGATAAAGAGTTATGTGTGCTGAATTGATATATCTTATATCCAATCACCATCGAGGCAAATCTAACAATGTTCTCTATAATATCATTGATAGTCATCGAACGACTATCAAACTTGGATCCGGTAATCTTTGTCAATGTTGTATTGTGTATTTTCCTCAATTCAGAGACATCACTGGTTGCACTTAAACATGTAACTGCTTCAATGACTTGCTTGGTGATATTATGGAGTCGATCAAGCCGCATGAATTCATCATGGACTTGACTCAAAATGTATCGAACCCATTTTGGTTCATCAAACTTTGGGAAATGGATGAATTGGATGAAATCCTTGTCTTGTAGTGACTTGTATTCGAGCTTCAAATTTTCCATACTATCCATCATGTGCTTGGTGTAAAGTCAAAGCATGTCTACATCCCCAAGATCCTCAATGTTTCAATGGATGTATGCCCTAATATCTTCATTGTGAAGTACACCATATGGGACAAAAGAAAATGCACCTTCCGGATCATCGTCAGTGGATTTGAATTGGTGCCTCTCGAACACGGTCCTTTCTCTCTCAGAAATTTTGACTACCAAATGGAGTCGCAACACTAGATTTAGATGTAGATGCCATTTCCAAATATGGATATAAAAAGATAGCTTTGCAAATGGAAAATACCTTATGATTCTCATCTGGGTGCAAGAAAACGTTGATAGATTGCTTCAGGCTCGCATTTAGCTGCTAAACACTCCTTTACTCTGCTACCCTACTCTTCTCTCTTGTTCTCATTGTGAAGAATGAGCTATTAAAATGCCTTTTTATCCACTAAAAACCTAATTTCAAGTTGTAATAAATGCTCAACCCTAAAGTCTTTTGGATACACTATTTTTCATCACTTCATTCACTAGATTATCAAATCTCTATAAAATCTTCTGGTTATCAACTGCATAGATGATCTCCATCATCTGCAACCATCCTTGACTAGTTACAAATCTCTAAAAGGGGAGGGGTTCTAAATATTTGCATGATAGTTTGCCCCATAAGGCAAAAATACCCTAGTTACCGAATGAGGTTCAATCATTGGATTTAGGTGTGGAGCTATTTTTCACATTTGAATCTTCCTTTTTCATCCACATCTTCTTATGCTAATCTCTGATTTCATCTACCTTTTATTTTCCTTTCTCATCTAATTTTTTCCTTTTCATCAAAGCATTCTTGCTTCTGCAATATCTTGCAATATGACCTAGTTTGTTGCATGCATGGCAAACAACATTTATTTGCATAGACCTAAAATTCATTTGATTTGGAATCATCCTGCATTGGTTAGATATATGTCCAAACATCCCACGTGCAAAACATCTCTTATTTTGAAAATTGTTCATCATTTTGCACATATTTGACTTGTGTCCAAAGTTGTTGCATTTAAAGTACTGATCGGTAAAGGTAGGACCATTTTTCATATTATTCATTATCCCATTATTCATCCTACTTTTACACTGATTTTCTATATGACCAAATTTACCAAAAATAAAACATTTACCATTAAATTTATAGGCATTAGGCTGTCTTACCAGAGGTTTCATTTTCTTCTGCTGATGATTGGCTTGACCGGAACTAGAGGATTCTCCTTTCCCAAATCCAAGTCCTCACATGTCTTTTCCATGTCTTCAACTTTCTAGCATCTCATCGAACCAGGTTGAACTATCTTTGAACTTTTATTTGTATTCATTAGTAGTAGTAAGCTCATCTTGCAAAATTATGATCTTCCTTTCAAGTTCTTTCCCATCATTCTTCTTTTGCATCAATTCAAGCTTCAACTAATCATTCTCATATGTCAATCTGCAACATTCATTAAATTTGTCCTTCAATGATTGAATCAGGGTTTCTTCATTCTTCTTCCACTCTTCAATATCCTTAGTCAGCTTCATGACAATATATTACATCTCAATCTTCAAAACTGCATTCTCCCTAGCCAACTTCCCACATTCCTCTATCCTATCTTGTAGGACTTGACTATCAACACTTTGCTCTTGTTTCTCCCTATCTTATCCATCAACTCTTTTCTCTTGAAGTGTTCAATCAATCTTTTAATGTCTTAATGAAGACTTCAACTGCATTCATATTTATTTTTAGGCTACTCTTTTCCTTCATCGCTGCATCAAGGTCTTCAAGTGCCACACTAAGCTGTCTTTGCACACTAGAGTCCATTGATTCAATCTTTTGGATCTTCCTCAAGCTGTTAGGATTCTTCCGAGGCACAAAGCTCTGATACCAATTGTTGGAATCAATGAACATTGAGAGGGGGGGTGAATCAATGTTTTAACATTTGCAAACTTATCAAATTGATTCTTAAACCACCAGATGCATGAGAAAGTAATCAAAGTGCATAAACATAAAATGAACAACCACACAACCATAACACTGATATTTTTAGGTGGAAACCCAGAAAGGGAAAAACCATGGTGGGATTAAGTACCCACAATATTATTATACTATCGATAGTAGTAAAACAATATTACAAAAGTGGAATGCACTTGCATTCACGCTTACTGATCAATTACAAAATGGCTACAACCGGGAGGAAGGCTCACTACCTTACAAGTTATTAAAAAATGATTACAACAATATCAAAACTAAAGTGTAGCATCTATATATGCCAAAGTACAATTCTGGTTAGGCTCTGACTATCTCCTGCAAGTGATTTGTCATTCTACTTTGTAACACTGCTCTATCACATACCAGAGCAATAAAATATTCACTAAGTTACAAAATCACTCACCTAGACTTCCTTCTCTCCTCATCATTCCAAAGTAATCAACCAAACCAATCTTATATATCTGTATCATCAAAAAGAATAATTTACTGAGTCAGCTTCCAAGAAACCGCATAACACACAACATGAAACGTTTTCCACCAAGTTGACTCAATTTGATCATAGATCAAAGTGAAGACCATAACAAGATGATTAAAAACTTCCCATAAGTTGGTCCAATTAAATCAAATACAAAATTGATCACCGAAATCATCCCAACAAATCTGCAACACACGTTACTTTAGAATAGCTCTGCCCTAGCTGAAATACCAGATACCAGAGCTTTAAAATAAAAAACAATTCAACATCGGATATCAGGATCACAAAGTAATCTATCTCGAACCTTGAATCAAATTCCTTGATCAACACAACCTAAAATACACCACCAAGATCAAGATATGCACTATGATCTCTTGCTCTACCGGTAACTGCGTTCCACCTTCCAAACTTATGCCTTATGAACAAAATGACTTCCGATAAACCAATTCTATGTACACTGGATGTGATCTAGAAATTGTGTTGCCATCAATGACAACCCCTAAACACTTATCATGCACCAATAGCTATTGGAATCACTAGAACAATGTTTCTTGCCAGCACAACCCTCCTTGTGTGGTATTTTTGGGGACTGGATCTAGAACAACGCAACTTGTTAGACTATTGTGACTCTTCTTCTTTACATGAATCACACAACATAACACAACTTGATGTCTCATGAGTATTTATGTTCCCATGGGTCACCTATCATAACACAACTTTCTAGCCTATCGATTCCACAACCTCTCTTTCTCTTTTTCTCATGGATCCCTTAGCATAACACAACTTTTCTAGCCCATGGCCTCCATTTTCTCTCTTTTCTTCTCCTTGTGAGCTCATAGATTTTCTATTTGTGGATCATGGTTCATCACATGATGCATGTTCTTTCTCATTTTATGTGACAACTCATGTTCTTGTGATAGCGTTCTAACAATGATATTAGTGTCATATACATTTAATTATCAAGGTCTCTTCAACTACATGACTAGGAGTCTTTTTGTTTTTAGTACTAACCCCTTGTGTTGTGTTTCTTTTGTCTTTGTTTGGATTTTTGTCTTTGTCTTATTTTTTTGTCCTTGCATGTGTTTGTGTTAGTTAAGATCCTAAGACTGGGGTCTTGGCCCCTCAAAATCAGCGTTGTCTTGTCTCCTTGTTATCTCGCTCCTAGTTTCTCCTCTCTCTCATCTTTCTACTTTACCGCAAGTATTTTCATAGGCTCATACTCCCATTAAAGTGGGGGATAAATGTAGCATCATAAATTTTAACTAGTACAATTTACACCTCATGTTCGTGCTCCTACTTTAGTGCATCCCATTTTCATCCCCCCTGGGCTCATTTTGGCCCCATTTTACTCCAACCTTGATGCCACCTATTGACACCACTGAGTGGGACCCATCCTAGAGCTACCCTCCCCTAGTCTCTAAGTTTCTAGTCTTATTTTTGGAGGACTAGGGTGTAGTACACACTAGTATTGGACCAGGGCACCCCCTAGCACCCCGGTCCCCCTTAAATAGGTCCCAATTTGAGATTGGGTCGACTCTCTCCCTCCCTAATGGATTTTGGTCCCCGTGGCTACACTTGATTGTTGGAGGTTGGCCTAATTAATAATTTACCTAAGGAACCCTATGTAAATACATCCTATCAATTTATTTTGACATCATTCTAATACCTTATCATTCATGTATCTATCAAGCATACATTATCAATAATCTTCAAATATTCAAGGCAACATTTCATCCTTCAAGCATTATGGAGAAAAGTTATATCAATCTTCATGTAATCATGTGTGTGTGATTAGGTCTTTCATGTTCATGTGTTTGTCATACCATTACATTCAACATTTGTGATTACTTTCAAAGAGTATTGCATCATCAATCCTTCTATAAACCATTGTAGATTTGAGATATATCTCCTAGCATCTACTTCAATATTCACATTATTCAATTCAAGATTAATTCCTAAACTCGGATTTGATCCAAGGCAAACCCCCATCCACAACCCTTTCTTCTCTATTTCTATGTGAAGGGAATTGACTCAAGAACTATACTTAGAGATTCTGATTGACTTGATGATGATGAATAGGTTTAGCTTTTAATGGAGTGGGATTCAGAGGACCAGGGTGAATCTCTACTACTTGGTCTCAAAAAATCAGCCCAAAATTTTGGGAGTAGGTTTTGAATCTCTTCTTTTCCTTATTCCCCAATTTGTGGCTTTGTTCAGCATATGTTTAATTCATTTTTGTCAAATTACTTCAATTAATTTAAATCTAAATTTTAACTAGAAAGAGGGGGAAAACCAATAACCAATGAATCTAATTAGAATTTCATATTGGCATTGAGTTGTCATTGATGTCAACCGATATTGCAGGTTACTGGTAGAGTGTGTCAACCAGTATAAAGAAGATTGAACTGGTATATAGAAGAGAGGTATGTTATGAGTTGATAGATGATACCACTAGTATGAGGTGAGATGTAGGAGTGAGTTGGCATGCTTGAGTTATAACTGATAAGGCATAAACTAGTATGAAGGATGGCTATTTGTTTGTGATGAAGAGGTGGAATGATTATGAATCACAACAACACCCAGTGAGATGAACAAAAAGAATGACATGAAGTCACACTGGAAGGCAAGATGAATTGTCAGGATGATGTGTTGCCAGTAAGAATGATTGATAAGTATGTTGGTCATACCGGTAAGGTTCTATCGGTAGAAGGGTTTTCCGGTTGTTCAAGTTTGAACCGACCCTATGACAGTGAGTTGAATATATGTTGATGTGTCCTCCATGGAGCTGAGGTGGTAAACATGCTGAGGTTGATGAAATGTTCATTGGCATGGTTGTCCATGTAGTTGGTGGTCATTAAATGATAAAAAAACAAATCATGGGATGATATCGGCTTGAGGAAGAATGTATGATAGAGAATGATCAGACAATTGCTGGCACTACGATCGAGGCACAAAATTTGATTGCAAATTGACCTCCAATTAGAAACAGCTAGGTGAAATGAGGTCGACAAAGATCAAGGCCGCAAAGCAGGGTGAAGTTTTCTATTTTTAACAAACATGCATTGGATGAATAAAAATATGTACAGATGCATCTCCCCAAAGAAGGTGTGTGATCCAAGGTAGATTGAATCAGATTGGATACTGATTTGGTCGAAGGAAAGAAACCTTGACCGCCTGAAGTTTGAATTTGTTTTTGGTGGGAAAAACTTGTTTTTAATTACACAAGTCTAAATCGATGAGGCTGAAATTGCTGGATGACATGTGATAATGCAGGTGAATGAAAGAGAAATAAAAAAGATTGTTTGAGTGTAAAAACAAGAAAAAGCTTAAGTGACTGTGTGTTGAAGGAGAAACTGGTAAAGTGTATGTGTACTGGTAGAGAAAAAATTGACAGACATAGAACCTGGCAAAGTGTGGGAAGGTGTGAAGTAAATACAATAGTCAGAGGGAGAGAAGTTTCTACAAAGTAAGGACCAACATAAAGGAAGAGTTGCAGTGTGTGTAGAGGTTTGACAACCCGGTAAGAATGAAATCGGTAGAGCAGAGTATTGGAGGATTGCAAAACTTCATTTGCAACAGGGAACTTATTTATGTATTTGAACTTTCATTTTGTCTTCACTAAGTAGGTGCTTAGTGCAAGGGTTGTAGCTCCTTTAGGTTGTAGCCTATAAATTTTTCAGGGGTTGGTGCTCCTTGGGTTGATGCCCTAAAGTTGTATTAAGATCATTTAAATTGTGAGGCTGGATTGGAGCAGAAGATCTCCAACAGCTATTCTCACTGAGGTGTTTCCCACATTGGGTTTTCCTCATATATCTATTGTTATGTGATGCATTCTTGTGTATGTGTTATTTTAATGTTATAGCAAATCCTTTCACACACTTAGTTTACATAGTTTGGCTTATCGGTTAGCACTTTGTTGTTTCATATTGTACTGGTATATCCTTTTTTAAAGAAAAAGTGTTAAATCATTGATTCACCCCCCTCTAAGTGATCCATTGTGTCTGGCAATTGGTATCAGAGCATAGGTGCCCTATTTTGTTAAAGCATTCTCTAGCTTATGTTGATCCTGGCAAGTGTTCATAATGGCAAGAAATGAATCTGCCTCCTAAAAAACTCCTATGTTTGATGGTGTCAACTATGACTTTCAGAGTAGAAGAATCGAAACCTATTTGTCCTCTCTAGGTTTTGATGTATGGATGTCAGTTGTAAATGGGTATATAGTCCCTAATAACCCCCCTATCAATATAGATGCTAAGAAGGAATATGAGAACAATGCTAAAGCTAAAAATGCCATTTTCAGTGGGTTATCTGATAATGAGTTTGTTAAGGTTATGCACTGCTCATCTGCCAAAGAGACTTGGGATAAGTTGCAGAAAATATTTGAAGGTGATGCCAAAGTCAAAGAAGCCAAGCTACATACTTTGAGAGCACAACTTGAGGGTTTGAAGATGAGATATGAAGAGAATATTGCTGACTATCTCCAAAGGGTTGATGAAACAACAAAACAACAAACACCATTAGAGGGTTTGGAGAAGAAATAAAAGATGAGGTGGTAGTGAAGAAAGTAATTAGATCTCTCACATCTAAGTATGATACAAAGGTTTCAACAATAGAAGCAAAAGACCTGAAAACCTTTACAATAGATGAGCTATATGGTTCCCTAACTACTTATGAGATGAGGACTGCCGATATAGAGGCTGTGAAGAAAGAAGCTGCATTCAAAACATCAAGGAAAGGAAAACAAGATTCTGCTCAAGATGTAACCGGTAAATATTTTGATGATATCATGGCAAACTTTGTCAGAAGACTCAAGAGGGGTTTCGATAAATACAAAGGCAAGCTGCCCTTGAGATGTTTCAACTATGGTAAGATTAGATATTTCGCTGCCAAATGTCCCTATGGTGATAAGGATGAAGATGGTCAATCAAGTGGTAGCAGATCATTCGGTAAAGACAGGAAGAACATCTACTGGCATGGTAGAAGAGACAACCAAAAGCAAAATAGTTTTTACACACATGAAAAGGACACCACAGATGAGGAGAGTGCCTCAAATGACTTCTGCAGTGAAGATGAAGTCAAAGAAAATATTTGTATGGCTCAAGAGGTCCCAGTACTAGAAGAAGGAGATGAAGAAGAGAAAGAAGGAGAAGTAGATCTTGAAGCACAGATCATTAGTGCATTGGAGGAGCTGAAGAAAACAAGAAGAGATCTAAAGAAGGTAAAAAAGGCTGCAACTGAAGTACAAGAGATGATGGAGAAATCTCTTGAAGAGTTCAAGAACACAATTGTAGATCTAAAACATAAGTTGGAAAAGGCCAAGAGGATCTGTGAAGCTACTAGTACTGGTTTGAGTGAAAAGGAGAAGGAGCATCAAGATCTAGAAGCAAAAATAGTGAAGCTCAGAAAGGAGGTTGAAAAAAGTAAGGAAGAAATGAAAGTGAGAAGCAAATATGAAGGCAACACCGAAGCCTTAGACAAGATGTTGAGAAAACAAAAGCAATCTAAAGATACTGGTTGCTTTAGATTTGAAGAGGGTCAAAGTTAAAACAACAAAGACACATCCAGTAAGGAGATACAATAGACTTCTTCAAATGAAGGTGAAGAGAAGAAGAAATTCATGGTAAGGAAGGATACTGGTAAGAAGATATATGCAGATGCTGTTAGAAACCACCACACAAACAAATATACACAATCAATGAACCAGAGGCCATACTCAATGTACCAACATGCAGATCTAAGGAGAAATGCAAGAGTTGATCATGAAGGATTTACCAAAGTTAGAAACATGAAAGGAAAACCCCCGGTGAGGTAGTCATTTGTAGGTCCAAGGCAACCTAGCCGGTATGTTTCAAACTTTCATGATTATTGTCACTAGTGTAATAAGTTTGGCCATAGAATGGCAAATTGTAGGAAGATGAATATAAATCCCAGATTTGAGAGTAGAAACTCATTTTCTACACTAGAAAATACAAATGTCACATGTTATAAGTGCAATGAGTTTGGTCATAAGAGTTATGAGTGTAGGAGTAATGTGCATTTTTCCTACAATAATGCTATCTTTCAATGCTAATGTGAGATGTTATAAGTGTCAAAATTTTGGTCACATAGCAAGGCATTGTAAGATAAGAACTGACAAGCAGAAGAAAATAGTACCAGATGAGAAGTTAGAGACAAAACTGGAACATAGGGTGACAAAATAGGAGAAGAAAGGAGAGAAAAAGGTTTGGGGAGAGAAGGAGAAAAACAAGATAGAGTCCAACTTGATTGTCCAGACTTCTCTACATGTTGAAAGGAGGAATCTATGGGTAGTAGATAGTGGTTTCTCAAATCACATGACCAAAGACAAGAGAAAGTTCATCAATCTTGATGATTGGAATGGTGATTCTATCTGGTTTGGTGACAACTCCTCTATCAAGATTAAGGGTCATGGTACATTGAACATTGATGGAAAGCTAAAAGCTCATGATGCTTACTATATGGAAGGACTAAAGAATAATCTACTAAGTGTAAGTCATATGTGTGATAAAGGGTACAATTTCACATTTGACTCTACTGGTTGTCAGATAAGAAAGAAGAGTATCAGTCAGTTTGTGGTAGAAGGACAGAGGACAGATGGTAATGTCTACAATATGAAGGAATGCTATGAGTCTCAATGCATGATGGGATAGGTTGATGAAAGATGGTTGTGGCATTGGAGATTAGGCCATGTGAACTTTGATAATATGGTGAAGATAAGAAAGAACCACTATGTAAGAAATATCCCACAAATAAGTAAACCGACAAGTACTTTTTGTGATGAATGTGTCAAAGGCAAGAAAATCAAAGTTGCAAAAAAAAAAGTACAATACCTCAAGACCTCTGGAATTAGTGAGAGATACTTCATGCTATTCATCGATGACTATCAAGGATGACTTGGGTGACCTTTCTGCAAGACAAATCACAGGCATTTGAAAGATTCAAGATTTTCAGAAGAATGGTTGAAAATGATAGTGGATATCGGTTGAAGTGCTTAAGACCAGATCGAGGTGGAGAATATTCTTCAAATGAGTTTATTGACTACTATGAGAGACATGGGATGTAGAGATAGTATTCAGCAGCAAGAACACCACAACAAAATCATGTGGTAGAGAGGAAGAATAGGATAGTGAAGGAGATGGCTAGAACAATGTTGAATGAGGCCAACATACCAGATACATACGGGAAGGAAGCAGTTCATACTATTGTCTACACATTAAACCGGGTATAATTAAGACCGAACAATAGAATGACTCTTTATGAGTTATGGTATGACCGGAAACCATCACTCAAGCATTTTAGAGTGTTTGGAAGTAAGTGTTTCATCAAGAGAGATGATGATGGATTAAAGAGTTTTGATTCCCGAAGTGATGAAGGAATATTCTTGGGTTACTCAACCAATAGTAAAGCCTATAAATACTACAATAAGAGATTAATAAAAATGGTTGATAGTATAAATGTGAGAATAGATGAAGACCTATATAAGACAAAATATGTACCGACACCCTACATTGATGAGTCAGATGTTGAGTATGAAGAATAATTTGATAATGGACTAGTAGAAGAAGAACCAAACAAGAACCCCAACCGGTATGTGCAAAAGAACCATCCAGAAGAACATATCATAGGAGATAAAAATGAAGGCGTGCACACTAGAAGAAGACTAGCCCAGAATGATGAGCATGTAAATTTCTGCCTCATGATAGAACTTGAACCCAAAATTTTTGATGAAGCTAGAAAAAGTGAGAAGTGGGTAGATGCCATGGATGAAGAGCTGAAACATATTGAGAAAAATCAAACTTGGGAACTTGTTCCTAGACCGGCATACAAGAATGTCATAGGTACCAAGTGGGTCTACTGGAACAAGATGAATGTAGAAGGTAAGATAAGCCGGCATAAAGCAAGGTTAGTTTGCAAAGGGTATGCTCAAGTCGAAGGTATTGGCTTCGAAGAAACTTTTGCACCGGTTGCTAGGTTAGAGGCAATAAAAATGTTTTTAGCTTTCTCTGCCTATAAAGGATACAAGGTTTACCAAATGTATGTCGACTCTACATTTTTAAATGGTAACCTTGAATAAGAGGTGTATATGGAACAACCGGAAGGTTATCTATTACATGATGATGAGAGTTTTGTATGCCAGTTGAAGAAAGCCTTGTATGGTTTGAAGCAGGCCCCCAGAGCATGGTATTCCCGGTTAGACAAATACTTGAAAGAGAAAGGATTCTGGAAAGAGAATACAGACAACAACTTGTATATCAAGGTAAATGGAGATCATATGATTATAGTTGTTGTATATGTGGATGATATTATCTTTGGTGGAGACAAGGACATCATGTGTAAATAATTTGCAGATTAGATGAAGACAAAGTATGAGAAGTCGATGCTGGGTTAGTTGTCCTATTTTCTTGGTTTGTAAATCTCACAGCAGGAGAAATGAATTTTCATCTCACAAACCAAGTATGTTAAAGACTTATTGAAGAAATTTCAAATGGAGGACAACAAATCGGTAAGTACTCTCATGGTTACCAGTTGTAAATTGAGCAAACTAGACGAGTCACCGGAATTAGAGAAAACATTGTATAAGTCTATGATTGGTAGTCTGTTATATCTAACAACATCTAGACTAGACATTGTACAAGCAGTTTGCATAGTTGCAAGACTCCAAGCTGCTCCTAAACAGTCTCACTTAAATCCAGTCAGGAGAATCTTTAGGTTCTTGCAAGGAACAATCAGTTGTGGTTTGTGGTATCCAAAGAAAGGAGACTTCACTTTGCAGGCTTATACTGATGCAGATTGGGCAGGATCTATTAATGACCAGAAGAGAACAAGTGGAGGTGCTTTCTACTTAGGAGACTGGTTAGTATCATGGCACAACAAGAAGAAAGATTCAATGTCATTATCTACTATTGAGGCCGAGTATATAGTAGTTGCTACATGTTGTTCACATGCATTGTGCATGAAGTAGACATTGAAGGACATACAGGTGGAGATACCAGAACCTATTCTAATCTGGTGTGATAACTTAAGTGCAATCAACATCTCTAGGAATACGGTAATGCACTCAAGAACAAAACACATTGAAATCAAGTATCACTTCTTGAGGGAGAAGGTAGCAAACAAGGAGGTCATAGTAGAGGATGTTGCACATTACTGAAATATTTACCAAGCCACTTCCTTTGGGCACATTTGAGTATTTGAGACAAAAGATGGGAGTTGTCCCACCATCCGGCAACACTTAAATGTTTAGGGAGATGTATGATTCAGGGGGAGTCAATAATTGTTATTTTTTTATGACTCTTGAATCATGCAACATGGATACAGGGGGAGAATGTGTCTTAACTGGTAGAAGGAATGAGTTATAATATGGTTGGAGAGAAAACGACACATAAAGGTTAGAGTCTAATAGTATGATTGGTGTAAGAATAAGGTTCCCTTTGCCATTGATATCAAAGGGGAAGAGAAACCAAAATGAAAAGTGTTGAAATTAATGCCAAAGGGGGAGATTTTTGGCATTGAGTTGTCATTGATGTCAACCGATATTGCAGGTTACCGGTAGAGTGTTTAAACCAGTATGAAGAAGATTGAACCAACATATAGAAGAGAAGTACGTTATGCGTTGACAGATGATACCACTGGTATGAGGTGAGATGCAAGAGTGAGTTGGCATGCTTGAGTTATAACCGATAAGGCATAAACCGGTAAGAAGGTTGGCTATTTGTTTTTGATGAAGAGGCAAAATATTTATGAATCACAACAACACTCAATGAGCTGAACAGAAAGAATGACATGAAGTCATACCAAAAGACAATATGAATTATCAGGATGATTTGTTGTCAGTAAGAGTGATTGATCATTATGTTGGTCATACTGGTAAGGTTCTACCGATAGAAGGGTTTGCCAGTTGTTCAAGTTTGAACCGACCCTATGATGGTGAGTTGAATATATGCTTATGTGTCCTCCTTGGAGATGAGGTGGTAAACATGCTAAGGTCGATGAAATGTTCATCAACATGGTTGTCCGTGCAGTTGGTGGTTATTAAATGATAAAACCACAAATAATGTGATGATATTTGACTGGTGCAGCTCGAGGAAGAATGGATGAAAAAGAATGATTAGGCAGTTGTTGGCACTGTTATTGAGGCAAGAAATCTGATTGCAGATTGACCTTCAGTTGGAAACAACTGGGTGAAATGAGGTCGACAAAGATCAAGGCCGCAAAGCAGGGTGAAGTTTGCTATTTTTAGAAAACATGCATTGGAAGAATAAAAATGTGTACATATGCATCTCCCCAAAGCAGATGTGTGATCCAAGGCAGATCGAATCAGATTGGATACTGATTTGGTCGAAGGAAAGAAATCCTAACCGCCTAAAGTTTGAATTTGTTTTTGGCAGGAAAAACTTGTTTTAAATACATAGGTCTAAATCGATGAGGCTGCGGCTGCTGAATGACATGTGATAATGCTAGTGAATGAAAGAGAAATAAAAAATAGTGTTTGAGTGTAAAAACAAGAAAAATCTTAAGCGACAGTGTGTTGAGGGAGAAACCGGTAAGGTCTATGTGTACTGATAGAGAACAAACCGACAAAGATAGAACCTAACAAAGCGTGGGCTAGTGTGAAGTGAATCCAGCAGTTAGAGGGAGAGAAGTTTCTATAGAGTAAGGACCAACATAAAGGCAGAGTTGCAGTGTGTTTAGAGGTTTGACAAACCGGTAAGATTGAAGACGATAGAGCAGAGTATTGGAGGGTTGCAAAACTTCATTTGCAACAGGGAATTTATTTATGTATTTGAACTTTCATTTTGTCTTCACTAAGTAGGTGCTTAGTGTAGGGGTTGTAGATCTTTTAGGTTGTAGCCTATAAATTATTTAGGGGTTGGTGCTCCTTTGAGTTGGTGCTCATAAATCAGAGGTTGGTGCCCTAAAGTTGTAATCAGATCATTTACATTGTGAGGCTGGATTGGAGCAGAAGATCTCCAACGACTATTCTCATCGAGGTTTTTCCCACATTGGGTTTTCCTCGTATATCTGTTGTTATGTGATGCATTCTTATGTATGTGTTATTTTGATGTTATATCAAATCCTTTCACACACTTAGTTTGCATAGTTTGGATTATTGGTTAGCACTTTGTTGTTTCATATTGTACCGGTATATCCCTGTTTAAAGAAAAAGTGTTAAATCACTGATTCACCCCCCTCTAAGTGATCCATTGTGTCCAATATTTTAGCCCTTTTCCTCTTTGGATTGTGGCTAGATCTATTGGATTCACTCCTTTCAGTGTATTGGTCTCTCAAGCAAAATTAGAGATTTTATTATCTTAATTGGTGAAACCCTAATTTTACATCATTAAATTTTGGTGAACCAGATTTGGTTCATGCTAATTTATGAAATTTTGCCTCAGATTTGATTTGTATGCACTTAAACACTAAATTTTGCACTCATAAATCATTTTTGCAATTGAATTGCATAAATTTAGTGGTTAATTTCATGGAAGCCCTAATTTATTATTTTAAAATTGAATTGTGGGTTGCATAATTTTTCACTTGTCTTTAGATCTGATTTGGGCTATTTCATAATGGAATTCTCTAAATCTTATTGGTTTACTATTTCATAGATGATTACATTGTTTCCTAATTACATGTATCATTATCATGTGTTGGATAATGGCTTCTTTCACTTTACATTACTTCTTTTCATCCATAGTACTCTTGTTGGATTTTTGTCATTGATGTTTTTGGGCAACATGAGCTTTATGCTCTTGGGAAGTTTTGAGTAAGTTTGATAAGCTTGACTACATTTGTACAAGCCTGTTTTGCTCCACACTCCTCCGCAGTTAACTATTTCAGCTTGTGGTTTTGTTAGTAAGTTTGAGGATGCTTGAAGAACCTATATTCAAGTTTTCTTATGTTGGCATGAAGTGGTTGTTGGAATTGTGTTGTCATTGATGTCAACCGGTATAGGATGGAAACCAGTATGGGAGATTGATGAATAAGTGTTGTCATTGATGTCAACTAGCATAGTAGGGCACCGGTAAGGAAAATGATGTCATCCAACATAATGGTCATTGGAGTCACCAGTACACAAGTTAGTGTTGTCTTGTGTTGAAGACATGCATTGGAGACTGGTATAGTATGATTATTGGCAAGTAATATGTTGATATTGAGTGGTTGCCAACTGGTAAGCATGTGCCTACTAAGAGGACAACATGCTGAGATGTTGATTGTGATGAAGAGGCAAAATGTTACAAGAATCACATCAACATCGGAGGTGAAGTATGTGCAGGCCACCGACATGTAGTTGAATGTCAATCTGTAGGACTCCCACCAGATGAAGAGAATTCTGATAGTGAGTGTTCCCAATCAGATCATGTGCACCTGATCGAAGATGTATATGCTTAATGTCAGCTAAGGCATGTTTGTGCTATGCCAGAAGCATAATGAGATCACAAGGATTCACCCCCACCAGTAAGTGGAGCTTATCTCCTTTTATACAAGGCATACATCATGAATCTCTGGGATAAGACAATTAGAATAAGAAAAGGCAGTTGATTGGATGCATAGACTGAACAAGCAAAGTAGAAATTGAGGAAGCCTCTAGAGTTTGAGAGAAGAGATGTACATTGGATCAGTATGTGAAGAAAAAATGTGCTACTAGGATAGAGAAGGAAGAGTAAAGTAGTGATGGGTTTGTCACTTTGACAAACCTATTTAGATTATGTTTGGGTTGATGAAGAAGAAGGCAAGGTTGCACAACTGTAAGATAGAGAGTGCAACCAGAATACAAATGCCTCAGATGGAAATGATTGAAGATTGATGGCATGGTGCCATCAAGGTGGTTACCAAAAAACATGTTCACCGATAAAGCTAACAAAGTGACAAGTGAAGAGCTCTTGTCTTATGAAGATAAGCATGTTGAGGATTGACATGTCTGGTGAAGGTGTTTCACTGGCAGAACAAAGAAGTGCAGACATGAAGGTTAATTGGCAAGGTTAGTTGCACCGGCAGGGTTAGAGAACTGGTAGGCAAGATGGACCGGTTGTGTGCATGATGGTCATGACCATGTCTGGACCGACACAGAGGTCTTTGATGAGATGGATATCGACAAAGATGCCACATGGAGTTGAAGTGGCATGCATGCACAGGTCGGCGAAGTGTGTCAGTGAGGTAGTTGCCA